>NC_043701.1:52542548-52549129 GCF_006229205.1 Suricata suricatta | reverse complement strand
AAAAAAAATTAAAATGTGTGGTGGACATTTCAGATGTGTACTATAAATGTAATATCTAAACTTTTAATTTGGAAATTTCAGAAAGAAAAAATATCAAACCACAAAAACATATTCACTCATCTCTTTCAACTGTGTCAACAGTTTTCCCTTTCTTATTTTACTAAATTCAATAATTCTGTACATTTAAATTTAGACTCACTCATTTTGCTTAACATCTTGCATGCTTTCATTTAGTCTTCCATGAGCATCTTCATATTTGAAAGGAGCTAATTTAGCAACTTACTACTTAGTTAAAATTTAGTTGTTTCCAAAATTTCTTTTAATTTATTTATATATTCTCTCATGGTAAATTTCTCAAAGCTGCATTTTTGTGAAAGGAAATGAATGTTATTACAAGCCTTAAAAATGTATTTCATTTCTTTACACAAAAAACTTTAACAATTTTTATTGCCACAAGTAATTTATGAATGTAATATGTAGTTTAATTATTGTATTTTATAGAATTAGGTATTTTATAATTTTAAATACTTTTACTAATATATAGAAATAGTGGCATCTTGGGATGCCTGGGTGGCTCCATTGGTTAAACTTCTGATGCTTGATTTTGGCTCAGGTCATCCCTCTCTGCTCTAAATGTGTTGTCACCTACTTGAAATTCTCTCTTGCTCCTTCTCTGCCCTTCCCCCATTCTCTCTCTCAAAACGAATAAATAAACTTTAAGTAAAAAAAAAATGCACTTCATGGTAAAACAAATTTCTCTCCTTGAAGTTGAAAGCAGGAGATAAAAATTCCCTCTTTTTAAGTATTATTTATTATGCATTTATTGGAAGAATAAGTTATATACATAAAACTCCACAGAGCAAAAATGTGCCTATTAGTGAACTGATAGGGATTGGACACTGTGTTACTCCTACAGAAATTGGAGAAATCTTTACCTCAAAGACCTTGAAAGACCCCATATCCTTCTGACACAAATTAACTGTCTCAGCTTCAAAGGAACCATTATGTTGACTTTTTTAAGTAGGCTCCACACCCAGTGTGAAGCTCAATGGGGGGCTTGAACTCTTGGCCCTGAGATCAAGAGCTGATGCTTAACTGACTGAGCCAGCTAGGTTCCGTACCTGCCCCCCCAGTATTATGTTGATATTAAGGAATATGATGCAAATTTGCCTTCTTTTAAAACTTTATCCTATCAAAGAGCTTTGGCATGGATCATTTATTTCTCCTGTGAATTATTACCACCAGTTTAATCTGTGCCTTTGCATATAACTGTGTATTTTCTTATTGGTGGTTTATTGTATTTTATTGTACTTTTATAACCATAATGTATTTTTCCTTTTAACCTTCATCTGTATTTAGTGTTTCTGGCTTTAATTTTTTTTTATGTTTTATTTATTTTGAGAGAAAGAAAGAGACAGAGAGAGAGAAAGAGAGACAGAGTGAGCAGGGGATGGACAGAGAGAGGAAGACACAGATTCTGAAGCAGCCTCCAGGCTCTGAGCTAGCTGTCAGTACAGAGCCCAATGCAGGTCTCGAACTTACAAACCGTGAGATCATGACCTGAGCTGAAGTCTGACACTTAACCGACTGAGCTACCCAGGCTTCCCTCTGGCTTTTTAATATTATGAATAATGACAACACTGACATAAACAATAATGATGTCTCTTTCTGCTCATGCCCATTTCTTCCCTTTGTGGTATGTAACTAGGGTGGAATTACTGGAATACAGAGAATGCAAATATTCAATCTGGTTTCCAAAGCAATTAGATAAATTTGCACTCCAATTAGCCATGCATGATCATGTTTATTGCTCCCAAACTTATCAGTATGTTGTAGTATCAGAAGGCTCATTGCTAATTTTTGCTCTTCTGAAAGATGTATAGTGGTATTGTATTTTGATTATTCACAATGCATAATGATGCTTAGCGGCTTTTCAAATTGTTATTGGATACTTGAATATATATGAATTATCTCTTGGTACATAAGAAATTACCCAAAATGTAATGGCTTAAAAAACAATTATTTATCATCTCACAGTTTCTTTGGGTCAGAAATCTGGAGGCTGCCTAGCCAGTATGTTCTGTTGGATCTCTCTGAGGCCACAGTCAATATGGTCACTGGGTTATAGTTTTTCAAAGGCCCAGTTGGGTGCAGATACAATTCTGAGCTCATTTATGCTGCTATGGGCAGGCCTCACTGTCACCAGGTGTGCCTCTCTTTAGGGCAGTTGAGTTGCCCACACATGGCTGTTAGCTTCCATCAGAGAGAACAGAGAGTGTGAGGATCAGTAGCCATGATGGAAGCTATCGTCCCTTTATAACCTGACCTTGGAAGTGGTTTGTCATCACTTTTGCTGTGTTCTATTAGAACAAGTGCTTTGTTTTAGCTGTCACTCGAGAAGAAGGGATCACGCCAGGGGTGAACACTAGGAGGCAAGAACTCTGGACGCATCTTGCAGGTTGCCTCCCGCACTCCTTTTATATAAGGTGCCTGCTTGTGTCTTATCATGTTTCTTTCGCATTGTCTTTTTAAAAAATCTGATTTATGTGAATTATTTTTTCTGGAAATAGTCTTATGCTATTATTGTGTATGCAGATGGAGTCTCTCACTATGAAGGTAGCTTTTCATTCTGCTATCTGTAGTCAGATGAAAGTCATTAGTTTTAATGTCATTTATTTTAATCGATTTTCATTAATAATTAACATTTTTATGTTAAAAATCTTTCTTTCCCTGAATGACAAAGAATTTTTTGCTACCTCTTAGAAGCACTGTTGTTTTAAATTTTATCTTTTATGAGTGAAGGTTTACAATCATCCTGGACTGTTTTCTTACACATGAAATCAAATAGAGGTCTTGTTTGATTTTAAAACAGGTTATGTTTCTTCTGCTAAAGAAAACTATTAAGTACTTTCTTACCACATGACTTCTGGTCATAACTTATCAGTATTTTTATTCCTTTCAGCTTCCTTTTTAATTAAAAAAAATTGTTGTCAGCTCCATTTTTAAAATACAGTTGTACCTGAGATAGAATTCCAGGTTTGCAAGAATTTCCATTTCCATTTGATGATGGCATACCACTGTCTTCTGCTTCTGTGTTTTTGGTTTTTGGGGTTTTCTGTTTTGTTCTGTTTTGATTTTGGTTTTTGTTTTGTTTTTTTTGTTTGTTTTTGTAATCATCTGGTTTTTTTGTTATTGTTGTTGTTTGGGGGGAGAGAATTTTTTTTTCTTTTTTGGCTAGAAGTCAGCTGTCTTTGTCATCTATCTACCTCTGAATGCTGTTAAGACTTTTTCCATGGTATTTGGGTTTTATCTCAATGATAATGATGATAATGAAGATAATGATGATGATGTCAGATGTAGGTTTTTTGGTCCATTCATTATGTGATTCATAGTCAGACTTTTATCTTGGCCTGATGTCTTTTGTAAATTTGGGGGAATTTTATTATATTTTCAAATATTATCTCTGCAGTACTCTCTCCTTTCTTGATGAGATTCTACCACAAATATTTTCCTTGATTCAACTCTGTTTTCAACTTTCTAATTTACAGTTCACATCTTATATTTCTCTCACATTTCATATAGAGCATTACCTCTATTCTTCATTTCTACTCTCATATTTCATATACTTTTCTTCATTTCATTCATTGATAGTATGCTATTTTCTTTATGTGTCTGTCTATGAAGCTGTGGAACACTGCATTGATTTATTAAGTTGTTCTCTTAACTTCCTGTTTTAGATTTTTTTTTTCCACAGTACTTTCTCTTCTAAAGTTCTAAGATTTTTTTCTGGAAACTCCAGTATCTGGATTTTTTTTTTTTTTTGTGGCTCTCTTTCTACTATCTAGTTTTTCCCCCATTATTCGGTTATAAATTCTTATTCCTCTTCTGCCTGGTCTGTTCCAACTGGATGGTAGATATTGTATACAAATGTTCACAGAAAAAAAACATGAAGACTAGGAATGATTTTATCATTTCTCAAAGGGCTTATTTTTGGTTTTTATTGGTTGATTGTTTAGTTGGTTGGTTAGTTTTTACTTCTTGAACAAACCTAGGGGGAAGTATAATCCCATATCATCTCCCCCTCAAGCGGGACTTCAAAACCAGGTTTAAGTAGCTGGAATAGCCAGTTGGTTTCTGGCAAATCTTTGTCTGTGATGTAGACTCCAGAGTCTCAATGCACATAACACAAGGTGCCCTCAGATGGGTGTGTCTTGGCCTTCAATTTGTGGTTGTCTGTACCTGACAAGGCTTCCAAACCTCAGCTTTTCAGCTTCTAAGTTCTTTGTTAAATTAACAGATCTCCCTCTGGGATAAATGATTCCAAATGTCCAGATCATCTAAGTGGTTTTCTTTTCTGGATTAAAAAAAAAAAACATTTATTTGTTTTGGGAAAGAGGGTGAGCAGGGGAGGGGCAGAGAAGGGGGGCAGAATCCCAAGCTGGCTCTGTGCTAACAGCAGATGTGGGCTTGATATCATGAACAGTGAGGTCTTAACCTGACCCAAAATCAAGATGCTTAACCGATGGAGCCACGAAGGCATGCCATCTTTTCTGGATCTCGAGTGTGTGATTCTTCACTTCCATTTAGATCTCTGATGATTTCAAGAGCAGTTATTTATTCATTTTTGTCTTTTAAGATTTTTCCCTGAAGGTGTTGTTGATTTGAATTAATTATCTTCCATTTTTCCCTGAAGGTGTTGTTAATTTGAATTAATTATCTTCCATTACCAAAAATGGAACTCACAAGTATGACACTGTACATATATATGAAGTATGTGAATCAGTCCCTGTCATCATAAACCCAATGTTACTGAAATAGTTAATGTTATTGAAAATCCAAGGTCTTCTCTCTAGCACTTCTAACTTCTCTACCTTTCCCTGACTTTAGCACTTGGTGGGACCCTCTCTAGACCCACTCCAAAGAGTTGACATATGTATCCTTGTTAAATATAAGAATTTGAACTTGCTTTACATAAAACTGTATCACTGAATTCAAATTATTATGACACGTGTTAACATGATGTTTTAAAACTCACAGTCTCACACATAAGGGTATTTTACACCTCTTGAATTGCAGCATAGGATTATATATTATATGAATTATATTTTTTATATTATTGCCCTACTGATAGACATTTATTTCCAATGTGGCAATGTTAAAACAAGGCTGTGCTGAACATATGTATGTCCATCTTTATGCCCCCATGGGATTGATTCTCCACATTATATATGGAGGTGTGGAATCAGTCACTGATGACATATATATGCATTCTAAATCTCATGATACAAATTGATTGCCCAACATATATACATGTATGTATTTGTACTGTCACCAGTAGACTATGAATAGAGAGGTCATTTCTTTCCTACCAATTTTAGTCACAAATGATACTATCAAATGTTTTACATTTTGAAAACATGATATGTGTTTGAACCTGCTGTATGAGTTGGAAAGAACTTAAACCTATACAAGTTTATTTCTTGAATGTGGACTTACTGTAAGTTTTGAGTGATGTGCAGAGCACCTGTTCTCCATGCGATGGCTCACTTTTTTCTTTTACACCTGTAGGTGCTGCCATATTGGCTACAGCACAGGGATGGATAGCACTGGAGAATCAAAACACTGGAAATCAAATACTTCTCCTGAAGGTGACATTCACTTTTGAGTGGTCAGTGTAAGTAACATACCCATAACTGAATTCAAGGAAATTCACAAATAGAAGGTGTGTATGTAGCTGGAATGAAGCAAATTAAAGAATGTTAATCCAAGAATAAGAAATAAATCAATATGTGTATGTGGTGTTCAGGAAAAAGAAATGTAAAAAGCCAAAGTTGGAATGCCATAATGGGCACACAGTGCCTACAAGATGTGGTCAAAAGACATACTTATGAGAAGTTTTAATGTGAAAGACATACATAAAATTTACCTTTTTATCCATTATTAAGTGTGACGTTCATTGGCACTAAATACATTCACATTGTTGTGCAACCATTACCACCATTCATTTCCAGATATTTCTAAAACTCTGTACACATTAAATAATGACTCACCAATAATGCTCTCCCCAGAAACTAGTAACCATATTCTCTTTTCTGTCTACAAATTTGACTACTGAATAGCTCAAATAAGTGGAATTAAGTATTTGCTGTTTTGGGTTTGGCTTATTTCATTCATAGGCTAAATAATATTCCAATGTATGTATTTATGTATATATTAAATATATATGTGTATATATATATATATATATATATATATATATATATATATATATATACCAAACCATATTTTGTATATCTATTGATGGTCCTTTATTGTTTCCATTTTTTGGCTACTTTGAATAATGATGAAATGAACATTAGAATACAAATGGGTATACAAATACAAATAGGGAATGTCATAGTGTTTTCCAAGGAGGTGGCACCATTTTTGCATTCTCACCAGCAAAGGACAAGGGTTCCAATTTTTCCACATCATTGCCAATATCTGATATTCTCCATTTGTTTGTTTGATCATATCCATCTTAATAGAAGGAAAATGGTGTTTTATAGTGGTTTTGATTTCTATTTCCTAATGATTAGTAA
>NC_043701.1:52417638-52542448 GCF_006229205.1 Suricata suricatta | reverse complement strand
AAGTATCTTATACAGTTTTATATGGTGTTTTTTAATGTTAGCTTTCATTTCTTTATATATAGAATAAAAACTGCATAGAAGTTCTGTTTTGGTCATTGATGTATCAATTCTCTCTCTTGTGGTCTTCATACACCCTTGACATTTCAAAATTGCCATGTTTTAAACATTTAGAAAACAGTGTTATGGAAGTATAAATCATATACCACAAAATTCACTCATTTTAAGTGTGGCATTCAATGACATTTTATCAAATTTGTAGAGCTGTGCAACCATCACTACAATCCCATCTTGGGATGTTGTCATCACCCTCCATTGTTTCTTTGTGCTTATTTTTAGTTCATCTCTATACCCACCCAAACCATAGGCTTATGAGTCAATCTAGCCCTATGAATTAATCTTTTTTCATATTTTATATAAATGACATAAGAGCTTCAATATATAATCTCTTGAATCTGATTTCTTTCACTTACCATAATGTTTCTGAGGTTAATCCATATTGGAATGTGCATCAGTACTTCCTTCCTTTTGCTGATGAAGAGTATTCCATTTTATAAATAGACCACTTTTGTTTCCCAGTTCACCAATTGACAGACAGTTGAATTATTTCCAGTTTGGAAATATTGTGAATAATGCGGCTACACACACTTGATTCATGTACAAGTTTTTGTGTAGATATATGTTTTTCTTTCTTTTTGAAAGGTTCCTAGAGTAGGATGACTAAGTAATATGGTAAGTTTATATTTAAGTTTATAAGAAATAGCTAAATTGCTTGCTAACATGCCTGTATCATTTCACATTCCCACCAGCAACATATATGCTTTATATTTTTTTACATCCTCACTAAGACTCATTATTGTCTATCTTTTAAAATTTAACCTAGGGCACCTGGGTGGTGCAGTCAGTTAAGTGTCCGACTTCATCTCAGATCACAATCTCACAGTCTCGAGCTCTGCATCAAGCTCTGTGCTGACAGCTTGGAGCCTGAAGCCTGCTTTGAATTCTGTGTCTCTCTCTGCCTCTTCCCTGCTCGCACTGTCTCTCACTCTCTCAAAAATAAATAAACATTAAAAAATAAAATGTTTATCCTGTATAGTGTGTGTGTGGTGGTATCTTATTATGATTTTAATTTACAATTTTCTAATAACTGATGTTGAGCATATTTTTTATGTTTGCTAGTCATTCATATATCTTCTTTATTGAAATATCTATTCAGATATTTACAGTTACAGGTACAGTTTTGTCTATAATTGAGTTGTAAGAGCATATTATATGTTCATGATATGTTCAGTAATCGTGTAAATAATATGCAAATATTTTCTCACAATTTCTTCTTTTAATTTATTCTATTACGATTATGTTTGGAGCACAAATTTTTTTAATGAAGTCAAATTTATTAATTTGTTATTTTACTGGTTGTACTTTTGTTGTTATATTCAAGAAATCTTTTGTGTCTCAAGATCACCAAGATTTTCGGCATTTTTGACACAGTTTTTAAAATTTTAGGTTTTACATTCAGATCTGTGGTCCATTTTAGTTGATTTTTGTAAGGTAAGGGTCAAGGTTCTTTCTTGCTTGCTTGCTTGCTTTCCTTCTTTCATCCTTTTTCTTTGTCTTTCTTTCTTATATAACTTCCCACTTATCTCAATACAATTTATGCAAACACTATCCCTTCCTCGCTGGATTTTCTTTACAGTGTTGTTAAAATTCAATTTACCATAACAATGAGGATTTATTTCTGGACTCAATTCTGTCTTATTGATCTCTATGCCTATCCTTGCCACAGTACCACAGTGACTTAAATAGATTAGCGTTAGTGTAAATTTTGAATTGCATACTTTAAGTTTCTAACTTTATTCTTTTCAACATTTTTGGCTATTCTAGAACCATTGTATTTTGAAATACATTTTAGAATGTCAATTTCTACCAAAAATAACTGTTGGGATTTGTGTGTGTGTGTGTGTGTGTGTGTGTGACTACAGTCATCTTTTGCTAATTTTAGAGAATACTGAGTAATCTAGCACATACATATGTCATATCTCCCCCCTTATTTAGAGCTTTAATTCCTCTGAGCAGTGTGCTTCTTCTCTATAATATAAGTCTTGTATTACTTTTTACAATTTTATTCTTACATATTTTGTTATTTTTGATGTTATTTGAATGATTTTTCTTTTATTTTCTGTATATTAGTGGTATACAGAATACAATTGGTATTTTATGCTATTATTGTTTCTGAGACTTTTCTAAACTCATTTATAAGTTTTAACAATTGTACACATGAATTCCTAAAGCTTTTCTGCATTTAGGATTCAGAATTCAGTCCTTTGTCAGTAAGTCAACTTTACTACTTCCTGTCCAATCTAGATATCTTTGGGTTTGGTTTTGTTTGTTTTATTTTTGTTTTTGATGAAAATGGACATATTTGGCATGTTTTATATCTCAGGGAGAGGTCTTTGAAAACACATAAATCACTCAAGGTATGTTTATGTCTTTGTAGCTGTTTTTTAGGAGACTGAGAATCTTCCTCCCTTTGCTAGTTTTCAGAGTTCCACTCACCCACCCCCTTTTATAATGAATGAGTGCTTCATTTAGTCAAATGCTTTTTCTACATCTATCAAGATGATCAGTACTGTTTGTCCTTTATTGTATTATTTTTAGGTGTGAAATCAATCCTGCATTCCTAGGATAGATCACATTTGTTAATGATTTACATTAAAAGTTATTTTTATTTACATTAAAAATGTTTTTGATGATTTGTTTGTTTTTGACAGAGAGAGAGAGAGAGAGAGAGAGAGAAAGAGAGAGAGAGAATGAATAGGAGAGGGACAGAGAGAGAGGGAGACAGAATGTGAAGCAGCCTCCAGGCTCTGAACTGTCAGCACAGAGCTTGAGGTGGGGCTTGAGCCCACGAACCGAGCATTTTGTTAACGATTTTCTATATATTTTTATTAGAATGAATGGTCTGTAGTTTTCTCGAAAAATCTTTGTTTATCTTTACTGAATGAGTTAAGAAGTGTTCCCTTCTCTATTTTCTGACATAATTTGTAAAAGATTGGTATTATCTCCTTTTTAAACATTTGATAAAATTTAGTGGTGCAGGCATCTAGACCTGGCCTTTTGTTGTGAGAAAAATCTTATTGCTAATGAAATATCTTTACTTGATACGGTAAACTCATATCCTTTATTTGTTTGTGAATCAATTTTGATAATTTGTGTCATCGTTGTAATTTATTCATTTTATTCTAAATGTTTAATTTGTTGCCATGAGATTATTCAAGATGTTAGTTTATAATTTTTTTAATTTTTGTAGTGTCAGTTGTGATATTCTGTTTTCAATTCCTGATTTTTTTAAATGTGCCTTCTCTTTTACTTTCTCTTAGTCAGCATAGCTAAATGTTTGCCAATTTTGTTTATCTTTTCAACAAATGATGTTTTATTTTATTGGATTTTTTTCATTTTTATATATTCTCTTTCTCTGATTTCTTCTCCAATTTTTATTTCCTTTCTACTATTTAATTAAGGTTTAATCTTTTCTTATTCTAGTTTCTTGAATTAGAAATTTAGGATACTGATTTGTGATCTTACTGATTTACTTATATTGGCTTTTAAAGCTGATTATTTCTAAGAACTGTTTTAGCTACATACCATATCTGTGTATTTATTTCCATTTATTTCAAATATTGTTTAAGTTCCTTTCAAATTCTTTTACTAAATGGTGATTTAAAAATATTGTTTAAGTTCCTTTTAAATTCTTTCACTAAATGGTGATTGAGGGGCCTTTGGGTGGCTCAATCAGTTAAATATCCGACTTCAACTCAGGTCATGATCTCACAGTTCATGGATTCGAGCCCCATGTCAGCTGCGCTGACAGCTAGTTCAGAGCCTGGAGTCTGCTTCGGATTCTGTGTCTCACTCTCTCTCTGACCCTCCCCTGCTCATGCTGTCTCTCTCTCTCTCAAAAGTAAATAAAACATTTAAAAATTTTTAAAAAGTGTGTTATTTGATTACCTAATATTAATGTATTCCCCATTACATCTTTTGGTGATTTCTATTATTTTATTTTATTTATTTTATTTTATTTCATTTTATTTTATTTATACTCTACTGTAGTCTACTAACTGTGCAACAACCCTCTGTCTAAAAACTGTGCATACATTTATTCAAAATTACTTAATTGCTAAGGATTACCAGCAATCCTTAGGCTGTGGAAGCAGCAAGAAAAGCTAGAAGAGAAATAAATAAAGCATCTAAATTCTAGAATCCCTCCATCATCCATGTGACTTGGAATCCATTTCTTCCAAATACCTGTTCATATTCTTTTTGATATTTTGACCTCATCCCATGAATCACAGATGTTCCTGATAGCGTCTAGAATGTGAATCCTCTCCAGAAGGTTTTCAGCTGCTTTGCCCAGATGCGTCCGAGAAACCACTATCTAGGGCAGCTACAGCCTCATGAAATATATTTATTTTATTTTATTTTTTAACATTTACTTATTCTTGAGAGACAGAGAGAGGCAGAGCATGAACAGAAGAGGGGCAGAGAGAGAAGGAGACAGAGAATCCAAAACAGGCTCCCGGTTCTGAGCTGTTTGTCATCACAGAGCCTGATGTGGGGCTCAAACTTACAAACATGAGATGATGACCTGAGCTGAAGTTGGACGCTCAACCAACTGAGTCACCCAGGTGCACCAAAATATATTTCTTAAATAAGTTGAAACTACTCATTGATCCTTGGATGCACAGGGGATGTTGGGTTTGCAGGCATAACTATGACATCAGTCGTGCTGCACGTCTCCATCAGAGCCTTTAGGTGGCCAGGTGCATTGTCCATGAGCAGTCTTATTTTGAAAGGAATTTTTTCTGAGCAGTAATTCTCAACAGTGGGGTTAAAATATCCAGTAAAAACCCAGTTGTAAACAGATGCACTGTCATCCCAGCTTTGCTTTTCTATTTATGGAGCACAGGCAGAGTATTTTTTTGCAAAATTCTTAAGGGTGCTAGGATTTTCGGAAGGGTCAAGGAGCTTTGTTTTCAACTTCAAGTTAGCAGCTACTTGAACCCCTGACGAAAGAGTCAACTTGATTTTTGTTTTCTTGTTTTTTAATCTTTTTAACATTTATTTATTTTTGAGAGACAGAGTGCAAGTCCAGGAGGGGCAGAGGAAGAGGGAGACATAGAATCTGAAGCAGGATCTAGGCTCTGAGCTGTCCAGCTTGAACCAATGAACCATGAGATCATGACCTGAGCTGAAGGTGGATGCTTAACCGACTGAGCCACCCAGGCACCCCAGAGTCAACTTGATTTTTGAAGCTTTGAAGCCAGGCATTGACCTATCCTCTTTAGCTATTAAAGTCTTAGCTGGCATCTTCTTTCTACAGAAAGTGATTTTGTATGCATTGGAAATCTGCTGTTCAGTGTAGCCACCCTTAATCACGATCTCAGCTCGATCTCCTGGAGAACTTGCTAGAGCTTTCACATTAGCACTCGCTGCCTCACCCTGGAATTGTATGTTCTTGTCTTAACTTATTTCCTTAAACCTCATGAGCCAAACTCTGCTAGCTTCAGACATTTTTTCTCCAGCTTCTTACCTCTCAGCCTTCAGAGAACTAAAGAGTTAGAGCCTTGCACTGAACTGGGCTTTGGCTTAAGAGAATGGTAAGGCTGGTTTGATATTCTTTTCAGACCACTAAAATTTCCTCCAGATCCACAGTAAGGCTGTTTTGCTTTCTTATCATTCGTGTGTTCATTCAAGTAGCATTTTTATTTCCCTCAAGAACTGTTCGTTTACATTCACAACTGTTTCAGGCAAGAGGGCTAGCTTTCCACCTGTCCTGGCTTTCAGCATGCCTTCCTCAGCTTAGTTATTTCTAGCCTTTGATTAAAAGTGAGAGACCTATGAGTCCTCTTCCACGGGAAAACATAAGAGGCCATTGTAGAGTTATTAACTGGCCTAATTTCAATGCTGCTGTGTCTCAGGGAAGAGGAAAATGTGAGAAGAGGAGAAAAATGGGGAACAGTCAGCCTGTGGAACAGTTGGAACACATACATTTATAGATTAGATTTGAAATATTGCAAGAATTACCAAAAGGTGACACAGAGAAACAAAGTGAGCCAACACAGTTGGAAAAATGGTACCAATAAATTTCCTTGGCGCAGAGTTCTCACAAACCTCCAATATGCAGAAAATGCAATATCTGCAAAGCACAATAAAACAAAACATAATAAAATGAGGTATGCCTGTATTTGCAAGTTCTATTTAGGAATTCCTATTTTATTGTAATTGTTTATATTTTTATCCGTGGGCCAAAACATAATGCGAATCAATGCAATGCTTTCTTAAGTACTGTAGATTTACACACCAAGTTATGATATTTGGCAGGGCAAGTTTTTCAAAAATTATTGGCTATTTTGGGCCTTGTGCAGGGCCACATAAACTTTAATATGAGCTTGAAAGCTTTAAAATCTTTGATTCTGACTTCATTTGTATTCATTTGATTCAGAGTTCCTTTGAGAAAAAAATAGACATCTTTAAGAGAATGAATAATTGAATCCATATTATCTTAAGTATTCCTCAACCTGAGTTTTATTTTGTTTTACTCAATATTATTTCACAATTTTCTTTAATGTTCATTTAAGTTTTGGGGTGCCTGGGTGTCTCAGTTGGTTAAGCATCCAATTTTGGCTCAAGTCACGATCTCGTTTGTGAGTTCAAGCCCCACATCAGACTCTGCTGACAGCTCAGAGCCTGGAGACTGCTTCAGATTCTGTGTCTCCCTCTCTGCCCTACCTTACTCATGCTCTCTCTCTTTCAAATATAAATAAATATTGTAAAAAGAGTATATTATAGGTATTCATTTAAATTTTCATCCTTGAATATGATAGTTATTATTGTTTCTACTTAATTTTTCTTCTTTTTATTTATTTTTGATATATAGAGAGACAGAGATGAGCAAGGAAGGGACAGAGATAGAAGGAGACACAGAATCTGAAGCAGGCTCCAGGCTCCAAGCTATAGCACAGAGCTTGATGCAGAGTTCAAACCCACAAACTGTGTGATCATGACCTGAGTTGACGTTGGTCAGCTTTAACCAACTGAGCCACCCAGGCACCCCATCTATTTAAATGAATCTTCTAAAAATTTATTTTCTGACTGGGGCTTGTTGTCTCAGTCTGTTCTAACAAAACACCATAAATGGGGTGGGTTAAACAGCAGTCATTTCTTTCTCAATTTTGGAAGCTATCAAATAGAGGTCAAGGTGACGTCCAATTTGGTTCTTTCTGAGAACCCTCCTCTTTACTTGCAGAAAGCAGGTCTTCTCTCTGTGTGTCCTTATGTGGCAGAGAGAGAGAGAGAGAGAGAGAGAGAGAGAGAGAGAGAGAGCGAGCTAGCACTTTGTTTTCTTTAGTTCTTGTTAAGAACATGAATGTCAACTTGAAATGCCACCCTCTGAACCTATTTACCTCTCAAAGTCTCCACACCAAATCACATCATATGTGGACTTGTTGCTTTAACAGTAAATTATGGGAGGACACACTCATTCGGTCCATAACCTTTGCATGTATAGAAATACAACTGATTTTTATGTATTTACCTTTATATACAATAACTTTGGGATTAATTTTTATTTATTTATATTTTTAAATTCTTTTTTAACCTTTTATTTATTTCTGAGAAACAGAGAGTGACAGATCATGAGCAGGAGAGGGGCAGAGAGAGAGACACACAGAATCGGAAGCAGCTCCAGGCTCTGAGCTGCCAGCACAGAGCCCCATACAGGGCCCACAAACTGTGAGATCATGACCTGAGCCAAAGTCAGACACTCACAAAATCAGTATTTATAGCATGATTACATATAGCTAAATCCTAGATATTAATCTATACACATGGCAGTGCTTTTTAAAGTTTATTTATTAATTTTGAGAGAGAGAGAGAGAGAGGGTGCAAGTGGGGAAGGGGAAGAGAGAGGAGAGGGAGAGAGAGAATCCCAAGCAGCCCCTTGCTGTCAGTTCAGTGCCCAGTGGGGATGGTAGGGGGTGGAGTGGGGAGGAGGGTTTGATCCCACAATCCTGGGATCATGACCTGAGCTGAAATCAAGAGCCAGACGTTCAACCAACTGAGTCACCCAGATGCCCCAAGATTTTAAGTTATTTGATTAGGAGAATTTGTTTCTTCTCTATCATTCCTTTATGAAAAGCAAAAGTCCAAAACTGCTTAGAAGATGCTGAATAAATACTTCTGGAATGGGTGAACAGAATAATTGTATGAATTCTGACAGAAATGAAGCATGTAGCATACTGATTCAAGGTTAACAATTAGAAAGAATTATACATCTGACAGGACCTGGACTGGCTACAGTGTTTGCAGTTACTAACACTTAAAAAATTTTTTTTTGTTGACTGTTCAATACTGCAAGTTTTGTGTTATGTTCAAAGTAATACGAAAACACTCAGCATTCAAAGACTTTATCATTGAGAATGGGAAAGCAGCATAAAAATAAATTTTAGACGTTCAGGGCAACATATAAATGATAAATGCCGACTCTTCTGTTTCTTATTAAAATTCACACTACAGCCTCTTGTGCCTCTTTTCCTTCTCAACTGTTTAAGTGCTTACAACCTATGGCACTATTTCTTACCCATCCATAACACCTTACAGTGGCATCTCTGCCAAACCATCTATTGAAAAATTCTTAGTTTCATCCTTAACTCTCTGGAAGCATAATCCAGAAGACAGTGTTCAGTTTCCTTAGCACGTGCTACTGTCGCCTATGCCTTACATTAGCAAACAATACCTCACTACTCTTTTCCTCCTTTTACCACTCAGACCAAAGTAACCTTACTATTTTGATGTTGGTGATGTTTCATATTCTCTATATTTCTTTTGTTATGATATTTTTTAAGTATAATGGTTTTATAACAAAGCTGTCTAATCTTGGGGCACCTGCGTGGCTCAGTCAGGTGACCGACTCTTGATTGTGGCTCAGGTCATGACCTCATGGCTCACGGGATGAAACCCTGGGTTGGGCTCTGCTCTGCCACCCTGGAGCCTATTTGAGGTGATCTGTCTCTCTCTCTGCCCCTCCCTTCCCTACCTTCTCTCTAAACAAGCAAATAAGTAAATAAAAAATTTAAGCTATCTAATCTTGATTTCTTGCCTGAACTGTAGACACAAATTCCATACTATGGGATTTAAGTGAATAAAGAATGCCATGTAGATTTTCAATGAGCTTCTCAGTTGCAACACACTCAAAATGGTACTCTTTATCTATTAACTGCCGCTGTATCCTTCCACACATATTTTCCTCCCGCACTACCTGATTTATCAACGTCACAAAATACTCCATTGTAAATAGTCCTGGGGAATCACAGACATTATTAATGTGAACGTGAAGAAAAGATGAGAATTCAAATTAGGGGAGATTGCTAAGAGACACTGGCAAAGTAACAGAATTTCAGCAGAGAAAAACAGTATAGAAAACCTCAACAACAGGTTACCAGTTCCTCATGTAAGAAGCATGGAAATTCCACTGTGTCCTAAGAACTACAAAAAAATGGAAAAGACTGAAAAATAACTCTCTTGGATGTGTAAAAGGGGTGAGGACACAGTGCAAACCACTGGCCCCAAGATTGGAGAGAGAGAGGAGTTTTTTTTTTTTTTTACTATTGAGTTGTGATTCACACACACACACACACACACACACACTCGTGTGTGTGTGTGTAATAGATATTGCATCTTAACAGATATGTTTTGCAAATATTTTCTCCAACTCTATAGGTTGACTTTTCATTTTGTTATGTATTCTCTTAGCTGTGCAGAAACTTTCTAGTTTTGTGTAGTCTCACTTCTTTCTTTTTACTTTTCTTCCCTTTTCTCTTGATGTCAAACACAAACAAAACAAAACATTGCCAAGAACATTGTCAGAAAGCAAAGAGCTTAAGCCCTGTTTTCTTCTAGGAATTTCATAGATTCAGGTCACACATTTAACTTCTTAATCCATTTTGAGTTGATTTCCATATACAGTGTAAGATAGAGATCCAATTTCATTCTTTTGCATGTGGATATCTACTTTTCCCAGTACCATTTATTGAAAAGGCTATCCTTTTCCAGTAATATAATTTTGGCCCCTTGTTAAAAATTGGCAGTATATACATGGGTTTATTTTGGGCTCTCTATTCTGTTTCATTGATCTTTGTGTCTATTTTGCTAAGATTATACTGTTGTAATTGCTATAGCTTTGTTTAACATAAGAACTTGATGCCTCCAACTTTATTCTTTCTCAAGTTTGATTCAGATGAGATCCTTTGTGTTTCCACAAAGATGTGTGTGTGTGTATTTGTGTGTGCATGCGTGTGCATGTGTGTGTGTGTGTGTGTGTGTGAAACAGGACACTGAGATTTTGATGAGAAGTACATTAAATCTATAGATAGCTTTGTTTTTTTAAGAGAGAGAAGGAAATAAACCATAAAAGACTTTTTTATGTTTTTTATTTATTTTTGAGAGACAGAGCAGGCAGGGGAGGGTCAGAGAGAGAGGAAGACACGAGATGTGAAGACAGGCCCCAGGCTCTGAGCTAGCTATCAGCACAGAGCCTGACGCGGGGCTCAAACCCACAAACCGTGAGATCATGACTTGAGCCGAAGCCATACACTTAACTTACTGAGCCACCCAGGTGCCCAATAGATAGCTTTGGACAGTATGGCCACCATAACAATGTTAATTCTTCAATCCATAAATACTCAATATCTTTCTATTTCTTGTGTCTTCTTCAATTTATTTTATTAATGTTTTATCATGGTTTTTTTGGTATGTACAGATCATTCATCTCCTTGACTAAACTTATTCATAAGTATTTTATTTTATTTGATGCTTTTGAAAATGGAATTTTAAGAAACAAGTATAGATTAAAAATGAATGAAGAAAAATATACCATGCTAATATTAATTAAAGGAAAGGAGTTATAACTATACCAATTTCAGATACAGCATATTTCAAAGCAAGGGAAATTATTAGGTATAAAGAAGTGCATTACATAATGATTGAGGGGTCAATTCTCCAAACAACAACAACAACAAAAAACAATACAAACAACAACAACAACAACAAAAATACCTAACAACAGAGCATTAAACCACCTGAAGTATAACTTATGGAACAGCAAGAAGAAATAGATGAACCCACTATTAGTTGGAGATGTTAACACCCTTATTAGAAATGGAAAGATCTGGAAGGCATAAACCAGTAAGGACATAGTTCAAAACCTTAGTATCCAAAAGGAGCTGGTTTAAAATATTTTATCTCTGAACAGCTTCTTGTTTTCTTGAGACTCTTGTGCAACTATACTTCTAATTCTATTGTTACTATTGCTAGAGACACAACAATAATCTAATAATTATGATGTTGCCAATGGAATCATACATTGTGTGTCAGACACTGGTCTGAGTCCTTTACATGTGTTCATTCAATTCATTTTTGCATGAGGAAATGGAGACTCAAATATAATGTGTGATCTGCTAAGATTTATGTTATTTTATGACTGATTCACAATTCAAATTGTATTAGTCTCTTTCCAGAGTCCAATCTTAAAATTAAATATTTTCATATAGGAAGTATTTTTAAGAAAT
Source organism: Suricata suricatta (assembly GCF_006229205.1). Lineage (NCBI taxonomy): Eukaryota > Metazoa > Chordata > Mammalia > Carnivora > Herpestidae > Suricata > Suricata suricatta. The sequence continues at coordinate 52,530,827 of NC_043701.1, read as the reverse complement.
GAGAGAGGGGCTCCTGGATGGCTCAGTTGGTTAAGCATCTGACTCTTGATTTGGGCTCAGGCCGTAATCTTATGTAATTAGTGAGTTCAAGCCTCACGCTGAGCTCTGCACTGACGTAACGGGATTCTGTCTCTCTCTGCCCCTCCCCTGCTCATGTGTGCTTTCTCTTACTCTCTCTCTCTGTCTCTCAAAATTAAGAAATAAACATTAAAAAAAAGAAATTTAAGCTGAGGATGACACTGCAGACCTACTTTTATCTCATGAAGAAATGATTGCTGGAAATGGCCTTAAATTCCAGTAAATTGTTTTCTTCCAACCATGTCTCTTGGTCATCTCAGAACTGGTGTTGGAAATCTAATCCTAAGGTTCTAAGATCAGCTTCTCATATTCTTCTGAGAACAGAACCACTTCTCAGAAACTCTATCTGTCACCAGCTATCAGATGGCCCCGGCTGACCTCCTATGTTAAAAAAAAATACCTTAGAATCAAATCTAAACAATCTAACCATAACACCTACGCAGAAAACTCCTTTTGTTTAAGCATCCATATAATACGTAAATTAATTTCCTTTACATTTGCATTTCTAAAATTAAAAGAAGTATATTTTACTATTCAATGACCTATTTGAAAATATCTCCAATCTTCTCTAGCAATGATTTTTACTTTCACATACCCCCCGTATTGTCTACATTATGGATTATAAGCTATTCTTGCCTACATTCTCTCTGTGGTAAAAATTAATGCTGGTTCAAATATGTAGATTTATCACATTTATGGAAAATGGTAATTACATAGTCCTGTAACCTTGGGAAAGTAATATAATTTCCATGGGCTCTCATTTCCTCATCTTTAAAATAAAGGTGTTGGAGCAGATTATCATGTGTCCCTCCCAGTTCTACTATTCTGTGATACGCTATAAAATAAACTCACTGTCCACTTAGGAATGTCTCCAATAACATGATATATATGGCTTCCATTCATGGATGACTATGCCCTTTAATGACCTTGCGGTAGGTTTTTTCCAGATTCATACACTGCAGCTACTAGAGGCCCGTGCACTTAGCTCCATTTGACACAATGGCACCGGGGAAAATGGGAATTGGGGCTGGGATCCAATTCTTGGTATTTTGTCTTCTCTGTCTCTACTACCTAGCAACAAAAAGGTAAACACTTTTCTGTGCCATTCACAATTACAAATCAGTTCTCCGGATGTTGCAATGATGCTCTCTGTAAAACCACATTTAAAAAAAAACTAGAAAGATCATAAAGAAAATGTCTGTTTGCTTTTCGTAGGGGTGAATCTGTCTGGAAGCTGCGCTTTCTCTCTCAAATCTGACAAGACAGATAAGCCACCCTTGTGTCATGCTGAGAAGAGAGAGCTTGGAGATCCTTGGGATGTGTGAGACAGAGCATCCTTAGATCACGGGTTTTCATCCGGAGTGTCAGAACTCAGCTCTGAGCATGGACCAGCTGGAACAGGGGCCTGGTTACTCGATGCAACATAAGCTAGGTGGTTTTTTTGTTTTTGTTTTGCTTTTGTTTTTTGTTTTTGCCTATGATCTATCCTGACAGGGAAAAAAAAAAAACATAATACCTGCGGACAGGTAAGCCTGGGTATCTCTTCAGGAAAAAAAAAAGTGGACCCTTTTTTTATGAGGGCCATAATTTAGGGAAAGGGGTATGTTTATAGATCAGTAGAGCAAGCCTCAGTGGTGAGAGCATGAGAGAGATAGTACCAGTGAGTGACCACATGGCCACCTGACCCCCCAAGGGTCCTCTCTGGGCCTAGGGCACCTGGGAACTGGCCTTTGTGCCTCGAGGGTAAAAGGAAGAAATGTGGCCTTAGAAAAGAATGGATCACACAATGCAGGATGGCAGTGTGGACAGGTGAATAGAGGTTCTTATAAGAGGATGCAATTAAAACAACCTACCAAGGTCGCAGAGAATGCTACTCAGTGGTGGGAGTATATTATCAATAATAACAGGTTTCTAAAGTGCTGAGTCTTAAATCTTTACGACATGATCACCGCGCGCTGAGCGCAGAGTGAATCTGAGAACCACTGCAAAGTGTCAGAAGGGATTGAATTGGAGCCACAGAATGTGACATTTTTAAGAACAGAAAATGACACAAAACTACCCTTTTTAGACTCCTATTAAGAACATAATATAAAGGAAGACAGGGCCTGCATAAGACAGTGGTTCATAAACTTAGGTGAGCGCCAGCATCACCTGAGAAACTGCTAGGTACATGATTGCTTGAAGCCTCTCCACGGAGATTAGGACCCTGAGGGTGGCCAAGGGTCCACATCCATTCCAGAGTGAGGTCTCTGTGGCCTGTGTTCTATCGACACACATTCACATGCTGTTTATGTAGATGTGGGTTTGTGCTCACAGTGGCTCCTTTGGAGGATGAAAGGTGTAAACATAGGCAAAGTGATTTTAATAAATGCTGGATACATTGTAATCACTCATAAGTACTGGTTGTTTATGTTTATAGACGTTCATTCAGAAACAAATAGGTACTATCACGCACGTGTATGAATATACGCCGTTAAGAAAAATAGGAACGCATACATAAAGTCCAGCAGAACTTCCTGGATCTCTTTCAAGTAATATTGTGGTGTTCACTAAATCTGAATTCTTAATATCGCATTCTGAGCCCAGGTGACGATTATGCAGCACTCAGTATTCACTGAAATGTAGTTCAGGAAGGGACCCAGACCAAACGGAGCCAAGTTTGCAGCCCTTTCGCGAATTACATTTTTCCTGTGGTCTCAGTTTGTATAAATACACTGAAATATGAGCAAAGAAAAGATCAATTTTCAGTCGGAAAAACTGCTTAGCGTTAGAATCTTTGGGAAATTACCTAACTACTATTAGCATTTTACATCTGTACTTTTAAATTTTTTCATCAGTTCCAACCACTGCAATAAAATTCTCATGTGCGATTTAACTGCAGCATTAATGAAGTTGATTGGTCTATAACATGCAGGGTCAGTTTTATCACCCTTTAAAACACCTGAATTAAGATATTTTTATCCCAACCACTAAATGAAAGAACTACTTTCCTGGATGTTCCCTAAGAAAAGAAAAAAAAAAAAAGAGAGAGAAAGTTAGCCTAATTTAATTCTTGATAAGATCTTTAAGGCTTGAATGTCACAAAATGTAATAGAAAACCTACTTTTTAATTTAATTTCCCAAAAACGACTGTAAAACCCTTGCAAATTATATTCACTATGAGTGTGATTTGTCCAAATGCAGCAGCTTACACCAGGGGAATAACATCCTTTGGAGCTACATTAATTCAAGTTTTTCAGGTATTAAAAAGTGTAGCCTTGTGCATTTCCCCAGGATCTGCGGTACAGAGGCCACTAGCTGGTCTGAGGGAAGTTGAGTTCCACTGGTGACAGAAAAAAATAATGTTCGAAGTCACTGTGTGTTTAGTTACAGGTAGGGAAACTGAAGGCACAAAATCATTTATAATTCCAGGAAAATTCACACACAAGGAATAACAATAGTTCTAAGAATAGAAGGGCTCTCTTTTCATTGCCCTTCCCTTTCTGAGACTGGACAAGTGAATACAGACCGCGAGACCGCGAGACCTAGTGAACATGTGATACTTACAGAACTCTGAAAACGAAGGAAAAGAGCTTATCCATTTCTGAGTCCGCAGTCTCCCTTCCTCTCTCTCTCTCTTTTATATTTTATTTGATATTTGAGAGAAAGACAGAGCGTGAGCAGGGAAGGGGCAGAGCGATGGAGACAGAATCTTAAGTAGGCTCCAGGCTCCTGTCAGGAGTCAGCCCATGTGGGACTCGAACTCAGAAGCAGTCAGATTGTGACCTGAGATGAAGTCGGATGCTTAACCCACTGAGCCACCCAGGCGCTCCAGAATCCTGCAGTGTCTTATCTTTAGAGTCATATTGTCTTCACAAATTCTATCTGCAGTTAACTATTTATGTCACATCATTTTTCATAATCTGACATCCCAATTCTTCTCTGGTTTAAGCACATTATACTTATTTCCCTCACTGCTCCTTTCTTTTCTGTCCTCTGTGATTGTGTTATTCTTCTTAAATGTCTTGCTCCAAATTTTCTTTCTGGCAAATGCTCATTTATGTAGAGATTCCTTTGCAGAATCAATTACTCTCTCTTGTGAAAATCAACAGTAATTTGTATAGCATATATTTAATATGTTTTTATCTAAAATGATAATTTTCAAGATGTTTTCTATTACATGGGATTTCTAGAGTGCAAGAGTTGATATCTTAAAAATGTTCATAAGTATCATTTCTAAATATATATTAGGTGCTCGAAAAGATTGAATGAAACTTTATTTTGATTAAAAGATACACATTAAGGGGGCACCTGGGTGACTCAGTCAGTTGGGTGACCAACTTCCACTCAGGTCATGATCTCACGGTTTGTGGGTTCAAGCCCCATGTCAGGCTCTGTGGTGACAGCTTGGAGCCTGGAGCCTGCTTTAGATTCTGTGTCTCCCTCTCTCTCTGTCCCTCCCCTGCTCACACTCTGTCTCTCTCTCTCAAAAATAAACATTTAAAAATAAAATAAAAGATATACATTAAATATATACAGAAGCATTATTAAATTTGGAATATATAATTAGCTAATATAATACATGAACTTAACTGTTGATTTTAATATGGCATCTTTTGAAAGTTAAAAAAAAAAGGAAAAAGTAATGGAGGGTATTTACCACCAATCAGAAATGTTAACCAACAGAAAGCTGAGTCACCGTGTGTTATAACGCACGCACCTCATGCAGTGGAAGAATTTGACAAGGGATTGGAAGCCGGCAGAAGTGTTGGAACATTCCTGTGTTCACTGGTTACTATGGAAATAAAAGCAAAAGTGAAACAGAGTGTTAAGGACTGGGGGAGGCGGGGGACCCAGCAGAGATTGCTATTGCTTCAGTTTTGGGCAAAGACATTAGCTAAACATTACCAGTCTGCTTTACAGTGGTGTCAACAGCAAAATCTGTAAAGATTCCTATTCAGTAGCTTGATGCTCTTCATAAATACACATCTCTATGTAACCCACCAGTCAGAACTGATATTAAGCATTAGTGCATTTATAATTTTTAAAAAATGGGGTTTGGTAGAGTATCAGCCTGAGAGTAACACATACACACACACAAAGTAAGTATACTGTAAAACAATTATGTATAGTCATTAAATCATACTAAATTATTTTCACTCATTTGTTTTACTTCCATAAGAATAGTTTGTGTTCCACTTAACTTATGCAAATTAAAAGTCAACAAAAGCTTTTAATATTTTTTACTGTTTTTATTTATTTTAGAGATAGAGAGGGAGAGAGAGATAGCAGGAGAAGGGACGCTCAGAGAGAGAGGGAGACAGAGAATCCAGGCTCTGAGCTAGCTGTCAGCACAGAACCTGATGTGGGGTTCAAACCTATGAACTGTGAGATCATGACCTAAGCAAAAGTCGGATGCTTAACCGACTGAGCCACCCAGGCGCCTGAAGAAAAGCTTTTAGATAATTCAGCCACGAAATACCTGTGATGCATCTTGAAAGCATTTTCTTCTATCAGAATATTAGACTATAATATTTGAAAGCGAAGCTCCATAGAGACAGCCTTAAAAGCGATAAAATGTGAAGGACATAGACCAAGTTCTCCATGACTAGCTGTATCAGGTGGTATAGAACACATGCATGCTAGTTTTCCTGAGAGGGTATTTATTACTTTGTTCAGATGCTTGATGAATTTCATTAATTTTAAAACAAAAATTTTTAATGTTTATTTATATTTGAGAGAAAGAGACAGAGTGCCAGTGGGGGAAGAGCAGAGAGAGAGAGAAGGGCAGAATCTGAAGCAGGCCCCAGGTTCTGAGCTCTCACCACAGGATCCAGTGCAGGGCTTGAACTCACGAACCATGAGATCTTGACCTGAGCCCTTGTCTGGATGCTTAACTGACTGAACCATCCAGGCGCCCCTGGATTTCGTTAATTTCTTATTTCAGTTTGAGGAAGAAGATACAATCCATGCATGCTGGTGTTGCAATTCACTAAACAATTCTAAAAGTTGTTAAAATGTATTTTACTTCAGTTTTAATTCATTATGGAGTAATATTTTAATGCAATAAAAATTATGGCCCTATGGCCATGGTTCTGATATTGTTAAACTTAAATTATGCATATAGCTGAGTTTGAATTATTGTGCAGCATAGCTGTGATAGTCCTTTCTACTGAGACTAGGTAATCTTGGCTTGGATTTGGAATGGTGTAAAGCTGAATTGTCCCAACCAACCCTCCTCCTCCTTTAAATCCAACCCTCATGTTCACCTAAAGAGTAAAAATGATTTGAAAACATTCAAGAGTATAACAGCAAAAACCAACATAACCCTAGAAATTAAAATGATAACTTAACCTAATCTAAGAGTCTGAGAGGAACCTAACACACTAATACTCTGACCATAAGAGTAAAGGTAAGAAGTATAATGAAGAAGTATGTAATTATTTATATATAAATGCATATACATAATATAGAATAATATAACAATTACGCATAATACATTATATTATACAATATTATTATAAATATATTTATAAAAGATTTTTATTTATAAATATTATAATAATAGTATATATTATATACTAATATATGTAAATATGCATTTACATGTAAATGCAGCATTTTGAGGGCCACCTGGGTGGCTCGGTCAGTTGAGCACCTGACAGACTCATGGTTCATGAGTTCAAGCCCCCATTACAGTCACTGATGTCAGCACAGAGACCACTTTGGATTCTCTGTCCCCTCCCCCCTCTCTGTCCCTACCCCACTCAGGCTCTCTTTCTCAAAAATAAATAAAACATTTTGAAAAATGTGGCATTTTGAGCTCAGCCAGCAGCCTTACACAGAAACCAAAAGTCAGAAAGTTGGCAGACTGAGTATCTGTTAAAAAGTGGATCTTGACAAATATCTATGAAGGAGATTGGAGACAGCAAGCCAGCAATTGAAGCACATTTTCATATTTTCTACATATGTATCAATGTTTGAGCATGTGAAACAACCAAGTATAAGGTAAATCTTACCATGTGGGAGTACGTCACAAGTAAGATCGCAAGGTGCGTTTAAACACAAGTACTTTACAGGTCTGGAATGAAGAAGAGGGTTCTGGGGCATCTGGGTGGCTCAGTTAGTTAAGTGTACAATTCTTGATTTCAGCCCAGGTCATGATCCTAGAGTTTGTGAGATTGAACCCTGAGTTGGGCTCTGCACTGACAGCGTGGAACCTGCTTGGGATTCTCTTTCTCTCCCCCTTCTTCTGTCCCTCCTCCACTTGCATCATTCCCTCTCTCTCTCAAAATAAATAAACAAAAAAATTAAAAAAAAAAAAGAGGAGAACCGTTCTAACAACAACTGAAAGCAAAGAGAAAGGGTTGGCATAAAGTAATTGTTGCTGCTGCTGATAAACACCCAATATATGGGCATACTTGATATATATTGAATAAAGGAAAATAAATAACCAAAAATTTTAAAATAAACAAGATGATAAGTTTCCCAAATTCTACATATGAATGCAAACATATGATATCTGTCTTTCTTTGACTGACTTATTTCACTCAGCATAAGTTCCTCCAGCTCTATCCAGTTCCAGTTGTTGCAAATTGCAAGATTTCATTCTTTTTTAATTGCCAAATAGTATTCCATTGTATATATAAACTACATCTTCTTTATCCATTCATCAGTTGATGGACATACAGGTTCTTTACATATTTTGACTATTGTTGAGAGTACTGCTATTAACATTGGGCTACATGTGCCCCTATGTATCAGCACTCCTGTGTCCTTTGGATAAATTCCTAGTGGTGCTATTGCTGGGTCGTAGGGTACTTCTATTTTTAAAATTTTGATGAAACTCCACACTGTTTTCCAGAGTGGTTGCACCAGTTTGCATTCCCACCTACAGTGCAATAAGGTTTCTCTTTCTCCACATCTCCACCACATCTGTTGTTTTTTGAGTTGTTCATTTTGGCCACTCTTTTTGGTGTGAGGTGGTATCAGTGTAGTTTTGATTTGTATTTCCCTGATTATGAGCAATGTTGAGCATCTTTTCATGTGTCGATTAGCCATCTGGATGTCTTCTTCGAAAAAGTCTCTTCATGTCTTCTGCCCATTTCTTCACTAGATTATTTTGGGGGGGGGAGGTGTTATTTGGTAAGTTATTTATAGATTTTGGATGCTAACCTTTTATTCAATATGTCATTCGCAAATATCTCTCCCATTCAGTAGGTTGTCTTTTAGTCTTGTTCATTGTTTCTTTTGCTATGAAGAAGCTAACAGAAGACCATGGGGAAAGGAAGGAAGAAAAAATAGTTACAAGCAGGGAGGGAGGCAAACTATAAGAGACTCTTAAATACAGAGAACAAACAGAGGCTTGATGGGGGTGGGAAAGTGGAGGGGCAGGAAAATGGGTGATGGGCATTGAGAAGGTCACTAGTTAGGATGAGCACTGGGTGTTGTATGTAAGCAATGAATCATGAGAATCTACTCATGAAGCCAAGAGCACACTGTATACACTGTATGTTAGCCAACTTGACAATAAATTATATATAAACAAACAAACAAACAAACAAACAAGGTGGTCTCTAAAACACAGGAGAAATCCAAATTCCATCCAAGAGAGTCAGAGTGGAAAGGCCTAGTTCTGAATGTTTCCTAGAAAAAATGAGAATAAAATTTACAAAGCATGTAAGTATGTGCAACAGGAGACAAGACAAGCCTTCTATGAAACAGAACCAGGAGGCTAAAAAAGGGTGAGACAAATCCATGAATACACAGACACAGCTGTTGACTCTTCTCACAGATAATGCATTTTTACAAATTGAAGGCATGTGGCAGGGCTGTGTTGAGCAAGTCTTCTGGTTCCATTTTTTCTTTCTCTTTTATTTTTTTTTTCTGGTGCCACTTTTTTTCCAATAGAGTTTGCTCACTTTGTTACATTTTGGAATCGTCACAGTATTTCAAAATATTCATTACTCTTCTGTGATCATCTGTGGCCAATGATTATAACTCACTGAAAGCTCAGATGATGGTTAGTCATTTAATTAAGGTGTATCATTTTTAATCCTATTGCATACTTAATTGGAGTACTGTACAGGGCAAACAATTTTCATAGGTACTTGAAAACCAAAAACATTAATTTGGCTCATTTTATTGCAAGATTTGTGTTACTGCGGGGGTCTGGAAAGAAACCTGCAGTATGTCTGTGGTACGCCGGTATTACATATAACAGTTTCACAGAAATAGAAAAAGCTGTAATAAGCCTAAAATTCTTATTGGAAACAGAATAAAAATTCGGGTAGGCAAGATAAAATACAATCAGCACAGCTGAACACAAGCTCTTGAATTTCCTACCAGAATGAGAATGGGAAAAAAAGAGAGAGAGAGAGGAAAGAAAGGAAAATATTGAAGTTGACAGTGTTGCATTTCACTTGGGCTCATTAAGAATTCTCATAACCTTTTGTGTTCTAGGGAATGGCTCACTGCAAAGAACCATCCTTCCTTTTACTACTTCACTAAAACCCCTTCCTTCATCTAGAATGACACCAGATACAGATCCTCTGAATCTCCCTTTTTTCAGCTCATAAGTGGTTAGCTGAATGGTTTTTCTCCACCAATTTGGACAAAAATGCCCTCTAATGTGACTTGACCATGATTTTAGTCAGGGTCCACTCCTCCTCCAGGTCCCTGGACTTTCACTGCTTCCCTCCCTCTATCTTAAGCAGCAACAGGAAGTAAAACATTGTCTCCTTAAGGACCCTTCCCAAGAATCAACTGACTGTAGGGGAAAAATTCTCTGGTCCACTTCCCTATCAAGGGTGCCTGCTCAGCTATTCCCCACATTCAGTTCCTTCCAGCCTTGTTCACGCCATCCTCTGAAAGAAAATTCTTTCTGCTTGACCTTTGAGACACTTCTAGTCTGACAGTTGGAGGGCTCCCTAAGGTTATATCCCTTTTCCCATTACAACAATCTTTTTGCATAAAAGGTTTTGTTATCTAAGTCCAAATTTCTTTTTGTTCTTGTTGTGGTTGTTGTTGAAAAGTTAAGGGAAATAAAAGAAAATTCAACCTAAAAATTTTAGGTACTGCTAAGCCGAGTATTAAATTGTTGCAGGATTTCTTTTACCACAATACCCTGGATTTGTTGTCTCACCACTTGGAAGAATGAAGGGGTGGACACAAAATGAGCAGCAGACAAAAGTTTATCAGAATATAAGTTCAGAAAGGAAGAATAGTAAGAAAGCTCTCTTTAGAGAGAAGGGACACTCAAAAGTAGATGTCCAAGGACTATAGGCAAGGGTCCTTGTTTTATAAGGTTCTGATCAGCCCTCCTCTTCCTTTCCCCCTTGTTCCCTCTCAGATTCTACTCTTATTGGCTGGGTAGCTTGAGGTGCTGTGTTGTCCCTTACTGATTGGCTCATTTTCATTGTTTGAGGGGTTGTCTATGACAAACAGTCTTTTGCCAAACTCCTGAGGGAAACCTGAGGGGGAGTAAGTGGGGTCTGTTACATTCTTAGGAGGAACCATATACCTAAGGGGGTTTGCTGTGGCCAGACACTCCCAGCACTATGCCAAACTCTGTTTTTCCCTACCCAGGCCCTAGTCTTTGTCTCTCTGCCTACTGAATTCTATCTTTTCCTATCCTATTGGCTGCCCAAGGACAAAGGAAAGGACAGAAAACAAATGGTTAAACTGATAGAGTCTCCATCAGTTTACAAATATCTCAGTAAACTACAAGGAACAGGCAATCGTATCAATAGCCTAATCTCCAGAAACTCCTCACTGTCTTAATATTAATGTTTTCCTTGAGGGAAAAACAGCCTTGGCTTGACAATAGTTAGGCCTCCAGTAACCTGTGAGTCTTTAGCATATTGAAATCTCTTTAAGAAACCTCCTTTTGACTTTATTGTCACCAACCCCCTAGTGTAGAACCAGTCATTCTTCACAACCCCAGTGCTGCTCTTTCTGCCCACGAGTCCTGTTCCTGTGCTTTAGTAAAATCACCTTTCTTGCACCAAAGACATCTCAAGAAATCTTTCTTGGCCATCAGTTCTGGATCCCCATCACTCCAAAACCCCATCAATATCACTCCTTTGTTCAAGACTTTCCAATCATTGCTTTTGCTCACTGAATAAAATCCAAAGCCCTTAACAAGATTTACATTAACCTCTTATCACCCCCACACTCTCCCTAAAGACAGGGTTCCTTCTGCCCCTCAAACCCACTAGGTTTATCCTTGCCTCAAGATCCTTGTACCTGGAGTGTCAACATTCCACAAATTCCACATACAATAACTTTTCAGTTTTTAAACTCCTGGTGTGTCATGTGAGGATTTTGTATTTTTCATGGTTAATGGTACAATTAAAAGCAACAAAGATAAGTGGAAAGCTCTCATTTTCCATAATTTTAATGCATTGGTACTTAATGGAATATTAGGCTTTCTTTCTTCTACCAAAGTGTACTATATTAAAAAATATTGAGTTGTTATTTTTTTGTTTGTTGTTGTTTTGTTTTGTTTTGTTTTGAGAGAGACAGAGAGAGAGTGAGTAAGACAGGGACAGAGAGAGGGAGAATCTCAATCAGCCTCCACACTCAGCAAGAACCTCAACAGGGGTCTCCATTTTAGGATGTTGAGATCATGACCTAAGTTGAAACCAAGAGTTGGATGCTTAACCAAATAAGCTACCCAGGCGCCCCTGTAAAGCACTGAGTTTCTTAAGAGAAGCCTGTGACTGTCTATCTATAAAGAAGTAACAAAGTAAACAGCACAAAAAGAAAAACAGCAAAGAACAAGCACATCAGATTCTTTTTCTAAATAAACTCAAACTCTTTTTGGCATCCTTAAGACAATACGAAACATGTTTTGGATGGGAAAAACATGATGTGTCTTCTAGTAACAGGTAACCTTGTCATAGAAGAGAACGTGCCACATAATAATATAATTTTAAAAATAGTAGAAATAGTAATTACTGAGAAGTCAAAAAATAATTCCCTTCCATGAACTACCCCGTAAGTTGAAACTCACACTGTTGCAGCAGTGTCTAGTGTCTGCAGGTGAGCAAAATCTACACCAGAACAGATGCCTGGGTAATAATGTTAGAATGTCAGCTCCCAGAAGTGGAAGTCATCACATAAAATCCCTGAAGGAGAGAATAGAAAACAGAGAAATTGCCAAGTTTCAAAAGTATATTGAGGTCGAGTGGAGTATCTTTTACCTATAATTAAGTTGTAACCTTAAAACTAACTTTTAAGATAAGACATAGGGAACTTACAGCACTTAATTATGCCCTAAGTTTAATTTAAGCAATAATGGAGGTGCATTAAGTCTAAGACACAATATTATTACTGTGTTTAATACAGAATCAGGTCTTCTGTGATCATCATTATTTCTCACATTCCAAAAAAGTTTTATACATCTTAAACATTTTTAAGTTCACCCAAAGAATGTTTAAGAAAACACCAATAGCTTGTTCTGGAAATAAAAAGGTATTTTCTTCCTCTAAGTCATTTGCTGGCACAGATTCTATTTACAACAAAAAAATTAGAAAACGGGATTTATACATATTGCTTGACTCTCTTTCTATAAATATGGATGGAATTCTCTATTGTGCCTAAAGTAACAATTTACTTGTGTGTTCAAAAATATTTTCCCGAAACATTTTATGAAAATGTATTTTGTATTACAATAGCAAATTATACAAAGGTGAATGTTGAGGAGAAATTACTACCATAATTTCAACCAAGTTAGACAACTTTGGAGACTATAATTGTAGAGTAAATCGTCTTCTTCAAAGCAAGGTGGTTGGGAATGAAAGAAGGAAGAAATAAACCAAAAAAAAAAAAAAATGCACCAGGCTTAAAGGGGCTTGGTCTTCAGAAACCATAAATACCAGTTAATCACCTTACAAAACTCCCAGGCTTTGCAGCAACTATGCCCCCAGGCCTTTGTGATCCAGACAAGGGAAGGAGTCCTTCCTATTATCCATCTGATAAATGGAAACTGTGTAAATATGTTTATACAAAGTATGCTTGCAGAATAGCCTCTGCACTAGCTTGAATAATTTCCAGCAGATTTTTCATTCCTTTTCATTCTTCCCACCAACAAACCTCTGGACCAAACGGAATATTTTTTATACTGCAATCTGGACTAAAAGTGAACAGTAATTTAATTGATTACTTTAAACCAGGAAGATTTGATCCGACCTCCTGCTACTCACTATCATTTTACCTGGACAGTTCCCTGGTCCTGAATATGACTAATGGAGCGTGAGGATGTGATGATTCTTTTTGGGCTTTGGGTCAATACTAAATGTCTTACTTCTCTCAGGAAAACAAGTAAACAAACAACAAGAATAACGGCAACAAGGAAAAGAACAACAACAAATAAAACACAGACAAATAGGATTGGGTCTCATGACATCATAAAAACAGGGCAAATATAACGCCGCTTGTGATTGGTTACAACCACCAGTTATGGCCCGGTGGTGTCTAACCTCTATTACTTGTCTGGACATACGCCAATTTTTGCTCCTTTGTCACATTTATCTTTGCTTGAAACACTGCCTCCAAAGCATTAAGTCATCTTTCACTGGCTTCCTTTTCCCTAAGACCGAGTCAGAGGGAATGGAGAAAGGACAGCTACTCAGGATTGCATCTCCAGATCACCTGACATGGGAAGATAAATCGTTTATGCTGATATTAAGAAAATCAAGGCTTTCCTTTACTTTGGTTTGGTGATTCAAAAATAATCAATATCTAATCTAAACTTGTTATGACATTTGTATTTCTTCTTTCAAGGGGGGAAAATCATTACAGTATTATGCAGGGAAATTCTGACACTTTAGCTGACAATTATTTTATCTTTATCATCCTCCGCCTGACTTTTTTTCTGATAATTTTGCAGAAAAATTTAAAAATACATAAAAAGGACCTTTCTAAAGGTAGCTTAGATATCAAAAACATCTGAAATAGCTTTCTTAGGAAAGTAATGCATGTTCAGTATAGAAGTAAGGAAAATGCAAGAGAAATGCAATCCCATTAGCTGGAGGTGATACCTATCAAAGCAGCTTCAGCATCCCTGGTCTTCCAAAGCTACCCCACACATAGAATACTAGTCTATTCCCCCAGCTCCTTGACCATTTGTTTACTGTTTTAAAAATACAAATGGTGGGATGCCTGGGTGGCTCAGCCAGTTAAGCATCTGACTTCAGTTCAGGTCATGATCTCACAGTTTGTGGGTTTGAGCCCTGCTTCAGGCTATGTGCTGACACCTCAGAGCCTGGATCCTGCTTCGGATTCTGTGTCTCCCTCTCTCTCTCTAACCTTCCCTTGCTCACACTGTCTCTCTCTGTCTCAAAAATAAAAAAAAACATATTTTTATTAAAATAAATAAATAAAAATACAAGGGGTGCCTGGGTGCCTCTGTCAGTTAATGACAATGACTCTTGGTTACAGCTCAGGTCATAAACTCATTGTTCATGAGTTTGAGCCCTCCATCAAGATCCCCTGACAGCATAGAGCCTGCTTGGGGGTGTCTCTTCTTCTTTCTGCCCTGCCCCTGTTTGTGTGAGCTTTCTCTCTCGCTCTCTCGTTCTCTCTCCCTCTCTCCCCCTCTCTCTCTCTCTCTCTCTCCTAATAAATAAACATTAAAAAATAAAAATTGACAATTAGCAGAGGGGAGGTGGGTGGGGAGATGCGTGAAACAGGTGATGGGAATTAAGGAGTACACTTGCTGTAACGAGCACTGGATGATGTATGGAAGGGTTGAATCACTATATTGTACACCTAAAACTAATACCAAACTGTCCATTAACTAACTGGAATTAAAAAAATAAATTAAAAAATATAGGGCACTCTTTTTTGACGATATCTAAAATAAGAAAGATGTTTCAACCACTTTATCCACCAAGAAATGAATACAGTAAGCATACTTAAAACTTTCTTTTCAGATTACTTTTCACACCTTTTCAGATTACTTCAAGGATGACATCTGAAGAATTTTAATGTAAAATAAAGCAATTTACTTATAGTTAATGTGCCATTTTCTCCAAACACATAACATTGACAGATTAAACATAAAAACAAAAACAAAAATACATAGCTGGGTTCATAGGTAAGAAAATGCTCCTATGTTCCCTAGACAGAGGGGAAATGAATGTGGTAAGGAGAGCTAAAGCAACAGGCTTTAGGAGTCTAGGACAGGAATCAGCAGCAGACCTCAGAGTCCAGATCCAGAGAACAGTGGCTCACACAACATGGGAAAATGGAAAACTGAGCTCATCTCTTGTGATAAAGATCCCTCATAAAAGAAGCAAGGGGGTGGTGGGCAGAAAAGAGGATGCTATTTCTTTGGAAGAAAATTTTGACGTAGAGATGCAAGATTAAGGCTTACTATTAAATGCACCTGTCTGATACACCATTCTTATCAGAGTAGAAAGCAAGCAGGTATAAAAGAAACCACTAAGTATAGTGGTCTATATACGTTAAAAATATATTTGTTTCTAATTAGTGTGTGTTGACTAAGGAGCTTTATGCCTAATGTCACTCATGGTTCAAAATGGCAGGTGTGTTTGACCATTGCTAGCCTGTGGCTCACAGCTCTGTGTCCAGGGTGGTAACAACAGTAGGATTCATTTCCCAGCCAGTGCGAGAAAATGAAAGCAACACACACACACACACACACACACACACACACACACCCTTCATAAAACTTTAGAATAGGATTCTATTTAAGACATCTGGGGAGAAAAATGTTTCCTTTACCCTCTTATGTTGTCTAAAATGGGCTGTATGAATTAACTACAAAAAAAAAAGAAAGATGGAGGAAAGGCATACTGATTTATTTGTAAGTTTATATGTAAAGGAGTTCACAGAAAAGGTTTTAGATGTGAGAGCATATACTCTTTTAACAAAGGAAAGAGGCTTGGGCTTCAAAGAGAGATAAAGGGTGAGGAAATGACTAGGATATACATAGGAAAAGTAACAGATGATTCACATTGTTTTAGTTGACCTTGTTTATACAGACTCATCATCTTCAGTGATAAGGGCTGGTGTTCTCATTCTGGTATAGGAGATTGGAAAAATGCACGATCCCCTCACAAAGGGAAATGTATGCCCTGCTTTTAGGCAGATAAAGGGAGGGAAGAGAACTCTCCCTGTATCTTTTGATTTTTAACTGCCTTCCGCTCAAAATAATATTTAGCATATTTTGGCAGAGCATGTATGATTCACTTCAAAGAAAGGGGCCAGAATGTTTTAACTCACATTCCATTTTCCCTGACTTATTCACATGCTCTTTGGTAGCTACCAAGAGTGTTGTAAAATTTAGTATCTGGCTGGGCTGCCATGAGTTCAGCTATGAGTGGGTAGGGTGACCATGTGGGGGGTGTTCTATTTCCAAAAGGATGTGTAAGAGCATGGGCAGCAGGAGATAGTTAGCTGTCTCCACTGACATCTGATATTCCAGACATACCAAGTCTCCTTCCTTCACACAGTCATACTTACCAAGGACCCGGCTGCAGAGGAAAGAGGGCATGATGGAATCATAATCTACTTTCATAAGGATTGGGGAGTGAGTGGCAAGGAAACAGATACTTCAGCTTGAAAAAATGCTGTCCTTTGTCATACCAGTGAATGTTTCTGAAAACAGTCACTTTAATAACTTGGAAGACAGATCCTGTTACCAAGAGCCTCCCTCAAGCTGCAGAGAAATGGATCTACAAGAGGAAAATGCTTGAGGATGTTGGGGACTCCTTTGCTGTTTTGAGCAACGTACAGGTGAGACCTACCTGGGCAAGGAGTGGCCCATTTGCAAACTGGTGACAGAAGGGACTTCTGAGAAGGGCAGCTCACCTCTCTGGTGGCCCCAAATCTAAACCATCTAAGGGTCCAATGAGATGATACCTCAGCCAATTAAAAGAGTCAGTGCCCCAGGCAACAGAAAATAGGACTTACTTGCAGGCTTGCCCAAAGCTCTCCCTTCCTTTACAACAAGGAGAACCAGTCCAAACACAAAGATTAGTGCTTCCCACCCAACCTGCCCTTTCAGAGGGTGTGGACCTTAGCCAAGAGCACATCAAGGGAAGGAAAGGTGGGTTTAGGCACAGAAGCCAGTTAAAAAAAAAGGAGTTTAGGAAGTTAAGTGTCAAAATAGTGAAATTTGAGTGTTGTTATTTTTGTTATCATTGCATTACTCAGAAATAGAATTTCAGTAATATTTTGAGAGAACTGCATGGCACAAGAAAAGAATGGTTGGCCTAAATAAGCAACTCAACAGGCTCCCAAACCGGATGAGCAAAAAGAGGGCATCTTCCAAAATGCATTCTGCAGACGGAGGGATCTGGATAGAGTTGGATAGCGGGGACCTTTAGAAATATAGGGGTCCTTTAGATGATTGGTCGGGCCCCACTTTTCTCTCAGACCACTAGTAGGGGAGATTTTGATGTCCCCTGAGGACATCCACAGATAGTCATGCCTCTCCAACCTTACTCTTTAGCAGCAGGGGAGAGAAGGTGGCCTCTGCCTCAATGTTGTGTCTAATCTCATATGAGTTTACCTGATTACTGGAACTTTATTTATTGATTGATTTGATTTTAATTTTTATATATAGAGAGAACATGTGGGTTGGGGAGAGGGGTGGAGAAAGAGAGACAGACAGACAGACAGAGACAGAGAATCTCAAACAAGCTCCACACTCAGCACAGAGTCTGATGCAGGGCTTGACCCTACAACCTGGAGACCATGACCTGAGCTCAAATCAAGAATCAGTCACTCAACCAATTAAGCCACCTTGGCATCCCTGATGAGACCTAATTTAGATCTAAAAGGCTATTCTAGATGGTTAAACATTAAAGTGATATTTACAAAGTAAGAAAAGAACGTTACTTTAAATTGTTGGAAGAAAATATAAGAGAATATTTTGTGATTTCAGCTTAAGGAATACCTTCTTAAACATGATGCAAAAAATAAATAAAATAAAATAAACATTTGATGTGTTTGACTACATTAATATTTAATGCCCAGGCTACACAAAGAACCCACAAACAGATAAAAGTTAAGCAGAATATGTGCATAAAAACTAAATAGACAATCATTTATATTCAGAATATTGAAAAAATATGAATCCTTAAAAATAAATAAAGTCAACCAGAGAGAAAAATGGGCACAGATCAAAAGTCCATTCAAGAAAGGGGAAATTCAAAGGGCTACTTACTGAAGAACTGAAAAGTTTGTCAATCTTAAAGGCAAGCATGAAAATAAAAATAAACAATGGAATACAAATGGCAATATTTTAGAAGTCTGATTCACAGTAAAATAGTGAAAAGAGACAGAGATATAGTATAGACAATATTTCTCATACCCATAACCAATAATTCCACTTTTAGTCATATACCCAAAGAAACCATGGCCATGAGCTTGAGAGGGGCATGTAAAAGTCTATTCATGACAACATTATTTGTAAAACAGAAAAATAAGAAAAAAATATCACCTATTCATGAGTGATGGGGTAAATACTTTGAGCCATGCTCCTAAAATGGAATTGCACATAGCAGGTAAAATAAACCAAACTACCTGTATCACCATGTGTCAATCTCAAAAACAACTATAATTAATAATAAGAACTGTATGATACCATCTTTATAAAATAACAAAAGAATGTATGTTTTACACCCATGGGGTAATATTGTGAGGATCTATAAATACAGAATACTATTTTTCTGAGAAGGGAAGGAATGGTACACACAGGTCTCTGTATTTTTGATAGTTTTATTTTTCAAAAAATAAATAAGGTAAATGTTAATGTTAATAAACATAAAATGACAGGAGTAGAAAGATTTACCAGTCTCCATAAGATCTAAATACTGCCTAAAGAGAACAGTGATATTGATAATGATTATTCAAGGAAGTAAGTTCCTAGAACCCCCAATCCATAAAACATGGGATGCCTCCTTGACTTTGTACTTTGGGAACATTATAGATGCCTCAGCCACACTTGAATGTTTCTCTACTCCTTAGAGTACATGCCAAGTATAATTGCTTTGACTCTACATAAGAAAAGCTAAGTATAATAATTCATATGCATAAAATACCACATACGTTCAATTGCTACACATTTTATCTTTTTATTATTATTTTTTTATGTTTAGTTATTTTGAGAGAGAGACAGCATGTGTACACACATGAGTGGGGGGGGCAAGAGAGAGGGAGAGAGAGAGTCCCAAGCAGGCTCCGTCAGCACAGGAGTCTGACACAAGGCTCAATCTCAGTCTCACAAACCCGTGAGATCATGACCTGAGCGTAACTCAAGAGTGGAATGCTCAACTGACTGAGCCACCGAGGTGCCCCCACTGCTACATAAGTTTAAAATTGGGTATATTAAAAAAATAAATTAACTATTTAAAATCAAGTAAAGTTGAGTATGTTCTAGATAGAATTTCTCTTTTACTATTTATAAATTCATAACTAAAACCAATTCTTATGTATCTAATTTATAACCTTTTAACCTTCAGGCATAATCATCAATTCTTGAATTTAACATACGAATTTTTATGAAGGCATTCCTTGTGGATTATGAAAATTCTGTTCTGGAGTTCAGTCTCCTCTCCTTGATGGTGGAGAAGAGTCAAACACAGGTTGTAAAACTGATAGAGCAGATGGAAGGGAAGAAGCTAAGCCAGTCCCAACCTCTGTCTGGCCCTTGTGACTCTACAGGTGAATATTCCTAGTGTGGTGACCTATGTGGGCGCCCACCCATTATTCTCACTGTCCCAAGGCCATTGTCCTTGACATGCAAGTGCAGAGAGAAGAAGCAGCACTTCATTCAAGGGCGTGTCATCACACAGTCTCCTTCCTTGTATATGAAACATCTTTTGTAAGCATGGAGTTACCCAGGAAGAAGTTATTTTGAAAAAATGAAAAAAGCAAAAACCTAATTAGAAAATCTAAACAATTGACCAGCATATCATATAGAATGTAACTAAATAGTATGTCTTTATTAGGTAATAATGTATAGAGAGCTAATGAGTATATCTAAATCCGTAGACGCATGTAAATATCTTGCTGTCTCAATGTGAAATAATTTATAGATATGACTTTTTAGTCTGATTGAAATGATCATTTTTTCTTCTACAATTATAGTGAGGACTGAAATAATACTCTCCACTGTGGTCATCACTGCTGAACAATTAACCATGACCTTCATTAAGGCCTCTGCTCTGCTGGCAATGTTTACAACTATTAAAGTGAGTAATTTTCTCGCTGATATAACAATTTCATGGGTAGTAGTACTACTCCAAATGGGAGAACATTAAGACTAACTTCTGGAGGCTTTATTTTTCTTCAAGTGAATCCATTATGGTGAGAATTTAATCCCTTACTAACTCTAGAATTGCAAAGCATAGTACTTATGTAATGGAATTATACTAAACTACTAATTATCTGTTGTACATTTGAAATTTAAACAATTTCATTTTCCATAATCAATTTTTTTTGCCCATTTCAGTTTCAATAACTAAATTCACTTGTTAAAACGACATTATGAAGAAATCTTTGGGGGAAAGATTTAGAATTCGATTTATATAAAAATAATTATAATAATTTAATGCTAATCTTTTCTAATATGTTGTGCTTATTAACAATAGAAAACTCCCTATTTATACTATAAAGGAATACATTAATTTTCAAAGTGGATATGAAGTTACTGAATTTAGGACGGTCATATTTGTGCAGGGTTATTATTTACTGGTGCTGAGTTGAAAATTATGTTTTAGAAACTTACACTAAAGCATTGTCTGTCATCATTTATTGCATTACTGTTCAAATATGTTATTAACTTACTCAAAATGGAAGGAGAATTATGGCTTTAGCATTTACTTTATGGATTATAGTGTTGATGTTTTAGTTCAAAAATTATTTCTAATCTTGCCTTATGTGTATAATCTAATTGTTCCTACCATGTGAAATTGATATCCAAATTCCAGAGTTCTGAGGACTAAGTCCATATTATTAGGCAGATGAGAACAGAAAGATTTAAAACTATTGGGTACATTTGGAGTGATCACTCAAATGTCTAGGAATTTCTCTGACCAACTACTGACTTTGGATGCCATAGTCATTCCACGTTTAACAGAAAACACATTTTAATTTTGTGTTAACTAAAATTGTTTTATTTACACTAAATAAGATGAAAAATCTTATCACTTGATAACTGCCATCTCTAAAGTACTGATTGTGTCTCCACACCTTCGTATACACAGATCTACTGTCTCTAATAATTAAACCATATTATTAAGCAAACTTTTCAAAAGAGGGCTTGAACATGAAGAAAATGTAAATGACTACAGGCCACAGGTGGCAAATATCTGGAGCCTTGAGCACTGCCCTTGTTTGTCTGCCCTTTCTGTCTGTGTTCCTTTCTTTCCATCACACTCAGCCCAGGACCAGAGTCAGTCCTAACCAGGGCAGTCACAAATGTTGCATTGCCCTCTCTTCTCCAACATAGTTAAGCGGATAGAGTATGGCTCTCATGGGGACTTCAAAGGCAATTTAGGATCTGAGGGAAATTTTGCGTGTACTTAAACAGTCATTAAAGGAGTAGAAATATATGCCTACAATACTTTATCTGAAACATTTGGGACCGTGTCTATTTAAAAAATCATAATGTTTCAACTATTGGAAACATGATAATAAACACTTCTTGTATGGATCGGTGGAAGGAGACTCTAATCAGACATCAATATTTTTACAGACAGGTTCATGAGTCTTCATGCTAAGTAAGATAAATCTTATAGATAGCTTCTTTGTTTCATTGTAAATAAACTTTATCTGTCAAAAAGCTATTTACAAACCTCCATATCAATTTTGTTTGTTTGTTTTTTACTTTTTCTTTTAACTAGGCTGCACGCCCAATGTGAGTCTTGACCTCACACAATCCTGAGATTAAGAGTTACATGCTCGGGGCACCTGAGTGGCTCAGTCGGTTTCGGCTCAGGTCATGATCTCAAGGTTTGTGGGTTTGAGCCCCGCGTCAGGCTCTGTGCTGACGGCTCAGAGCCTGGAGCCTGCTTCAGATTCTGTGTCTCCCTTTCTAACCCTCCCTTGCTCACGCTCCCCATCTCTCAAAAATAAAATTTAAAAAACAGAAAAAAATTTAAAAAGAGAAAGAGTCACATGCTCTCCTAACAGAGCCAGCCTGGGGCCCCACACTGTCTTCTTTGTAAATTTCAGAATTATGAGTAAGAAAGTTTTTGCTGAAAGTCAGGATTGTGGGGCAGCAGGAACATTGACTGATTCACCTTGTGCTATTCTCAGTGCTTAAGGCTCAGCTTGATCTTCTCCTTTTGGCCAGACCCAAAACGTCTTTGCCTAGTTAGTTTTAAGTAAACAAAGCAAAGAAAAAATAATACTTCTTGAATCCTCAACTGGTGTTTTGTAAACAAACACTTCTTGAAAATGGTTTACACTGATAATTTATTATATACATATAAATATTTTATAATGGATACTGTAATAATTATATTCAGTTGAAACTGAGTATAATAAGACAACTATTTGATGACAGATTTTCATTAATCACCATCTACATAGATCTACATTGAGATTAGTCACAGATACCCAATATTGGTCTTTTAATTTATGGAGGAAATTAGATCATTGTGATAGTTTCTGAGTTTTCGTTTTTGCTTTTTTTGGTCTTATTGGTTCATTCTTTGAAATACTCATTTGTCCAACTTGAATTATGTCCTCATCATATTTTTCTATGTTGTTCTAAATCACTGGTACATAAGGCAATAGGAAAATTTGGTAAAAAGAAACACACACACACACACACACACACACATTCTATGTGTACTTCAGTCACAGATATTAACATTGCTATAATAATGTCCATGGTACCACAGGATAAGATTCTGAATTTTTTGACATTGACTCATAATGAAAGTTTTTATTTTATTTATCATCATCATCATCATCATCATTATTATTATTGCTTTTCCTTCGGTCCCACCTGCCCACCCCCATACCCTCAGGGGACAAAGGACAGCATTTTATTTATTATTTTTAAGTAGGTTCCACACCCAACATTGGGCTTGAACTCATGACCTGAGATCAAGATCAACTCAAGACTCAGCCAGCCAGGAACCCCATAGTGAAGGCTTTTAAACAGAAAATATTATTTCTGTATACAAAGATGATGAGGCATGAGGCATTATGTAATTATCCCAGAGTAAAACAAAATAGAAAAATCTTCTCAAGACTTAGGATTCAGGTTGGTCTTTATGGGATTTGCAGTTAACTCTTTCTCATTTAAAAAAATGTTTATTTTGAGAAAAAGAGAATGCATGTGTGCTTGTGGGAGTAGGGAAGGAGCACAGAGAGAGAAGGAGAGAGAGAATCCCAAGCAGGCTCAGTGCTATCAGCACAGAGCCTGACATGGGGCTTGATCCCACGACCCTGGGATCATGACCTGAGCCAAAATCAAGAGTTGGATGATCAACAAACTGAACCACCCAGATGCTCCAAATCCTTCTAATTTTACTCACCCAAGCTGACTTATTTTCTCATTACAGTGACATTACAAAAAAATGAATTGCACTTTGCTCAATTCTGTATGTTTCCAAAATATTTTACACATACACAAAGTACAAGATAAATTGATTTTATGTCCTAGAACTTTTAAACAATGCTACTATAGTCTTCACATGAGGTGAATTAATATTTTAATTAAGCTTGATCATTGATAATATTTTAATTGAAAATATTGATAACTTTCATGAATACTGAGTGTCCTATTTTTTCAAAATTTTATTAAACATCAATTAAAACACACATCACAGGAAGCAAAAGACTAGGGAAAGACACACAAAGATAGATGAGCAGTTATGAACCTATAAAACAAACATTTATGTGAAAAATGTGCTAAATTCACTCAATTTAGCAATTGTCAATTTCTAAAACCCAAAGTCCATTAATTATCATTTTACTTTCACTCTGACCTAAGACATTGGTATATTTAATGGATTATAAAAAATAAGTAAATAAATAAAAGGAGGAGGGGCTGAGGAGCTACAAAAAGTCAAGTCTATGTATCCTATAGTTTCTTCTCTTGAGTTTTGTATTGGGTTTTGAAAGTGAATTCCTATACCAAATACGTCTATATTCCACATCAATATATTCTAAAGGTTGTCACTATCTCTTATACTGAGGTTAAAGTCACAATGTTCTTTCCTCCAAAGACTGCACTGTTGATACCTAGGCACACACCTAAAGATGTAATGTGCTGATGGAGCAAGAATAAACACATGGGGCTGACAGTGTGTTCAACACAGACCACAGCGAATTCAATAACCCAAGCTCTCTGGGTCCCTCAGGGACTGAGCCTAGTACCTGCTCTCATTGGAAGCAAGGTCCAACAAATTTAACGAGTCCCAAATCCCAGTGAGTGATGAGGACGGAGTACTCATTAAGTCAGCATTCTTCTCCTACAACTCTGTGTCATTTCATAGACTCCATCTATGAAGAATGCATTGAACCACGTCATCATTGAGTCTTCAGTTTGAGAGGCCCATTTCCTTTCATATTTCTCCTTCATGATCCTTTACTAACAAACATACCCAGAGCTCGGTATCTTAACAGAAGAGATGACTAATGAAGTATAAATTGTCATAAAAGGAAAATCTCCATGAACTAGATAAACACAAGAATTATAAATGTGATGAATAGGAATAAGATGCTACAGAAATTGATATTGCCAAGCGTATCATTTGAGCCACATTTCGATACTCATAACAATTACTTAGAATCAGCAACAACGCACAGCTAATCAACTACATCTGTTCATCTTCACAGCTGTTATCCCGGAAAAACGCCGCTGTCCTCCCCACTCAGCTCCAAACACGCTGTGATGGTAATGAACACCTATCCTGATGAGGAATACAGCCTAACATCTTGGAGAAAATTCAAACAGAGGTCCATTTGAAAGTCAGAGATACGTAGTTACCAAGGAAACTAGCTGGCGAGGTAGCAAAATGGTTTAACTTCCAGCTATCTCAGTTTATTGTTTATCAGAATCAACTTCCTATTCATTTTTACTTACTCCTCTAGAACAATTAAAAAACAAACAAAAAAACCCCATAAGTAATATAGGCCAGCATGTACATAAAATACTAAATCACTTATTTGTTCACTCATATGTAATGAAGAAAATATATTTATTTTCCAGCCTTTACTAACACTTCCAACCATATACATACGTACATATGCCCTCATATTTACTAAGTGGAAAGAGGAAAATGCAGAATAGTAACTAACAAGTTAAAACTACGATAAGCTGTTAAGAGAACAGGGATAACTCACCTAATCAGGAAGTTCAAAGATTGATTGCTTTCTTTGAAAATGTATCATTTAAGCAAAATCTAGATGGAAATCTTATTAAGAGAAGGAGATGGGAATAGCATGACAAGAGTCTTAAATGGAGAGAAGCTTAGGATTGCCATGTTTAAATAAAACAGTTTATGGCCTGGATATGAATGGTCAAAAGGGCTGTTGAAGGAAGCTGGGTGAGGAGAGAGAGTATGCCTCACCTGTTCACTTTGTTAGAGGTTTGGGGCTTTGTCCTGAGAATAATCCGAAGTCCAAGGGCATTTCTAAACCAGAGAATAGCTACTATTTCAGGGAAACTCGATTTCCAACTCTCGGAGGTGAAATATTCCTTCGATATCTCCACATAGTCTGTCAAAATTCCTCAAATGCCTATTCTGTTTTTCACCTTGTTGACCATGTGATCACTCCTGTTGTCTTCTTAACCAGCTACCTGGAAATCGACCTCCCACAGTCCTCAGGGCAGTTGGTCTGGAGTATTTATCTGTCCTCCTCCTTTGCATCTGCTCTCTGGGCACCAAGACCTACAGATGCTGCAGCTCCTTATTCTCGGAAATAGGGTTCCTCTGAGGCCTCATCTTTCAGCTCTAAGGTCTCAAGTCACATAGAGCCTTCAGCAACAGCCGCTGCTCCGGTCTCTCTTGCCAGAACTACTTTTCATTTCCTGTGGGACTCGGCTAGCATTCATTTGAAAATTCAGATGTGAATTTACTCAGTTTTATTTTCTAATCTTAAAAATACCAAAGAACTCCAATAGCCCTCATAAGCGTGTGTCTCCAGGTTCTATAATGGTTTGACCTTAATGTATTTCTCCTGTCTTGTTTCCACAAAACTCTGCTTCCCTATGATTTCATTACATCTTTTGACTTTCTCATCCCCTTCCAGTCTTTGCTAATGCGTCAGCCTGTGGAGAACCTAATTATGCAACATGCGTTTTTAATTAAGTCTCTGGTTTCACATGGAATAAGAAAAACTACCATTTACCGGGTGCTTAGGCTGTGCCAGGCACTGTTCCAAGCAGGTTCATAAACAGCGGTGCGGTGTAGGGCTGCTATTACTAATCTTATTTGCCAATTAAGGACATTGAGGCTCAGAACATCAAACACCCAGTAGGGGGCAGAGCATGGATCCCAGGACTCAAGCATTCTGCCTCCAGATCTCTGGGGCTAAACCGCGATGCCATTCATTCTCATATACCTCACTGTGGGCACCTATCACATTTCTGATATGATTTATGCAGTTTTCTCTCCCACTAACTTACTCTCTCTTCTCCTCAGCATCCATGTTTTTGTTTGGATTTCTGTGTTTTTGTTTGGATTTCTGTCTTTCCTTTATTGGCCTTCTCTGCGATAATGCAGTAGATTGTTAATGGAAACATGTTGAACTCTATGCAGTAGTGTTAGAGCATGTTAGAGGACTGCTGGTCAAATCCTAGCTGCCCAGTTACCAGCAGAAACTTTGGGAGACACAAACCCCCTCATTCTTGGCTCCCTCATGTGCAAGAGGGATAATTCCAGGTAGTACAACCTCTCCATAATGTAATGATGGGGATTGAATGGCGTGTGCGTGTGTGCGCATGTGGGCGCACGCGTGTGTATATCAGAACAGTCCCTGGGTTGGCTCTCTTAAATGTCTATGTAATTTAGATATTGCCATTACTATTTGTTATTGCTTTTACTTTCCATATTTGCTTCTAATTAGGTATTCTCCCAGCATATAAAATATTATTTCTCTACTTTTTTTCAATAATGAACAAAACATTACATAAGGAGGAAATGAGAAATTGAAGGTGACAGGTGTCTCGTCTGCAAATTTGCAGAACCAGAACCTTTTGATCCCGTGGCTTTACTGTTGCCCTTTAGTTTGGCTTGTTGAACTCCTGGGGCAGCCGTGTCAGAAACCTGAGCCTGGATACACTAAAACGGAGACAAGGTGTCTCACACTCTACTCTTCGACCCTGTTTCCTGGCCCTGGTAGCTCCATCCACTCATTTCTGGCCTCTCTCTGGCAGACACAGCATGCTTTCTACATGCCTTTGAGGATTTGGCCTTTCTCTGGCATTTAATTCCCTGCTCCCCTTGGCCTGGGACCCAAATATTGCAAAATATATGCCTGAACTTTCCTTATCAGAACAATACTGCCTTTCTAAGGCAACTATGAATACCACTTGCTCTCAGAAATATAATCCTTACCATTTTGCTTTTCCAAAGGCAGTAGGTGAATTTTTCCAGCAACTAAATCCTCTCTTGTTATCTTCTTTTATTTCTACTTGGCCAGGATGACTGAAAAAGACGGCAGGGAGGCAGTGAAAATACAAAACCAGAATATTTGAATAAAAACTTATATAAAAACACTTGTTATTCCCACTCGAGGAGCTGAATAGATAACTTTATAAAGTACCTAAAAACCACAAGTTCCCCCAGCATCTTCTTTTATAGTTCAGCATTATTCTGTATGATAGTCTCTTTGCCCCAAAGACCAATTTTCCCACTTATTCATGAGTTTTCATTCTCCCTGATCTATTGACTTTGACCCTTTCTTAATTAAAATAAATGGTTATCTTTCTGGTAGAAGTTCATTTCCCAATTCTTTCTCATTAGTGGCCATAAATAACTGTTATGGGGATAACTCCTCATATCTCTGCCTTCACTCATAAATTTAATTGGAAACCCTTCTCCAGTGCTTAAGATGGCATCTCCAACTAAGCTGTGTCCAGAAACACATGAAACTTTTTACAAAAGACCACTTATTACTACATAGTTTATAATAACAATACTATGGATAGAAAATATCATGTCACTAGATGATTTTGCAACAACAGAAATTGCTAATGGTCAGTAGCGAATGCTATTTCAGGAAGAGAAGGAACAATAGCAGCTAGGTTTCCCCTCTCCATAGTGACACATGAGAAGGAAATGAGTGTCAGACTGCTTGGGAGAGGTTGGCCCTGACCTTCACATTCTGATTCGCAAAGTTCCCAAATCCTACTGCTGCATTTTACCAGTTGAACATAGACTGTGTGTAGTGGCAATTAACCATCTCACTTTAGGGTGTGGGGAATGCCTTCCGCCTGAGTTCAGTTTATCACTTGATACCTTGATATAAATCGACATTGTTTAGGCAAAATTCCCTAGAAAATGTTGCCACTACTTTGTATTTTTTTCCTTCCTTTGATCACTAACCACCTCCATATTGTGCTCAATTATAAATTCTGTTTTACTTTAATCTGCTTGGACAGCTCCCCCTATCTTTCTCCCTTGGCTGAAACCCCGCAGTGGTGTTCACAGTAAATCTTCAGATGACCTTTAGGCAGGATGGGCTTAATTCTTCACTGCTCTTTGCAAACCATAATTTTCTTGTGCTTGGACCAACACCGTTCCTTCTTCAAACTTTAGGCCAACCAGTCATGCTAGTCATCCCTCCCTTCTTGTTATCTCAGCCACTTTAATGTAGACATTTCTTGGACATTTCTGAACTGCCTGTGTTCACTTCAACTAGATTAATAGTACAATATATGCAGGCACCTGCGTTTATATTTGTACTGTATTATAGGACATTTGTGATCACAGAAAGATCTAACAGAAGGTGTTGTTCTCACCTGTATCCATAGTAGAATGTTGATGGACCATAGTAGACTCCTGCCCTGGAGGAGACAGTGGAAAACTTATGCTTTTCTGAGACTTTACATTAAGAGTCAGACAGACTTAAAGAGTGATATAATAATGGATTGCAAGCGTAATGGTCTATCATCACCTATGCTGAGCTCCTCAGATCTATCCTGGTACTCTGTTCCCTAAAAGCCTAGTTTTAACTTTCCTTTGCATTCAGTGCCCTACCTTCTTCTTCTAACAACATTTATTAAGTTTATCATCTCTATCTATTCTTACCTCACTTCTCTCTTTTTTTTTAATATTTCCTTGATGAGTACTCCAAGGACTCTGTATCAGTTAGTGACTACTGTATAACAAAGTAATCAAAAATTTATGTTATTGGTACAACCATTTACTTACTCACAATTATTCAAGTTAGGGGCTTTAGTCTAGTCAAATGAGGCTTACGATTCATCTGCACTCAGTCCCAAGCTGTGTAGGTGGCTTTTCCGACCTTGGTGTGGTCATTACACATCTCTGGGTGCTTCAGCTGAAACGCCTGGTCTGATTTGGGACAAGTTTCTATGGTCCTTCATTTTCCTTAAGACTAGCCTGTGGCTGCTGTGTCATGGTATAAGCAGGGATCCCAAGACAGAAAGAAGGGAAGCATGCCAGTGTCCTTGAAGCCTGGGCATGAAACCTGCACATCCACACTTCTGGTGCATCTGCTGAGCAAAGTAAGTCACTAAGGGTAGCCCATAATCAGAGGAAAAAGAACAGACACCATCTTTTAATGAGAAATGTGAAGTGTAACATTGCAAAGGGAGTCACGGAAGAGTGAATAATTATAGTTAGTTTTGCAATTGACCACAAACTCCCCTAGGAAATCTCAGTTTCTAGGCCCTCTTACCACGAAGCCACATCTTTCCTGCTTTCTGAGGCTGCTGAACTGCCAAGCAAAAATCCTATCATTGTAGAAACTAATTCTGTGACAAAATCATGTTTTTCTTTTGAAATGGATTTTTAATATTCCTCAGAAAGTCTTTCAGGACATTCTTTAAAGCTCCTCATGGTCTATTTTAAACTCTCTCCAATCTCCTTGAACCACAGATAAGCTATCGCAAACCTATGGGAGAGTGAGATTGCAACTGTGTGATGTGTCATAGTATGAGTACATGTGTATTACTCTGTGAAGCCACAGTAGTATTGGAAGACCTGTGAAGAGAAAAATATGCCAACTTTTATAAAGAATGAACTGAAAAAAACGGCATGATTTGTAGTGCTAATCACCTGCAACTCATAAAATCAATGCTTCATTTAAATAAAGAATGGAGTCTATCTATTCTTTATTTATAGTATTCTATTCATATTTCTAGTATGGAAAAATGTGGAAAAAACACAAAATATTTCTACTTTATACTTACCACTCCCAATTATTAGTTGTGAACTGTGGGCAATGCATTATCTTCTCTTTGCCTCTGCTTATTAATCTGTAAAATGAACAGATGAATAAAGTGATCAGTAAGGTTACTTAGCAAAACATATATTCATCCAGGGAATTTGGTCTGGAGATGTAAAAATCTCATCAGTTTAATGTTCTGCAGAAATAAAACAAAACAGGCCGTTTGATGTTTAATGGATAAATATTTAAAAACATTCTTTTAGGGATATTTCACTCATGTATGTTTAAAACTTCATTTCTTTCTTTTACTATAAGCACATTTAAAGAAAGGCAAAATTGTTCTATAACAGATATCCATCTGCTACATCTTTTATACTTTGTTACAGTAACATATTTTCATAGCTATAGTATAATCACTTGCCAGTAAACAATGATAAAAACACCATTTAGGATTGCGGTAATTTGAAGAAATGAAGAATATACGGGTACAGTAATGTTTCCAAATATGTAGAACATAATGATTCAGCTGTCACTGATGCTTAACTTTCAGGATAGCCAGCCGAGTTTATTTTCAAATTTTCTTCAGAATAAATGACTCAGATATGAATGGGGAATTGAGTGCTTGTCCCAAGACAAGTGGTAAAAAAGCTCTAAGTCAGAGTTCCCAGTTCCCTGGAGGTTGCTGCTGTGAGGGCTCCCTGGTGTCTGTAAAGTGAAATGTTAAGTCCGTGACCCTCCTTCAGAGATGATCAGCAACCTGGACCACGTTAATCTAGGCCACTATTTAAAGCATATCCTAATGTGGGTGGCTCTGAGGAGGGGGTGGGGTCTTGTAGATGGTCCATTCCAATGATCCTGTTGAGTGAAGTTACCTACAAGTGGGATTTTTCAGAAATTTCCCTAGAATTCAGGGCTTTTTACCTTTATTGTTAGAATAAGGACTGTATGTTATGTCCTGTTTTAAAAAAAACTTTTTAATGTTTATTTATTTTTGAGAGAGAGACAGAGCACGAGCAGGGGAGGAACAAAGAGAGAGGGAGACACAGAATGTGAAGCAGGCTCCAGGCGTCTAGCTGTCAGCGCAGATCCTGGAATGGGGCTTGAACTCATGAACTGTGAGATCACGACCTGAGCCGAAGATGGACACTTAACCAACTGGGTCACCCAGGTGCCCCATGAGCCTTTTATTTAATAAGCAGTCCTTAAAATAAAATAAGATCTATACATTTTAAATGATTAAATTAAATGAGAATTAGTTCTAACCTCTCTCTATATATTCATGTTAATTTTCTCTAAAAAAGTAACTTTTAATACTGCTGAAGGCATGCCACTTACTTTGGAGCAGGTGGCCTTTTCATTAGCCAGTGTCTTCTCCCTGGCTCTTTCTGGGATAGCAAGCTCTTCTTACAATTCCTACAGTTTGATGTGACTATTTTTTCTCTCAAAACAAACAAACAAATAAAAACCAAACAAACAATGGCAACAACAAAGCAAGATCATTGTTTTGGTTATCAGAAAACAGATAACCAGCAAAAGTTGTGTAGATTCATAGCATGGGAGCTGTAATCTTAACACTTTATTAAAGGTATACTTTCCCCCTCAAATGCATGCTTTCATCATCCCAAATGCAATATCTCTATGACATAGATATCACTTCCTCATTTGCAATAAGAAAATGGGTGTTTGCTCTATCGAGTAACTTTCCACAAGTTTTACAGGTAGTAAATGCTGGACGTAAAGGGGATCTACATCTATTAAGTAACCCTTACGATACTTGGAAGTTAAGAATATGTGAATCACCATGCCGATTTATCACTTAGTTGGCTTTCATGTGAAATCAAAGGTTTTAGACTTAGAGATATCTCTTGTCCTTTCCAATACTGATCAATCTATTCCCAGTTACCAACAATACTTAGGTGGGAAGACAGTGTAAAACCATCTCCACTGAGCAACAGATGAACTAAGATGAGCTTTGGTCATCCATTTCTATACCCAATATCATTGACTCAAACGAATCATAGCTTACTTATGGACGGTCCTTGAAAGGTGCCTCAGAGTTTAACTAAACCAGAATGGCTTCTAGTTTGAGATAATAGTAAAGCAACATTTCTTGATTTACCCATTTTTAGCTTTCCTTTAAGTTTATTGCCCAAGACAGAAAAAAAAAAGACTGATATATTGCTGTTTTGTCCTATTCTAACATAAATTTTGTGAGCTTCATGGTCAATATATTGCAATGGTACTAGTTTTTAGAATGTTTATTTTATTTTTGAGAGAGAGAGAGGGAGAGAGAGAAAGAGAGGGCACACACAGGAGGGCCAGAGAGAGAGAGAGGACACAGCGGATCTGAAGTGGGCTCCCTGCTAATAGCCCCATACAGAGCTCAAACTGCTGGAGTGTGAGATCATGACCTGTACCTCTGAGCTCCTGAGCTGATATTGGATGCTTAATCCATTGAGCCACCCAAGTGCCCCGCCAAAGGTACTATTCTTGGACACCCTTCTACTCCAAATGTTTGGAAAAATATATAAATAAAGAGATAAACACATACGATCAACTTCACACTAAATATTCCACTGAACAATTAGGACTCCTGCATTGAAAGTAGTCAATAACCCCCTCCACCTCCTCTTGATTTTATCTAAAACCACTTCACAGAGCCCTTTCTCTTTCTTTCTTTCTTTTTCTTTTTCTTTCTTTTTCTTTTTCTTTCTTTCTTTCTCTCTCTCTCTCTCTCTCTCTCTCTCTCTCTCTCTCTCTCTCTCTCTCCTTTCTCTCTCTCTCTCTCTCTCTCTCTCATTTATTTTGAGAGAGATACAACATGAGTGGGCAAGGGGCAGAGAGAGAAGAAGATATAGAATCCCTAGAATCCCAGTCAGGCTCCAGGCTGTCAGCACCCAGCCTGGTGAGGCCTCGAACTCAGGAACCGTGAGATCATGACCTGAGTGGAAACCAAGAGTCGGATGCTTAATTGCCTGAGCCACCCCTCAGGGCTACTTCTTTTCATCTCTTTGAACTATATTTGTGTCAGATTCTATTTTTCCTCTGGTTACCCTCATAGGAAAATATACTCTGGTGTCATCTAGTCACAAAACCAGTCTTAGTTCAATAATTAATATGTCCAGTCCTATGTCATCACCAGAACCTTAGTTTAGATAAAAGAACGTCTGAACACTTAGGACTTCTTTCTTAGTTACAATGCCTGCCGTGGGGACCCCCTGACATTGACTACAGAGGTTCTTGGGCCTTCTCTTGAGGCTTCTAGAAAGACACTGAGAAAAACCCCTTGTCAATTCTTCCAAATATAGGACCCATCTCTGGACCATGGGAGGTACTGGTGCAAACTTCAGCCTAACAAATTCTATCAGGACAAGCCCATTCCTATATCTGCTCTGCTCCATCATCAAGGTCATAAGTCAGCCACACCCTCTCATACTTCTGTTTCCCTCAGGAATCTGTTAGGGCGGAGGTTGCTAACAGTGCCATGGAACAACATTTTTTTTTCTCTGGGTGGCTCCTCTAAGCAGGCGATCCAAGTGAGGTTCTCACCTTCCACTCACACACTCACAAAGGCATCCTAACTTGGGGGAAGGGCCATACGCACTGCATGCCATCGTTCGTTCCTAATTCATATTCCTAACCTGTAGTTATTTGCTCAGTGTCTCCAAACTATTTTAGAAGTTGGAGATCAGTTACACGTTAAAGTGCTAGTTGTCAAGCACTTCATTTCCCTGAAGGGAAGATGACTGTCTGAAACCTCACTTCAGAATATGTCAGCTAGACCTCAGGTAAAACTGAAACCAAAATTCTTATGAGTCTATTTTAAACACACGGTTATAGATGTTCCAGATGCAGAACAATGCTTAGGGATTGCAGTGGCAGGCTCAGTGAATGTCAGGCAAGTTTCAGGTCCAGAAGCAGGGATCTGACTTCAGATCCGGAAGTAAGCAAATATCTAAGGTGGTCCATTACAGAGTGAGGTTGGAACTGCGCTCACTGGGAAGACAGAGACGGCTCTAATTCACAAGCTCTTGGTCCTACGGAGAGGGGGACACAGCTGCATCCTCACTGCCAACTGTGAAATAAAGGAGACACATAGTGCTGTGATCCTGACATCACGGGCTTCAGGCAGCAAAGGCTGGTCTCCGTGGTCAACGCTGTCCCGTCATGGAAACTGACAAATGTTTCATATAGCTGTGCTTTCCTCTGGTAATTGATAAACACTTAAAAGTCCTCTAATGGATATAAATATATATGCAGTTCGATACAACAAGTAACAAAAATCCTGGAGGCTGTGTTTTAATATCAGATAAAATAGATTTAAGGCAAAACTCTTAGTAGAAAAAAATATGGGTAACATATAATGATTCATGGAACAACACAACAGGAATAAAAGTCATGAATATGTATATTAACATGAAATAGAGGGAAAATCTACAGTAATACAAGGAAACATGAATAATTGCACAATGAAAAGAGAAAATTTTAGTAAATTTCTCTTAGAAATTGATTAATGAAGCAGGCAAAATATTAGTAAGAAGATAGATACTCTGAACAGAGAAAATAAAAGGCTAAATTTATTTTAATCAGAATTATATACATATACACCAAATTTAAACAATAGGGCATTTTAGGGACACGTGAGTGGCTCAGTTGGTTAAGTGTCCAACTTTGGCTTAGGTCGTGATTTATGGTCTATGAGTTTGAGCCCCATGTTGGGTTCTGTGCTGACAGCTCAGAGCCTGGAGCCTGCTTCAGATTCTGTGTCTCCTTCTCTTTTTCTCTTCCTCACTCACTCTCTCTCAAAAATAAATTTTAAAATAATAAAAAAGACAATAGGGCATTTTAATACCCAATTTTGAAGATTATGATAAAGTTGTGTATGTTCACATTGAATCTGAGTAAGTCAGTTTTTATCGATGTATTCTCATACATTTTCAGCTTTAAGGAAAGTGTGTTTTTTTAATGTGATGATTTTTATTTAGTTTGTGTTTCCGTTTTCTAAGGCTGTGCTCAAACTATTCTGCTGTGTGTCTTATGTTTGTGGACGCTTAAAGTCTGTAGTGAAAGCAGTAAACTTTAAGTCTCATTTTAAAACACACAATGGATTTCATGCAAAACTGACCAAGAACTTTTAAAGAGCCTAAAACAAAACAAAAACAAAAGGAAACAACCAAACAAAAAACCAAAAAAGCAACTTTTAAAGCAAAGTAGAAATCCTCAGAAGACCTACAAACAGAGGCTCAGTGTGACAGGAAATGAAATGACAATTCTTGAAACCTTATTTATACCATTGTATCTCATGTCAAGGGCCACAGATGCTGGGATAACCAGAAAGAGGCATTGGAAAAGTTTGATCAAAGAAATAGTAAGATTGAAACCATGGACAAAACAAGAACTCGAAGACATTCCAGCCCAATAAACAAACACTGTGCCCAATAGAATTAGAGACATAGTCAAAAATGTAAATTCAGGATTTCAGTTGTAAGTATTGTTTTCAAGTCAGTTTTACCCATTTATACATTGAAGAAGTCACTGTTGCTATGAGCCCAGAGAATCTTTTGACATTTACTAGCGTGGAGACACAAAAGAAGCCTTGAACGCATAGTATTGTGCAAATATTTGCCCATTGATAGAGTGAAGGTGGGATTTTTAAAGAATTAACACACTGGAAGTAGTTCATGTGCCTTTGCAGAGACCGGGCAAATGCAAGGATTTGTCCGATCAGAGGCTTTCATCCATCTTTGATGGTGTGATATACAAAAGAGGAACATTCTGGCTGAAGCAGGGGATATTGTTAAGACCAGTCAATCACCAACCACATTAAAAGCAACTAATTGAATATGCTTCCTTACACTCAGCTCTATGAGTATCTGAGTGGAGATTAAGTTATTGTTTTATTTTGTACTTTACTTATTTTTACTGAGGGAAAGATTCTTATTTTATTAATATCATGAAATCTTTAATATCACAAAACTATTTTTTAAATTTTTTTCCTGCTTTTTATTTATTTTTAAGAGACAGAGAGAGACAGCATGAGCAGGGAAGGGTCAGAGAGCGGGAGATACAGAATCTGGAGTAGGCTCCAGGCTCTGAGCTAGCTGTCAGCACAGAGCCTGACATGGGGCTCGAACCCACGAACCTTGAGATCATGACCTGAGCCAAAGCTGGATGCTTAACCGACTGAGCCACCCAGCCGCCCCTAATATTACAAAACTTTTTAAGTAAACGTTTTCAATATGAAATATTTATTCTAGGCACAGCGTAGATGATTATTAGAAGAAAACAGCATCTTGAAAAAAAAGTTATTTATCAATGTTCATTTGCGTTATTTCTGGGTAAGAGTATGTTGTCTCAGTGTAGTGTTCAGATCTCTCACAAAATTCATTAAATCTTTTTGTCCATTTTGCTAATCTGCACATCTGAGTTTGGATTCTCTCCATGTCAGACAACATCAAATAATCTTAAAAAACAATTTTATTTTGTTCATTTGAAAATATTTTTTAGTGTTTATTTTATTTCTGTTATGTTTTTTTAATTTTTTAAATGTTTTTTATTTATTTTTTATACAGAGAGAGACAGAGCATGAGAGGGGGAGGGGTGGAGAGAGAAGGAGACACAGAACCAGAAGCAGGCTCCAGGCTCTGAGCTAGCTGTCAGCACAGAGCCTGACGTGGGGCTCGAACCCACGAACGTGAGATCTGACCTGAGCTGAAGTCAGAGGCTTAACCGACTGAGCCACCCCGGCACCCCAGTGTTTATTTTATTTTTGAAAGCAGCAGGGGAAAGGTATAGAGAGAGAGGGAGACACAGAATCTGAAGGAGGCCCCAGGCTCCAAGCTGTCAGCACAGAGCCCCACACAGGGCTCGAACTCAAAAAACTCGGAGATCATGATATGAGTTGAAGTTGATCGCTTAACTGACTGAGCCACCCAGGTGCACACAAAACAATTCTTTTAGACATGTTTAGCAAAGCAATATTGAGCCAAATGTCCTTTAATTAGTGACTAATCATAAATATTTCAAGATATTTATTAAATGACTTATTTTTAATGAACGTTTTGCAGTGTTTGAATGTGCTTTTACAATCTATTATTTATTTTTATTTCCCAAGCTAACTTTTAATTTAATAGGTTGTTTTGTTACCTTTTATTTATGCCAATTGTTACTGGTTTTGCATTAATGCTAATGATATATAAATTCCATTTTAAGTATATTTTATAATTGGAAGTTGGATCTATATAAGTAAAATAATATTCAGTTAATATATATTGTCAACAGTTATCTTCAGATTATATAATTGGTAAATAAACAAATGAAGCTTGGAAAATATTTTCCCATATAATAATGACTCAAATCTTCTTGAGCCCCCAATATGCAAGACACTGTGTATCAAAGAGGAGAAGAGAGATCTCTTTTCCAAAAGAAAAATTAATTGCTTTTCTAATCAAGGTTAGATGCTGTAGATGGAATTTTTCATGTGCTATTTCATTAAATTCTTATAAAAACCTGAGGTTTACTTTTGTTCCTCTTAGTTTGAAGGTGAGACAATAAAGGCCAAAGTGACCAATAATTAGAAGTTACACTTAATAGTAAATCATGTGAGACATACTTGAATACCAGGCTTTCTCACTGCACCATACAGCACATATATCAATAAAAAAGTGGACATGAACCATATGATGCCTTCCCCTTAGGCACCCACACCAGAGATGTGTGTAATAAAAAATAGCATGTTTCAGTGTGATTACTGTGTAGCAACATACAAAGATAAATTCTTCTCTGGGCATCAAGACATGGAAGAAGAGTTGATTATTGCTCACAACCTGAAGGATGGGTTGGAGTCTTCACACAGAAGAGAATGAGAAGGTAAGTCTGAGCAGAGATACCCAGATGGATAGAAAGAAAGGGTATGGTGTAAGGACATAACAAGCAATTCCAAAAAAAATTTGGATGCTTCAAAATAAAATCATAACATTTCTTTGCAGCAGATGCTTCTCCAAGATGTTTGTGACCACGTGCTCTGCTGCTTGCTTTGGAGGAGTTTTGTGGTCACTGGTTCCATCCAATAGACTGAGGGGAGAACAGACTGTGTGGTTTCCAGACCAGAGCATGGAAATGGATGCACCTGCTGTGGTTGTCTCTGCCTGCTCTGGCAACATGCGAGATCTGTGTTGCAGTGGCCATGGTCACCATCAGTGCTCCCAGCATTCCTCTTCTTTCTGATCGTATTCATCATGGCAGATTGCACCAGTTGCATTAGGCACCATAGTTTTGATAAATAAACCTTTTGTGCATAAGGTCACTGAAATGTAGGGATGCACTTGCTACTATAACAAAACCTCAGGATTCTAATTCAAGTACGACAGAGTTATAACTAAAAGGATAAACTGGGGAAAAAAAGTTGTGAAAATCAATAACATGAAAAGTTCACACCAATTAGAAGAGGATTAACTACCCCCACTAAACAAAACTCTCAGACTATGATGAAGATGCAACATAAATAGTGCCAAATTATATGAATGGATGGTCTTTCTTTTATTAGCAATTAAAGAGACAAAGATTTAAACAGCTACACATATTAACTAGTTTGTCTTCAAAGTTAGCTATTATTCCAAATTATAATACCAAGGACTGAAGAATATACCACAGAACATGGCAGGGACATTCTGTGATTGGAGGCTGCATAAATTCTTTTCACATTCTCCACTGGACTTTTGGACACTTCCCATAGTTTTCGGCAAGCATGCAATGATTTTATTATTAGGAGAACTTCATTTAAAAGCTGAAATCACTGGGGCACCTAGCTATCTCAGTCGGTAGAGCATGTAACTCTTGATCTTGAGGTTGAGAGTTCAAGCCTCATGTTACATGTAGAGTTTACTTAAGATTTTAAAAAATGAAATAAAGTAAAGGAAGTATTTAGGGTAATATTTGATTAGTACGTATATAGTGAAAGCTTTTGTAGATATGGAGACATTTCAGAAATTCCAAAAGAATATATCTATCAATGTAAATCTATTTTAAAAGTATTTGAGTCTTTAAACTGCTATTAATAAATTGAAAAGGGCACTTGGGTGGCTCAACTGGTTAAACCTTATGACTTTGGCTCAGGTCATGATCTCACAGTCGTGAGTTTGAGCCCCAGGTTGGGCTCTGTACTGACAGCTCAGAGCCTGGAGCCTGCTTCTGATTTAGTGTCTCCCTCTCTCTTTCTGCTCCTTCCCCCAGTCATGCTCTGCCCCTCTCTCTCAAAAATAAATAAACATTAAAAATGTAAGGAAAAGTACATTCTGTGTAAAAATGAAATAGGATTCAAAAGTTGCATAAGATTCAAGAGTGGGATAAAATTGTGTTAATAATCCATAAATATCTAAATGTCCAGAAAGGCGTCAGAAGGGCACCAGGGACTTTGCTGTGGGAAAGAACCCAGTCCTGCTCCAGAGCTGGGTCCCCGCCAGCGCTGGGGGCAGTGTGGGATGAGTCTGCACATCCACCCAGCTCGGGCTCCCCGTTGGCTGAGAAGCTCTGAGCCTCTCCTGCGCCCGGTAACTATTTCTACTTTGCCCTTCAGTGTTGGAAGCACACTGCATACAGTGACCTGGCAACGCTTCTTTTGTGACAAAAATGTTTCCTACTGAGATGAGAGAGAGGGTAATAAATTGTCATTTCTGCCATAAAAATATGACCAGAAGAGAGAAGTCATGTCTTGAGTGAACTTCACACATTGAAAATGTCACAAGGGAGTTTTCTACTAGCTGTGGAAGCTGTAAAAACAGATTAAATTCAAGCGCCAGAGATATCATTACAAATCTTATAAAAAAGATCAAGATGGATATAGCGCTGCCTCTATAATTCGAACCTCTCAGATCTCTCAAGGTTCAGCAGGGAACATTAAATAAGAGTGAAGCATCCACAACTGACAGCAGGGAAAACTCTCCGGAGAAAACTCTGTCTCCGGATATAGCACATTTAAAAGTCTCTTCCATTGAAAGGAAACTTTTTCAAGGCAGCATTGACCTGAACACTCCAACATGTCTCCTGTTTTAGTAGGTCCATGCGACGTGTCCGGGCCGATCCTCAACCGTGGGGAAATCCTGAGCAAAACACTGAATGTTTGTATTCGTTTCAATCTTAAATTGTGATTGGTTACGAGGACTGTGTTAGTCTTCTGTTTGGTGAAGAAATAAACCATCTCTTGAAGAACCATATGAATTAAACTTCTAAATTATAGTCGCTGGTAACTGTTTTGTAAATCGCAACCCAGGATCAAACCCAACACACCACCTATTTTTGTACCATGAGCTAAAAATAATCGTTGTTTTTTTATTTTTATTTAAAACAAATAATAATAATTATTATTTTAATGTTTATTTATTTTTGAGAGAAAGAGTGAAGCAGAGTGTGATCAGGGGAGGGGCAGAAAGACAGGGAGATGCAGAATCCGAAGCAGGCTCTAGGCCCAGAGCTGTCAGCACAGAGCCTGGAGTTGGAACTCATAGACTGGGAGATCATGACCTGAGCCCAAGTCAGGCACTTAACTAGCCAAGCCACCAAGAAGCCCCTAAAATAATCATTGCTTTTTAAATGACTGGAAACAAAACACGACAAAGATTAATAATATTTTGTGACATGTGAACCATACATGGAATTCAAATTTAAGGGTTTGTAAATAAAATCTTATTTTTTAAGTTTATTTATTTATTTTGAGAAAGAGAGACAAAGCAAGAGCAGAGGAGGGACAGAGAGAGAGAGAGGGAGAGAGAGAATCTCAAGCAGGCTCTGCGCTGTCAACACAGAGCCTAAGGTGAGGTTTGATCTTACAAACCAAGAGATCACAACCTGAGTTGAAATCAAGAGTCAGATGCTTAACCTGACTCAGCCACCCAAGTGCTCCTTAATAAAGTCTTAATAGAATAGTAATGCCCATCCATTTATAAATTGCCCATGGCTACTTCCACCTTGTAATGCAAAGTTGACTGTGTGTGAGCTCATGGGGCTTGTAAAGCTAAAATTATTTACTCCCTCCTTCCTAATAGCTAAAGTTTGCTGACCTCTAATGTGTATCATTTTACCTGTAAATATCTTAGTTTCATAATTGTTTCTTTCATTTTGCTATAAAATACAATATAGTTTAAGCTTCATACATTGTAACTTCAGGCTTTATTTAAAAATACAAATCATAAGATATTGGGAGAAAAAATCAAATTAGGATTTATTGTTTGAAAATAATAAAAGACAAGTAAGAAGTGGTAAAAATTCAAGCCATGAAATTTAAAATATATCAGACTAGGTAAGGCCTGGAATATTCCAAAGAACATGTCCTGGCTTCTGAGCTTACTTTCCAGATGTAATATTGGGAAATGAAAATGGGTCTAAGATTTAAGACTTCCCATTAATATCAACCAAATCATGGGGAAAAATTAGACTGAGGACTGGCTCAGCAGGTTGGAGAAAATAATAAAGCCAAAGCAATAGGGGGAGCTTTCAGTAAAAGTAGCATGCGCTATCAGAGACCCATTTTGCCAAATCCCCCCCCACCCCAGAATTAGAGGAAATAAGTCCCCCAGGGGCAGAATTGGCCTCTTGCTGGGCAAGAGGATGTTAATAAAACATACCCCCAGGCAGTTTCATGGAAGAAAGAAGCAAGTCTGCCATGGATAGAGGATGCAGAAAAGAACTCATTCTTGCCTCAGAATTCCTCACAGCGCTAAATAATTGCAGGAAAGGAGAGAATTGCATTCACCAGGAAATAAGGTATAAAATAATAATATTTATACCCAGATTGCTCTATACACATGAACACAACAGTCAGAGATCCTCAAAAGGAAAAAAATAAAAACAAAACCAAAAATAATCAAGCAACAGTAACGAAATGAATCTGGGAAAATGGTACCCATTTCCAGTTCAAACCAAAGCAAACCAAACTGAACAAGCCAAAAACAAAAAATGGCAAAATGCAAAAGAGGGAGAGAGAGAGAGAGAGAAAGAGAGCCCATACTAGATAACCCCCCCAAAAAACAAAACAAAAAAAAACAAACCCAGGAATGAAAAAGCCATTGCAGAAAGATGAAATTTATTGAGTCCACTTAATAGAATTAAGTCTGCATAATTAGAAGGATGGAGTTTCCATTAGGACAGTAAATATTATAAATCTTCCCGATGCAAGACAGTAAAAAGTAAACAAAGTTAGGATGTTCAGGAGAAACAGTGTGGCCAGATTAAAGCCAAGTTATATGATTTTTAATAGAAAATATCAATCAATAATACTGCAAATCATTTGAAATATTGTATAAAATATTTTTACCAAAATCTTTGTGTGTGCACCTAAAACTAATGTAACATTGTATGTTGGTCATGCTAAAAACAAACTACCTAGCTAGTTAACTAACAAACTAACACGTTTGAGTACATGTATGCGTATAGAGCTGTTATCTGAATTATGGAAGCATGTCATGTTTTAAAAATTTCTTCACAGTTTTCTATGTTAAATTTCTCCTTGATGTATATATAGACTAATT
This sequence comes from Suricata suricatta, assembly GCF_006229205.1. Taxonomy (NCBI): domain Eukaryota; kingdom Metazoa; phylum Chordata; class Mammalia; order Carnivora; family Herpestidae; genus Suricata; species Suricata suricatta. Next base: position 52,487,889 of record NC_043701.1, on the reverse strand, counting down.
ATAATCATTAAAGCCTAATTTAACATTTTTTAATGTTTATTTGTTTTTGAAAGAGAGAAAGACAGAGCACGAGCAGCAGAGGAGTAGAGAGAGAAGACACAGAATGGGAAGCAGGCTCCAGGCTCTGAGCTGTCAGCACAGAGCCCGACATGGGGCTCGAACTCATAGACTGTGAGATCATGACCTGAACCAAAGTTAGACACTTAACAGACTCAGCTTCCCAACGACCCACATGGAAGGCTAATATAACAATGGGGGTAATACTGTTGAGAAATACAGACAAAAGAGTGAAAAAGAAGCAATTCAAAATATTTTAAAATTGTAATTCATGAAAAAACATATAGAGGGAACATTCTCTAAAAACTTGAGTCATCCCAGTAATGACAAAGGTTGTGGAATATAGGTCATTTTCGCTGTATTTTTTTTAATTTTTAAATTTTGTGTTTATTTATATTAATAATTTTTTCTTTTTCTTTATATTTTAAAGAGTTAAAATATATTTATGCTATTATTTTCAGTTCAGAATTTCTATTTAATAATTGTTGAGAACTTAGAAAATAGAAGTAAATAGATTAAAAAAATAATTCAGCAGAACAAGGCAAGCCACAAGTGAAAATAATGGGGCCCAAGTTCATAACCACACCCTAGATAGTTCTTTTCCTTTCTTTACGATTTTTATTTACTTTTGAGAGACAGAGACAGTGAAGGCAGGGGAAGGTCAGAGAGAGAGGGAGACACAGAACTGGAAGTAGGCTCCAGGCTCTGAGCTAGCTGTCAGCACAGAGTTCGATGCAGGGCTCGAACCCACAAACCTTGAGATCATGACCTGAGCCTAAACCAGACACTTAATCGACTGAGCCACCCAAGCGCCTAGATAGTTTTCTTTTCAATAATACAATGTAAGTCTGTATTATTCAATTTCCCAACCAATATTTTTTGCATATCTTTCCATATGTAGAAATTCTTTTTTGTAACAATCCTTTTACTATTTGAATAGACCTCCATTTTGAATATCCCCTTGTTTTCCACACTGTGAACAATAAAACTTGCTTTTACTTCTCTCCTACCCTCGTGGTAGCTATTTATTAATCCAGAAAATATTTACTGACTGCCCAAACCACCCTTTCTGCTCCTTTCTGGGAACAGTGATGGAGCTAGAATGGTGGAGAAAATACGCCTACTGCCTAAAGGATCTTACGCACAGTAGTTTGTCAGAAACAAGTAATGGAGCTCCTTGCCCCCCACATCTTCAGCAACACTTGTTATTTCTTTTCTTTTTGATGTTAGCCATTCTGACAGAAGTGAGGTGGTATCTTATCATGATATTGTTTTATATTTTCCCGATGAAGACTGATGTTGAGCATCTTTTGGTAATCTGTTGGCCATCTGGATATCTTCTTTGGAAAAACGTCTATTCAGGCTCTCTGGACATCTTTTAACTGGATCGTTTTGTTTGGCTTTTTGTTGCTGTTTGATTTTATATGTTAATTATATATTTGAGTATTCCTTCCTTAAAAGACATATCATTTAGCAGATATATCCTGTCCCATTCAGTAAGTTGCTTTTTTATTTTGTTAATGATTTCCTTCACTGTGCAAAAGCTATTTTTAAAAAATTTGATGTAGCCCCAACAGTTTATTTTTGCTTTTGTTTCCTTACCTTAGGAAACATATCTAGAAAGATATAGCTATGGCTGATGTCAGGGCAGTGGTTGCCTGTGTTCTCTTCTAGGACATTTATGGTTTCAGGTCTCACACTGAAGTCTTCAGTCCATTCAGAGTTTATTTTTGTGTATGGTGTTAGAAAGTGGTCCCGTTTCACACTGAGGAGGGAACTTGTTGAGATGAGCACTGGGTACTGTATGGAAACCAATTTTATAGTAAATGATATTAAAAAAAGAAAAGAAAAGAAAGCGGTCCCATTTCATTCTTTGCATGCAGCTTTCCAGGTTTCCCAGCACCGTTTGTTAAAGAGATTGTCTTTCCCCCATTGTATATTTTTGCCTCCAAAAGGAGTTTATTTCTGGGCTCTCTCTTCTCTTCCGATTAACTATGTGTCTATTTTTGTGTCTGTACTATATTGTTCTGATTAGGACAGCTTTTTGGTATATCTTGAAATCTGGAATTGTGATACCTCCAGGTTTTAGTCTTTCTCAATTATGAGTAGAAAAAGGACACTTTTTTGCACCTTTGGTGGAGATGTAAAATGGTACAACCCCTGTGGAAAACTTTTCTCAGAAAATTAAAAATAGAAATACTCTGTGATCAGTAATCCCACTATTGGCTATTTACCTAAAGAACATGAAAACACTAATTAGAAAAGATGTATGCACTCTTGTGTTTATTGCAGAATATTTACAATAGCCAAGAGCCATATCTTGCAACCTAAGTGTCCATCAATAGATGAAGGATACAGAAGTGTAAAGAAAAACAAAGTGTTCATGTGCATACACACACACACACACACACACACACACACGTGCAGGAATATTATGCACCCATAAAAAGATGAGTTTTTTGTGTTATATAAATGATAACATGAAGGGATCCAGAGGATACTATGCTAAGTCACATAAGTCAGACTGAGAAAGGTGAATGCCATGCCATGTTACTTATATGTGGGCTCTATAAAACAAAACAAATGAATAAACAAACAAATGAAAAGAAGAATCAAACCCAAAAATACAGAGAACAAACATGGTTACCAGAGGTGCGAGGGGGTTAAGAAGGTGGGCAAAATGCATGAGGGGAGATGGGAGACACAGACTCTCAGTTATGGAATGAATAAGTCAGAGAAATAAAAGCCATGGCATATTGAGTATAATCAATAATATTGTAAGAGCATTGTATGGTGACAGACGTAGCTACGTTCGTGAACATAGCGTAATATATACAGGCGTCAAATCACTATATTGTACGCTTGAAACTAATGTAACTCAGAATTGTTTAATATGTAAATAAATAAGGCACAGTTGACCTTCTAACAACATGGGGGTTAGGAGTATTGGCACAGTACAAAATCCATGTATAATTTTTGACTCCTCCAAAACTTAAATTCTAATAGCCTACTAGTGACCAGAAGGCTACCAAAAACATAAACAGTTGATTAATATATATATTTTTATATTATGTGTATTATATACTCTGTTCTTATACTGAAGTAAACTGGAGGAAATAAAATGTTACTAAGAAAATCATAAGGAAGAGAAACTACATTAACAGTACTGTATTTATGAGCAAAAATCCACATATAAATGGACCACATATAAATGAAGTTCAAACATATTGTTCAAGGGTCTACAGGAGTACTATCTAACTTGTCTGACAATGTTTTAAATGACTCAAATATTGGGGGGTTAGAGGTCTACATTTTCAAGCATTCAAACAGTTTTTGTTTTTTGAAAGAGAGAGAGACAACATGTGAGTAGAGGAGGGATAGAAGAAGGAGAGGGAGAATCTCAAGTAGGCTCCAGGCCCAGCACAGCACATGACCTTGAGATCATGACCTGAGCCAAAACCAAGAGTCAGATGAGTAACTGACTGAGCCACCGACTGAGTTAAACCGTTCATTTTATTATTAGTTGCCTTACATTAAGGATACTTGAATTATAGACCACCTGGCTGGTTCAGTAGTTTAAGCATCACTTTGGCTGGGGTCATGATCTCACAGTTCATGTCCTCAAACCCCACGGTGTCTGTCTGCTGTCAGCACAGAGCCCACTTGGGATCCTCTGTCCTAGTCTCTCTCTCTCCCCCTTCCCCACTCATGTTCTCTCTCTCTCTCTCTCTCTCTCTCTCTCTCTCTCTCTCTCTCTCTCTCCTCTCAAACATAAATAAACCACTTAAAAAAATAAAATAGAGATATCTCAATTGTAGATGCTTGGACACTAAGCAAAGTGTTTAAAAAAAATAACATAAAACAACAACCACCATAGTTAACAGAATAGTGTGATACATGTGGTAATTTTTAACCAAGAAAATAAGGTATCTTTTTTATTTTGTTTTGTTTTTCACTTTCAGAATCTGGAAGCTAGGCCAGTAGGTACCAGGAGCTCAGAAATAATCTTGAATTCATCGTTGAATAAATGCATGGCTAAATCTGTAAAAGAATGACAGGAGAGAATAGAAAGTGCTAGGGGGTATTCTGTTGCTTGTTTTTATATTTAGAAATCATGTTTGCTATCTTTATTTATATCTTTCCATTTCTCCTGTTTCCCTTTCCTTCCTACTTCCTCTTCCTTTCATTTATCTTTCCTTTCCCTTATGATAATTAGTTTTTTAGCTTTCTATTCAATTTCAAAAATTTTCCAAGTCTCAAAGAGTCTATCCAATGATTTCTTTACGACTTTTGTCATGAAGTCAAAAAAATTCTTGCTTTATCAGGAATACACAAATGTACATCAATTCACTTCATGGTTTTATTATTTGTATACTGAATTTTATAATTATTTTCAAATTAATTTTTAATATACCAAAAATCTAATTTCATTCATATCCAAAATGGTGAGCACTTAGCTGGATGCCTTGAAATAACTAAGCCATCAGATTCTGTTGCTATGGATACTATTTGTCTTTTGTCTATCCCTTTATTTGTCTGTCTGTCTGTCTCATTCTACTGGATAGTACTTGACCATAGGAAAGCCATTACACTTTAAAGTGTTAATTTGTTTTCACAATTAGTCAACTTTCAGTCTTTTAAAGCTTAATACATTTTGATTCAAGATTGCATTTAAAATCAAGATTGGAAGGGTGCCAGCGTGGCTCAGTTGCTTAAATGTCAGACTTGCTCAGGTCATAATCGCACAGTTTGTGAGTTTGAGCCTCACGCCAGCTCTGTGCTGACGGCTCAGAGCATCGAGCCGAGCCCGCTTCAGATTCTGTGTCTCTCTCTCTCTCTCATATTCTGTCTCAAAAATAAATAAACATTAAAATTGTTTAAAAGTCAAGATTAGGTGTTGAATTGAAATGTGTTCGTTGTATAATGTGTACATTTAGTAGAAAAAAATCATGATATTTATGCCTTGTCAATTGTGTTTATAAACCTTAATATGTATCTTCTGTGCCTCATTTAATGTTTCAAAATGTCTAGCCTTACATACTTTGCTTGTTACATCTTTTAAATGCTTTTAAGTAATCTGTATATAATCTCTCTAATGTACATAAAGTTAAAATATTTGAAGTTTAATGCAATAATTTTGTCATTTAATGAGGATGGAACATTTTAATCTGTTTAAATGCATTCTCATAAATAAATAATGTTTTTACTCTGGCATCATGTTTCATGAATTTTCTATGTTTTTTAGCTGTATTCTACTTTTTGTTACTTCAATATACTTCCTTTACTTGTGCATTTCCATATGCACAGATATGTTCATAGCAGCCTTCTTTTTAATAGTTGTAAATTGAAAACAATTTGAATATAGATTTAGTAGCCCAAATGATGAATAGATTACAGTATATGTATACAATGTTCACCATGCGAAACACATCCTGGAAGATAAACCAACCAATCTTGAAGACACAAGTTGATAAAAAATGACTATGTTCATGAGGTCAAGACCATATAGGGCTTTGCACTGATAGTGTGGAGCCTATTTGGGATTCTCTCTCTCCCTCTCTCTCTGCCCCTCCTCCATTTGTGCTCTCTCTCTCTCTCTCTCTCTCTCTCCTCTCTGTTTCAAAATAAATAAGCAAACTTAAAAAAATACCTGTTTTCAATTCAATCTATTTCATGGTTATTTGTTAATACATATCCTCTTAGTGTTTCATATTTGCCTTTTATCTTCTTAAACTTATCAATGTTCTTATGAATTTCAAAAGTTAATAAATAGTGTCTTCTTATAGGCATTTAAAGCTGGATTTATTTAGAGTTTACTATGCTGTTATCTTTCTTGGTAGTAAAGTGACTTCATATTTCAATGTTTATGACCCACACAAGCTAATAATAAAAGTGATAATAATTTTACAGTGTTAACTGTATACCAGACTTCTTTACATAATTAATATAGATAGTCCTCTCCAAACCTATGAGGTGAACATATTTTTATCCCCCTTTTACAACTGAGGGTACTGAGGACAGAGAGGTTCAATGACTTGGCAAAACTATATGGCTACTAGGGATGCAGCTAGTAGCTAGGGATGTTAACTCACGAGAAAGAAGCAAATGATGTTCATAAGTCCCTTACCGTGAAACATAGTAAACAATAAACATGGCGGATTATTTTGTCTGACAGTTGATCTATAACGGTCTTTTTCATTTCAAACAATTTTTTTACAATTTTGTGTCAGCCTGGAGCTAATATTTTTCCATCTTTGAATTAATCTACAAATAACCCTGTTTGCTTCAATAACTGTTACACTCATTATTATATTTTCTACTCTACTGCATTATACTAAGCAAATTACAAATGGCTGCCCTACATAGTGAAGGAAGTGATTTGTTTTTGTTTATAAAACTTAAAGCAGAGTGGAATTAGATTTTTAATCTTCATAGTATCTCTAAGAAGACATTACAAATATTGTCTTAATTATTCTTCGGAAGACATTTGGATACACGTATCAAAAATCTTAGAAGACAAAAAATTTAGAAACTGGAAACCATTTATTTTCCATTCTGGAGAAAACGTATCAAGCTGAGCATCAAGGAAATCTTGTTAGGGCATGAAATATATTTATCAACCAGCTTAATTTTGTTTTATGCCCCTTTTTTATTGAACAAAGATTTATTAAACAAATACTTAATTGTAGGCAAAATCTCTGCTCCTATGGAATTTATAATCTCATGGAGGGTGATAGTCAATAAATAAGGAAATATTTAGGGGTGCCAGGGTGGCTTAGTCGGTTAAGCATCTGACTTTGGTTCAGGTCATGATCTCACTGTTGGTGAGTTTGAACTCTGTTTTGAGTTCTGTGCTGACATTTAAGGGCCTGGAGCCTGCTTCTGATTCTATGACTCCCTCTCTCTCTGCTCCTCCCCATTCATACTCTCCCTCTCTCCCCAAAATAAACATTAAATGTTTTTAATAAATAAGTAAATTTTAAATTATGTAATGTATTGGATGGGCTCTGTGAAGGAAACTAAAGCAGGAGAGAAAAGAAAGAAAATGAAAGGACCATGAAATTAGGAATACTAAATACTTATATGCTTATATAAATTAGGAATACTAAATATTTATATGCTTATATAAATTAGGAATACTAAATATTTATATGCTTATATAAAGTGATATATATGGAATCTCTGTTTCTATATAAATATGACACTACTACATATACTTCAATTTTTCAGGGGCATTTTTTATTAAAGATTATTTTTCTAAAGTTTTGGAAATTTTCAGAAACTCTATGTTAAATGTTATTACCAAATGACATTTGGTAAGAACATTTTAAAAGTTCTTACTAAAATGATCATATATATACACATGTATATGTATACATGTGTATATATATATGTGTATGTATATATATATATATATATATTGTTGGTTTGCTTAGTTTTAGAGAAGTTTTAAGTTTATCATGAAATGGAGAAAAGTGCAGAGATTTCCCATATATCTACCACTCTTTTATGTGTGTGGTCTCTCTTATTGTCAACATTTCCCACCAGAGTGGTGCATTCAATATAATTGATGAATCTATATTGACAAATCATAATCACTGCAAATTCATAATTTACATTAGGGTTTACTCTTTGTGTTGTATCTTCTATGAGTTTAGACAAATGTATAATGACATATGTCCATCTTTATAGTGTGAAGTAGTTTCACTGTTCTAAAAACCCTTGGTGATCTGCCTATTCAGTGCTTCCCTACAAACCCATGGAAACAACTGATACTTTTAAGGTCTGCATAGTTCTGTCTTTTCCTGAATGTTATATAATCGGAATCACACAGTATGTAGCCTTTTTAAATTGGTCTTTTACACTCAATAATATGTGTTAAAGCTTTCTCCATATTTCTTGCTTGGTAAGAATATGATTAGTGTTGTAAGAAATAGCCAAACTATCTCCTAAACTATCTTTGGTATCACTTACTCATCACCATCAACAATGAATAAAAGTTCCTACTGTTTTACGTCTTTGCCAGTATTTGGTGTGGTAACTGTTCCAAATTTTAGCCATTGAAATAGGCATGTTGTATTCTCTCACTATTGTTTTATTTTGCATTTCCCTGGTGATATATGATGTAAAACCTCTTTCCTAGGTTTATTTCCCATTTGTATATCTTTGGTGAAATGTCTGTTAAAGTCTTTGGCCCATTTTTAAAATTAGATTGGTTGTTTTTAATCATTGAGTTTCAAGAGTTCTTTTTATATTTTGGATAATAGTCATTTATTAGGACTTCTCATGTTCGACATTTAGTTTTTTTTTAAGGTTGAATAATGTTTAATTGTATTTATAGAACACATTTTATTTATTCATTTATTATTTAATGGGCATTAAATTGTTTGCACATCTTGACTACTAGGAATAATGGTGCAATGAACATGGGAATGTAGATGTCTCTTCAAGATTCTGATTTCAATTATTTTGGATAAATACTCAGAGATGGGATCTGTTTCCTACAGTAGTATTTTTTTAATGTGCAGAACCTCCATACTGTATTCCACAGTAGCTGTAAAAATTTCTATCTGCACCAACAATGTATAAAGGTTTCCTTTTTTCAACATCCTCACAAACACTTGTCTTCTTTCTGTCCCTTTATTTCTTCCTTCCTTCCTTCCTTCCTTCCTTCCTTCCTTCCTCTCTCTCTCTCTCTCTCTTTCTTTCTTTCTTTCCTTTCCCTCTCTTTCTTTCTTTCCTTTCCCTCTCTTTCTTTCCCTTCCTACCTTCCTTCCTTCCTCTCTTTACAATAGCTATTTTAACTGCATACAGTGATATCTCATTGTGATTTTTATTTTAATTTTTCTGATTATTAGTAATCTTGAGCACCTGCTGGACATCTGTATGTTCTTTTGGAGACATGTCTTCAAGTTCTTTGTCCAATTTTCAGTTGTGTTTCTTGTTTTTTTTTTGTTGTTATTGTTTGTTTGTTTGGTTGGTTTTGGTTTTGTCTGTTTGTTGGTGGTGGTGGTTTTCTTTTTGTTTTGTTTTGATTTTGCTATTGACAGCAGAAGTCTTTATATGTTTTAGAAATTAACTATCAGATGAATTAACTATCAGATGATGGCTTGCAAAAATGTTTTCTTGTTCTGTAGGTTGCTTTTGTACTTGTTAATTGTTTCCTTTGTTGTTAAGTTTTGTAGTTTGATGTAGTGAAGTTTGTCCATTTTTGCTTTGTTGCCTATATTTTTGGTGCCATATCCACGAAATCATTAGTAAGACCAATATCATGAAGCTGTTCCCATATGTTTTGTTTTAGAAATTTTATAGTTTTAACTCTTAATGACATTCGAACCTTACCTTTAAGTATTTAACACATCTTGAGGTTGTTGTTATTGTTGTTGTTGTTGCTGCTGTTGTTGCTGTTGTCTGAAATGGTCTAAGATTTTGATCAGGGTAAAAGAATAATTTTAGAAAAAGCCATATTGCCTTCTCCCATCCTTTCCACACATACTCACTTAATAGCTGGAAGGAATCACATTCCCTGAAAAATTTGAAAGTTTTTAAATTAGTAAAGTTACTAGTTTTCTCCAAAAACTAAATTGAAATACTGCTCCTGGCACCCAATTCTACAATTTTCAAATATGTAAAAATACCCATACTGTCTAAACCCAAACAGCAATCTCTTCCCCATACTGTGAAAAATCCCTGGCTGATTTGTGCTTTTTATGAGTACTATTTTATTCCAAAATATCATCTTTTTAAAAAAATACTTCTTGCTATATTGCAATTTTTAGAGAACATTCATTAAAAATCTAAAGTATATTTGAATTATGGAAGGCATCATTGATTACGGCTGGCAACATGTGATTCAAGTTTTAAGTTATTAAAATGAATTATTAAAAACTAAAATATATAATGGATAGAGATTTTAAGAATTATTTTCTTTTTTTTTAAATTTTTTTAATGTTTTATTTATTTTTGATACAGAGAGAGACAGAGCCTGAGAGGGGAAGGGGCAGAGAGAGAAGGAGACACAGAACCAGAAGCAGGCTCCAGGCTCTGAGCTAACTGCCAGCACAGAGCCCGACACGGGGCTTGAACCCACAAATGTGAGATCTGACCTGAGCCGAAGTCGGAGGCTTAACCGACTGAGCCACCCAGGCGCCCCAAGAATTATTTTCTTATTTCCTAGCAAAGAATATTTTTATTTTAATATTGCATAATAAATTGGGAGCTATCTCTCGAAAATATTCAATCATTTTTATAATATTCTTGGGACATAACACAGGAATTTGGAAAACATCACTTAGTTATCTCAAACCATACTCAGAACACATTAAGCTTTTAATTTTTACTTAAAATTCTACATTACGAATGTATTACCAATTATCTTTTTGGAATCTGTTGAGAGATTTTCAGTTTTTATACAGTATTTTTTAATCATAGAAATGCTTTCTGCGTAATCTTTGTACAGACAGTTACTCCCCTGATTTATGATGGTTCTACTTATATTTTTTTGATCTTACAATAGTGTAAATGTAATACACATTCAGTAGGAACTGTGCTTGGAATATGGAATTTGGATCTTCTCCCAGGTTAGCAATTTGCAGAATGACACTCTCTTGTGATGCTGGACAAGGAGTCAGGTCCCAGTCAGCTACAAGATCATAGCTGTGAACAACCCCGACACTTACAATCTTTCTGTACCCTTAGCACGGTTGCTTTTCACAATCAGCACACTATGCAATAATTTACATGAGATATCTAAAACTATTATTAAATAGCCTTTGTGTTAAAGATTTTGCCTAACTGTAGGCTAACATTAAGTGTTCGAGTCCATTTAAGGTAGGCTAGGCTAAACTACGAGGTTTGATTGGTGAAGCGTATTTTGACTTCAGGATATTTTCAACTCATGATGGATTTATCAAGATATAACCTGGGGTGCTTGGGTGGCTCAGTCGGTTAAGCATCCGACTTCAGCTCAGGTCATGATCCCATGTTCGTAGGTTTGAGCCCCACATTGAGCTCTGTGCTGACAGCTCAGAGCCTGGAGCCTGCCTCTTTTTTTTTTTTAATGTTTATTTATTTTTGAGAGACAGAGAGACAGAGTGTGAGTAGGGGAGGGACAGAGAGAGAAGGTGACACATACTCCGAAGCAGGCTCCAGGCTCTGAGCTGTCAGTACAGAGCTCGACATGGGGCTCAAACTCATAAACTGTGAGATCATGACCTGAGTGAAGTCGGCTACCCAACTGACTGAGCCACCCAGATGCCCCCATTGGAGTCTGTCCTCCTCTTTGCCCCTCTCACTGTCTCTCTCAAAAATAAATAAACTTAAAAAAAGAGAAAACCCCATGGTAAGTTGAGAAAGATCCATATAGTCAACAATGCAAATATATTTCTTATCTCAATGAGTGAATAACAGCTACTCAAAATTTTGTTCATACATGAGGTTGAAAATCCTTCCCTCTGTTTATTAGAAATGTATGAAAGCTTTTAAAAGTTTTTTATGTTATGAAAAATGTTGCTTTTTAAAAAAGTCTTCTAAGTTTTACCTGATTACTTTAATGGCTCCATTTTATTAGGTTTAGGTTATTGGACTCTATAGGATTTCCTTTGAGACGTAGATACAGATTATGTCCAAATTGGTAGCTAGTATTCCACCAGCATTTATCAAGAAAACAAATACATTTTTCTTCCAATAATAAATGCCATATTGTGTTAAATCCTCTTATCATTTGGAGCTATCTTTAGACTTACTTGTCTTTCTTTCTATACCACATGTTTTTGTCATTATCTTTGTATAATTCATTTCAATATTTGATAGGGCTAATTTCTCATCATTAGCTCTTGATATTAGTATTTTCTTGTCTGTTTATGTTTATTTTTCAAATAAAAAAAATCGATCAGGGCACCTGGGTGGCTCAGTCAGTTGGCTCAGGTCATGCTCTCACAGTTCATTAGTTTGCCTGGAGCCTGCTTCGGATTCTGTGTCTCCCTCTCTCTCTACCCCTTGCCTGCTCACACTCTGTCTCTGTCTCTCTCTCAAAAAAAAAAAAATTAAAAAATACATCAGATTTACAAAATATATAGACTAATTCCTGTGGAACAGACACTTGCACGATTGAGTCTGACTTCATAAGAAACTATGTATTCTGATTAAATCAAGGGATATTTTATATTTCTTTATAAAGTTTTACATTTTTTAAAAAGATCAGCACATTTTTGTTCTTTATATTTACATATTTTTAACAAAAGCAGTTTGAAAATGTAAATTATATCTAATTTTCATAACATACATGTTTTATTAAGTAGAAATATGATATAAATGTTCTTAATATGTTAAACCAAAAATTAAGTTTTGAGCTTATACTCTGTAGCAGAAAAGGCTCTAGTCAATGAGGATACAGTGGGTAAATAAAATATATTTATGCCCTCAGTGAGCTTACAGCTTAATGGGTGAAACAGATTATGAAATACTAAGCAATACAAAATAAACAAAAAATCTTAGCAACAGAATTAGATCTTTTGTTGCCAACTTCAGACCATTTCCAAATACTCTAAATGTCATGCTATTTTATAGTCCAGCATATGGGTCTTTGAGTGCCCCAATTTGTCTATTAGAGAAGCCAAAATATCTGGCTTGGTCATTCTGCACACAGCTTATTAGACTTGGAGAATGGCTCAAATTTAAATGTACAATATAGAAAAGAGAAGTGCACAATAACTGTGAAAGACAACGGCAATGATAAAATTATTAAACCAAAAGTTTTATTATTTAAAGTGACTAGGTGGCTGATCAAAATTTTCAGTATCATTGGATTAGTGTGTGTGTGTGTGTGTGTGTGTGTGTGTGTGGCTACAGAAAATGAGCCTATGAAGATTGTAATTTGATAGATTCGATTGGATCATAAAATTAGCAATCAAAAGTGTTTAGCCTTATTTTATATGGGCAAGTTAGTTACTCATATAATTTTATCTGAAGGAGTAATTCATGATTACTTTTAAGAAAAATAAAGGGAGAAGCAATTCTGTAACTAATGCTTCAACACTACCTATAGTACTGAAGTTTATAGTTCATTAAAATTTTTTTCCACATATTGTTTTAATTAATACTCAGAACAAATTGAGGTGTTAAAACCAGATGATTGTATTTTATTTATATATTCTGAGATTAGAAAAATGTAGTTTAATTTTTTTAATGTTTATTTATTTTTGAAAGAGAGACAGAACATGAGCAGGGGAGGGACAGAGAGAGAGAGGGAAACACTGAACCCAAAGCAGGCTCCAGGCTCTGATCTGTCAGCCCAGAGCTCCATGTGGGGCTCAAACTCACAAACCATGAGATCATGACCTGAGCCGAAGTTGGCCATTTAACAGCCTGAGCCACTTAGGCACCCTTGAAAATTGTAGTTTAAAAGACACTTTGTTTTGAATAAGTTCCATCATTATAAAGAGATTTCAGGATGGGGTTTTTAATATAAGGGAAGTAGTGACACAAAATTATAGTGTGAGTCACAAAACATATTTCATTTTAAGGGTTAAAGACCTATCTTTGCTTCCTCTACTAAGCCATATGGATAGTTCTTAACACATTCTTCTGCATTTGGCCTATTTATTCAATTGATGATGGTGCTAAATACAATTTCTTAGCATTTTCAGATCAATAAAAAATAAATTTATAAAACTTTTATGTGTGCTAAATGTGTAATCTTTTCTATGCATAAATCTTTTCATTTGGAACAAGGCATTAGTTGCATTTGAGAACCAGTAATCAAGAAAATCCATACTCATATAAATTTTTATATGCAATAAGTCATATATTTTCTATCTAAAAAACATATGAGATTAGAAAGACAATTTTCCCATATAGTAATAACCAAAATAGAACAATTTGCTGAACATTTTGTTTTTACTGACTTTCATTTCCATGGAATCTATAGAGCTCTTTGACTGCAATCAATTATGGAAGCAAATAGAAGACCAATCTAATAATACCTCCAATACATAGGAATTACAAAGAAATATATTTGTTCCAAATAAAAGTTCAATATTATGTTTTTTTTATATTGCACAAAACTATGTACTATAGGAAAATAATTTAAAATAATACATTGATATCACATCTATTTTCTGTATCTCTTAAATATCAGTAGTGTTGTCTCACCCAGAGTAGAAAGTGGAATTTCCAATTATCATTTCCAAGGTCATTTGTGTTTAGGAACGCTATTCCCTTTGAAACAATTTTCACAGCACAGTACAGACCAAGACAAGCTTTCTAATATGCATAAGGGAAACACCTTGATTCTCAAATTAGTAAGAACTTATATGTAACTGAACCCATTATTAATGGAATCATGGCTTGGGAAATGAAACCACATGGCATTCTCCTACAAGAAACAACTTAGGCATTTGTTAAAAATAATAATTTCAATCTATAATTTGAGGAAGGTGTTATATTTTGCAACATTCATGGCAAATATTTTGAAGAATGTTTTCTGAATTTTGTTAAGTGGAACACTCTAAATCAATTCTTATTTTGTCTTAATTATGTCATCCAGGTTGTGCTATTATTTATATCTGTACATGCACTTAAATGCTGCCTTCTGGACCTTTTAATCTGTTGCAGAATATTTGTAATTAAATCCTAAAGAAATCTTTATATCCAAGTTTAACTGCAAAATCAATTCCATCTCCTTTGACCCAAGTTGTTAATTAGTCATCATTCTTATACTGAATTTTATAATCCCTAGAATTTAGGTGGATAAAATAAAAATGTTTACATGGAAGACATTTACTAGCTAGAAATATTTGCATGTATGTAAAATGCCAGGCATTGTTTCAGAAATTTTGTAAGCATTGTTTCTCTTTAATCCATCTATCCACCCTATGAAATAAATATTATTATCTATCCCACTTGGGAAATAAGTAAAGGTTTTCTAAGTAAAACAACTTGACCAAATCCATACAATGATGTACAGTTGAAGCAATAATTCTCACCCAGGTCTGCCTAATTCCTGAGCCATCATCTGTCTTGATTGCCTTAACATTCAACTGTCAGATGTCAATGTCTCTCTTCTAGAAGATTTGGTGTTTTAGTAATTTGTCCTGACTATTAAAAATTCTGCCTCTGGTCTCATTCAAACCTGTCACACTTTAAGTTCCCTTTTGTTCTGAATCCTCATCTCTCTTGTTTTTTAATACCTATAGATATCATCTCCAACAATAAAACATGAAAGTCCAATAAAGATATATTTGGCATTTTTAATGCTTATTTTAACTTGACCTTCCTTAATGAATGAAGTTTGATTGTGGTAGAGGCTTGGATTTGAGTCCCTGCTCAACTGTTTAACCACATGATACCATGGCTGTTGGACAAACCATCACCAATGGTGACACAGCTGGGTTCAGAATACATTGTCCAATGACATATGGTTGATTTTTAAAAAGTGGAAGAATAAATAAATAAAAACAAGCTGTATTAAGAAAACAGTAAAATTCTGCAGTTGCGTCAACAGGGTTCAGAAAAAAAATGGGTTTTCCACCTTGCCTCCTCCTATGGAGACATGAATTCTCCAGTGGAACATCTGTACCCTGATGGATCTCATTTTCTCATAGAACAAACATGAGAAAGTGATCTTGCTGTAGTCCTGATGGGTCTCATTTTCTCATAGAACAAGTGTGAGAAAGTGATCTTGTTGCTCACTGCTAACTAAGGTAGTTTTGGGACCCTACCTAACCAAGCAGTTTTCTGAGAACACCATCTGCATGGACTCCATAGGCCTTGGAATTGTTAGCATGTTAGAGTGTCCCTTGCCGAAAGAAGAAATAAATACACCCTGTGGGAAATAACTGAGCCCGGGGTAATCCGTACGAGGGAAAAAGGGGTTCCAGGTACCAGGCTTCCAGGGCACCTCAGGTGTCAGCCTGAGCCATTTCCAAACAGTTCTCTGTATCCCAATGCCTCATTTACTTCACTTGCAAATGGTGCCAGTATTTAATGATCTACCTTACAGGATTGTTAAGATTACAGGAGTTAATTTATAAAACAAGCATTTCAAACACAGTAAAGAAGATCTAAGTGTTGCTTAGTGTTGTTACCAATTTATTTTACGAAACATGGCCATCGTTTCAGACACATGGCCCAAACAGCCATCAACACATAGAAAATACCAATGCATTTAATTAAAATATATCTTCTATTTTTGTTCCTGTTATCATTGCTTATTTTGAAGTATTTATCTGTTGAGTATACAATAGGATATTTGTTGCAAGCAGAGAAAGAGAATAGGTTTTGGAGACATGACTGTGGCCTTTGGAGTCAGGCAGAACTGCTTTGCACTGAGTTTGGGCCTCTGGCTGCTTAAGTAACTTTGGGAAAATTACTTAACTACC
Source organism: Suricata suricatta (assembly GCF_006229205.1). Taxonomy (NCBI): domain Eukaryota; kingdom Metazoa; phylum Chordata; class Mammalia; order Carnivora; family Herpestidae; genus Suricata; species Suricata suricatta. The sequence goes on along the minus strand of NC_043701.1, from coordinate 52,471,453 downwards.
ATGAGGCTCACGTCCATCATTTGCAAATGAGTTAAAATTTATATACTGAGGTTATTAGAAGAATAAAATCAGATAACCGTCAAATGTCTGACATACCACAGGTGCTTCATTAATGCTAACTCCTTCTCTCACCCTGCACAGGATTTATAGCCTTTTCAAAGCTAAAGTTTATTAAAAACCAAAATTAAGATTTATTTGATTTTAAAATTGCTTAAGAAGCCAGACACTCTGGTTATTTAGTTGATTCAGCTGTCTGATAAAGTTCTTTAAAATTACAGTAGTATTATTGCTCGTGAATTTTTTATGAGATTGAAGTTACTTACATAACAGACGCTGTGGCCTACGACTATAATGTTAATAGTGAATTATGCCCCACTTCAGTGGCGTTCAGCAGATTTAAGCACTTTTGAGGAAGATGCTTTGTATTTGTGCAGCATTCTAAAATTTCCAACCAAATCATCTGATAGTTACTGAACATTGTGAATTTTGTGGTCAGAATTAACTGCTCATGTATTATGAAAGCAGGTAGGAAGGCTTGCTCCTTGAGAGGAAAGGTGATTCCTTTGTTAGGGAGAAAAAAAGTCAGTGCCCATTTAGACTCACTAACCTGTGAGAGCATCCCCACCCTTCACCAGGCTTTCTGGAGGAATGAAGCCTACAATGGATAATATAATAACCAAACTTGAGTATACCTCTTCTTTGGGACTGCATTCTCCCAGCAACTCATTGGTCACGTATCCTGCAGTAATTAAACCTTCTGCTGATCTCTCTAATGACAGAAATGGTCTTCTAGCCTCTTTCCTGGCCCTGAACAAAGTGTGGCAGTGTTGTATTCATGTGCTCTTACCCAAACCACCCACCTTCCTTCCTCTTTATCTCTGATAAGGAAAGAAGTATGCTCCGTCATGTGTTGGGGGACCATAACATCCAATCTCCAAATCATGACAGTTTGGAAAACGAAAAACAGCATTATTGAAAACTATACCAGGACAACAGGAGTCCCTAAAAATGCTCTGAGCAAATGTGGACACACGGTCACCTTATTCAGGGGTTTTCAGGAACAGGTTATGCTTGCTTGACCCTCAAGCGTTTGCTCTTGTAATTCCTGAGCTTTTTCTATAATTTCTGGATACCTACAATTGATAAAGTGCCCCACATGAGCTATCTTGTTTCATTTACCCAAAGCTTCATTAAGGCCAACATGATCTGTCTTCTTAGATCAAATCATTAGTACATTGATCTCTTCAACACTTAAATCTCATCTAACCACACTAGACCCCTCACTCTTGGAAATTCTGGGTTCACTCCTGCTCAGGACTTTTGCATTTGCTTTACCCTCTACTTAAGCTACATTTCTCCTAAAACAGTATGCCCCCTTTACCCTTTAGGTCTTTACTCAACATGGCCTCCTCAGTGGGGTCTTCCTAGTTTATCTCAATTAAAATGGTGACCCACCTTCTCACTCTGCTCCCTGTGTCCCTTCCTTGTTTTATTCCTGCTGAGTACTTGTTTTCAAATAAACTCTACATATATAACTTACATATATATTGTTGTGTCTACTGTTGTATTTCCAGCATCTACAGTGGTGTTTGGCACCTGGTATTTAACAGAATTTGAGTGTGTCCATGACCTTGTACCTCCCTTTGTTTGTACCATCCCACCCTTTTATCTTTGTCTGGGTAAGCTGTGTTCACTCTTAAAAATTCAGGTCAGTTGTAACCTATTTCAAGAAGCCTTCCCTGACCTCCATGTCTGATATTTGCCAATAGGGACTGTCACACTTACCCTTTGTTCTGAACTTACATCATATCTCTTAAATTTTCCTTCAACTTGCCTACATTAGCATTAAACTAGGAGCTCTTTCAGACTAGGAAATAGAATTGTATTTCTATTCCTCTAGTTCAATATAAGGTTTGTAACATTGAATTATTTACACACCTCCAGTGTAGGGAAATTCACTACATTTAGTGTCAATCCATTTAATCTTAAAGAATTCCGGGGTTTTTTAAATTTTTATTTTTTAATTTGCTTAATGTTTATTTATTATTTTGTGTGTGTGTGCGTGTGTGTGTGTGTGTGTGAGAGAGAGAGAGAGAGAGAGAGAGAGAGAGCGAGTGAGCATGGATGGGGGAGGGGCAGAGAGAGGGAGACACAGAATCTGAAGTAGGTTTCAGGCTCTGTGCTGTCAGCACAGAGCTGCACTCTGGGCTTGAGCCCACAGACAGAGTACAACGAGATCATGACCTGAGCCGAAGTTTAATGCTTAACAGACGGAGCCCCCCATGGGCCCCAATCTACTTCATCTTTAGATGGCTCTGATGTTCATGAATTTCTCCAAAAATTTTTCATAAGTTTATTTTTTTTGAGAGATACAGAGATAGTGTGAGTAGGGAAGGGGCAGAAAGAGGAGAGATAGAGAATTTCAAGCAGATTCTGCACTGTCAGTGCAGAACCCAATAAGGGGCTTCGACTCATGAAACCGTGAGATCATGACCTGAGTGGAAACTGGGAGTTGGTGCCTTAAATGACTGAGCCATGCAGGAGGCCCTCTCTAAATTTTTTTATTCACAGCTGGCTACCCTTTCATATGCCTAATGTTCCCTCAGCTAATTACAGTTCTACCTGATGTTCTCTAGCATTGTGCATTAGGTGTCACATATATAGATTTTCTCATACTTTCTTCATGAGGCTCTATATTATTAGATCTTAGATTTAGGTCTGTAATATATTTTGAATTATTATTTTGTTTTTTGTATATGGTGTGGAGATTTTTCTCCCCCTCCACTTCCTCCTACTCTTCCTCTACTTTATTCATTTTCTTTTCTTTTCCTTTTTTCCATGTGTATATCCATTCATCCTGGTATCATTTGTTGAAATGACAATCCTTTTCCTCATTGAATTATATTGGTACTTTTGTTAAAAAGCGGTTGACCATGATTGTTAAAATAAATTTCTGGACTCTGAATTCTGCCCCATTGGATAGCCTATTCTTTACCCAATACCACAGTGTCTTGATTACTATAACTTTAGACTAAGTCTTGAAATTTGGTAATGCGAGTTCCCCAATGTTGTTCGTCCTTCCAAAAACTCTTTCGTCTTCTGGACCATTCATTTTCATATAAATTTTTGGATCGACATTCAATTTATGTAAAAAATGTACAGAGAGATATTGATAGGGATTCTTTCAAATTTATTGATAAATTGGGTAGAAAATGGTGTCCTAGCAATACTGAGTTTTCCAACCATGAATATAGAATATCTCGATTTATTTAGCTCTTTAATTTCTGTCGGTAATATATTGTGCTGTTCTCTATACAAATGTTATATCTTTTTAATTTACATATTATTCTTGCCTATAAATAACTACAATAGGGTTTTTGGTGCTTTTTTAAATTTCTTTTTTAAATGTTTATTTATTTATTTCAAGAGAGAGTCTGTGTACTAGCAAGCACTAGCTGGGAAGGGGCAGAAAGAGGGAGGGAGAGAATCCCAAACAGGCTCTGTGCTGCCAACCCAGACCCCAGTGTGGGACTTGAACTCATAAACTATGAGATCATGACTTGAGCCAAAACTAAGAGTCTGATGGTTAATTGACTGAGCCACTCAAGCAGCCCTGTTTCTTTATTTTTTTTTCAGTATATGTCATGAGAAACTTATATTGGATATATCATTAGACACTGTAATGTTCAACTTTTTTCTGCATATTTACTATAAAGGTTTTAAAGTTGATTTCCCACCTAACAGGTTCTAGTTATAAGACAAAGTTGTACATCATATGCTTGCTTAATTTACTTTAGCAAGAAGCAAGAGATCATCATAACCCAATAATTCTTCCTGGTACTAAGAAGAGCAATATGAAGTCAAAATAGTAATGTATCTCAAACAGCTTTGCTTATATATTGTTTTATAGCTTTTGCATTATGTTCACATATGCTATCTGGTTTTATTGTTACATGAACTCTATAGAGGGAAAGTCATATGTAATTATCTCTCAATCAAGAAAAAAGCAGGGTAAGCTTTAGAAGATTATGTTCCCTAGTGCTTTGCAAAGTCTGGGTGAAAATCAGCAAAGCCTGATCTTTCTCTAGAGTTCTTTTCAGCACTTTATAAAGTATAATCATTTAGGGGACAGAATATGAAAGTATATTCTGCCCCATTATTTGATAAGCTATCTCTTGGATGATATTTTCCTTCCTGATGACTTGAAAGTTTCAAGCCATATCTCATCATCTGGAATAATTATTCACAAATTGAAATTGGAATCAATGACTAAATCATAAATTCTCTGGTGTCATTTCATACTAAAAAATGTTACAGTTATGAAAAAAGTTAAATGATCTTATTACCCATGAAAAAAATATCAACTTTTTAAAAGCCCTATTGACTGTCCATAAAAATTCTCCTTGAGTTTATAAAGGTCTATACTTTTATTTTTATAGGAGTCAAGTTTAGAAAATAGGCAGTGCTTCTCATTTATATTCAATGTAATCATCTGTTATCTATTTAAATCAGATAAAGTAAATGAGATAAAGGAAATAGGCGCCAATTTACACTAGCTATTAAGTTTCCCGGGGGTCTGCTGTTAGAATTTTTTTAGAAAGGGGTTTGTTGAGATTGTCCTTCAGTTTAATTTCATTCAGTAATATCACTAATGACCCCATTAAGGACATTAAAAGTTTCCTTTTCTGATCAATCTTCAGAATATTGAACTTTATAAAGTATCTACTGACTAATCAACTAAATAAATCAAGGTCACCTTTAAGATGGCATCCTAAAGCTAATTGGGTGTTAAGAAGTGTTACACAACTCTCATGCACAGGTAGCTGTTTCCTTTAAGCACCAGGGCTGCACCAAATTACTTCGCCTTCTCGTTCAACAATCTATTTGGTAGGCAGCAAGACTTTACTCAGGAAGACTTGTAATAAATTGGAAAGAAATGTTGAGGCCATAATCCTTTTCAAAATGCAGTAAATGTTTTTATTTGTTATAACTAATGTTAGTTTGGATGTTTACAGTCTAAAAATATACAGTCAAAGGGTGCCTGGGTGGCTCAGTTGGTTGAGAATCAGACTTCAGCTCAGGTCATTATCTACTGGTCCATGAATTCAAGCCCCATATTGGGCTCTGTGCTGACAGCTGAGAGGCTGGAGCCTGCTTCGGATTCTGTGTCTCCCTCTCTCTCTCCCCTCCCCCACTCATGTTTTTTCTCTCTCTGTGTCTCAAAAATAGGTAAACATTAAAAAAAAAGCCTCTAAGACATGTTTGTCCTGAAAAAAAATTACAGTCTAAAGGTGAATGTGGGAATAAGAAGTTCCTTGTGTTTCTCTCCTCCATTTTTTTCATTATCTTTAAATTCACATGGGGGGGTCAGGGAAGAAAAAAAAGTTTTGTTTTGTGTTAATTACATGCTAGTCATGTACTCACACTGCTGTTGAGGCAAAGTATGTAAGTTTGACCATAACTTTGAATTGAAAGTTAATAATTTTTACTCTCAAAAAATTATACACATACACACATATATACCATTATATAGAGCTTATATTATCTGGGGACAAACACATGGGTTATTGACAGAATTTCTCAGTAGTTTAGAGTTAGAGGAGATATGATAAAATAACAATAAGCACAATCTTCTCATTTTGTAAGGGACACAAAGACAGTAGGAAATTTTATTGATTTTTTTCTAAATGGGATAGAATTGGTGGCCTAGATAGGTTTTGAAAGTGTTTCTCCTCATCCCCAGAGGTTACCTTCAGATTTCCTGGAAGTTAAATTCTGAGACAGATGTTTGTGTACAAGAAATGTATTGAGGAGTGAGGTGGGGAGAGAAGGAAGCAGAACTGAGCCTAGAAGTTGAACTCCCACAGTGACCTTGGCCAATCCTTCCCCATGAGGAGCTCTAAAGCTCAAAAGATATTCCAGTTCTGTCTCAACCAAGGCAAGAGAGTTGGCCTTTAGCCTTTTTCTTTGGCCAGTCATTCTACATGGGGTGCCTCTATGAATGAAGGGAGACCCTGAAGAAAAGTGGTTCTCTCCAGCCAAGGGGAAGTCTCAGAAAGGGACACCACTGAGGCCTGCCTGTGGTCAACCATCTCAGCAGCCATAGGAGGAGTGTTTTATCCTGGAAGGGGTGCTTGAGAGGTTCCCCCACACCCCACTGCACTGAAATTGTGCATTTCACTGGAAGATAGAATATCCTATCTTTTCAAGAGTGAGACCTTGAAAGAAACTGATGAATTAAAATGATCCTCTAGGAATGCCTGGGTGGCTCAGTCGTTTGAGCAGCCGACATCTGCTAATGTCATAATCTTACGGTCTGTGGATTATTCCACTAAGGTCATAATGTCACAGTCTGTGGATCTGAGCACCACATTGGGGTTTGGGCTGAAAGCTTAGAGCCTGAAACTGCTTTGGATTCTGTGTCTCCCTCTCTCTCCGCCCCTGCTTGCACTCTGTCTCTATAGGGGCATCTGGGTGGCTCAGTTGGTTAAGTGAACAAATTTGGACCAGGTCATGATCTCACAGGTTCATGAGTTTGAGGCCTGCATAGGACTGTGTGCTGACAGCGTAGAATCTGGAACTTGCTTCAGATTTTGTATCTCCCTCTCTTTGTCCCTGCCTACATTCTGTCTCTCTCTCAAAAATAAATAAACGTTAAGAAAAATTCACATGGGGCGCCTGGGTGGCCCAGTCGGATAAGCATCCGGCTTCGGCTCAGGTCAGTTCTCATGGTTTGTGGGTTCGAGCCCCGCGTCGGGCTCTGTGCTGACAGCTAGCTCAGAGCCTGGAGCCTGTTTCGGATTCTGTGTCTCCCTCTCTCTCTGACCCTCCCCTGCTCCAGCTGTCTCTCTCTGTCTCTCAAAAATAAAATAAAAAGCAATAAAAAATTAAAAAAAAAGAAAAATTCACATGAATATAAAGTTATATTTGAGGTTAGGTTTTGACCATATATTCACCATTGTGATATATAGTGTCACATGTGTCCTTATAGTAAATACTGAAAATGATAATGTTGAAAACAAACCTAATACTGTCAGTACCATCCAAAAGACATCAGTGCAATAAGTGCATTCATTGTACTTAAGACCCCACGTACTATAATCAAGAGGATACACAGAGAGCTCATAAAATATCTTAAACACTGCCATACATTTATTAGGAAAGAAACATAAGAGATTAAAAAAACAACAACAACAAAAGAAAAGTCTCCATTTAAAATTTCCTAAAAAATATATTTGCCTTGGAGAGACCCAGGGGAAATAATTTAAATAAACTATATCTCTTTAAAATGCTATATGCAGAAAATTAATATCATGTCTTCTTTTTCTGGCTAAACCTTTTTTTCCTCTCTCTAGAAGGAGAGGCATTCTAATGCATTCCATTGACCTTAAGGTTATCTCATAGTAGTTTTCTAGACATTTCATAAATGCTTGTGGTTGCTTTCATCTTCATGATGATGATGTTTTTCTCAGTGAACAGTATTTTTAAATGTAAGGCCTGACCCAGCATTTCTCTACTCACTCGGTCTCATTGCCTCAAGTTATTCAAAGCTGACCTCAATATCTTACCCTTGAAAAGTTACTAGGAAGCTGGTGGCTACCACTGAGCTAATAAGTAACCCAGCTTTGTTAGGCATGACAAAACTTACTATTAACTCTCGCGTGGCAGGGAATAATCAAAGCTATAAAACACTTTAACAGGTTGTTGAATGTTTAACATAATCCAGTATGACTACTTAAGTTAAGCAAAAGATATTTATCTAAAAATCTAAACCCTTATAAAAATTCCAAGAACAGATTTTAAGCAGAGTTTGGCTGTAACATTGTTCCATGGAAGGGAAAGGAAACATAAGACCAAAGGAAAAAGGCAGACAAGTCGAGCTTGATAAGAAATGGTTCATTAAGGGGACTTACACACAGAAGTGTGTCTTGGTCAACAGCAAGATTGGTAGATCTCTGCAAGGCCACCTCCCATAAGGCCTGTTTTTAGAGCTCTGAAGACTACCCAGGAGGAAACCTTTGAGAATCGCAGTCATATCTCCAGAGAAGACCATGGTCATTATGTCCTGAGGGTGTACCTAAGGGTGTGATAAAAAAAAAATGAGTATACGGAGTAATTTTGCTCAAGAAGGCTTCAGATCACAGAGTAGTCATCATAGTGGATTTGTCCAAAGTGGTGTCAGGCTGGTTCACACAAACATGTTTTTCTCTGACCTACTAGGTAGAAGGGTCTCTTTTTTTCTCTGTCTTTTGTCCAAATTTTCTTGAACTTCTCCCTAAAACTCCCCACCTCAATAGATATGGATTATTATTTTTAAGGTTTTTTAAAAGTTATTTTGTTTATTTTGAGAGCTAGAGAACAAGTGGAGACAGGGAAGGCAGAGAGAGAAAGAGAATCCCAGGAGAACCCCAACAAAGGGTTTAATCCCAAGAGAGAATCCCAATCCTGCCTGATGCTTGACCCCCACTTACAGTGGGATCATGACCTGAGCTGGGATCAAGAGTTAGATGCTTAACCAACTGAGCCACCCAGGGACCCCAACATGGATTAATTTTTTCAGTGAAAGCTAAACTTTTTCATTTAGTTATTTAAATAAAGACACATGGATAAATACAGATATGGGATTGCTAGATAAATAGATGATGATAGATGATAGATAGATGGTAGATGATTGATAGATGATAGATACATAGATAGATAGATAGATAGATAGATAGATAGATAGATAGATAGAAAACTTCTTTATAATGGTCTCTAAAGGTAAAGAAGAAATTAGGACATGAAGACACAGATGACTATGAGCTACCTGAGGTTATTTGTGAGTTAATGCCAGAAACAACAAGTTTCCATCTTCTTTCTTCCCAGACAGGTACTCTAAGGTAAATACCACTTCTTGCTGAGAGATGTGTGGGTAAGTGGAAAGGTATATATCTGTAATCCAAGTCTGTAAGTTCTAGGAACCAGATAAGAAAGCTATTCGGGGATATGGGTTAGTAGTTTTTAAAAGCAGATTCTTCCTAAGAGAAAATATGGCAACAAGGGTGACACTGGAATTAAGAATTATGGGATCAATTAGTGGAGGATGAAGTTAAGAGGAAATTGAAAACAGCAAATATTTGGGAGCAAACTGAAGTTCAGGGGAATTGGAACCCTTCAATGGAGCAGAGGTCAATTACCCCTCAGCAGGAAGTCAACAGAGGCCTCCCAAGTGGTTTTAAAGAGAAAAATAGTCAAATTTAAGTGTCTACTTGGCCCCAAATGAATGAAGCTATCTTAAAAAACAATGATAATCAAGGACTTTACTAGAAATCTCCACTTCTAGGCAAGAAGGAATAATAAGAACAAGTTTATCCTCTCACCTAAAACAGAATGTGACAATAGTTATGAAACAATGGTTTAAAGACACTAGTCATCAAGGCAACTAGGAGAGGAATCCTGACAAGAGAAATGGATGAAGTGAGTCCTATGATTGTGTCAGTTAACTTCCTTAAAAGAGTTTCCAGAGCGAGGTTTATGTATGGTGTATCTGTCAGGTTTCTCCAGAGAAACAGAACCAATGGGACAGAAAAGAAAAAGATAAATATGCATTGACTCATGTGGTTACGCAAGCACTGGCAAATCCGTAGGACAGGCAACAGCTGGAAACAGCAAGATCTCTCTGTTATATTCTTGAGGAAGAATTTCTTTTTCTTTGGGAAACTTCTCTTTTTGCTCTTAAGGCTTTTGCCTGATTAGATGAAGCCCAACTACATTGTCAAGATCAATCTCTATAACTTGAAGTCAATTGCTGGTAAATGCTAATTACATCTACAAAATATCTTCACCGGAATGGTTATGCTAGTTTTGGACCAAACGACTAGCCAAGGTGATGCATACAAGTCACCATTACAGATGAGAACCTATATTCCTCCCTCCCATTTTTAAAAAAATTGAAGTATAGTTGACATAGAATATTATATTAGTTTCAGGCAGGCAACAACTGGACAATTTTACACATTACTCAATGCTCACCACAGTAAGTATCTGTCACCACACAATGCTATTTACAATGTTATTGACTATATTCCCTATGCTCTCCTTTTCATCTCTGTGATTTATTTTATAAATGAAAGTCTGTACCTTTTAATATTTTTTATTTATTTTGCCCGTTACCTTAAATACCACCCCTCTGGGAACCATCAGTTTGTTCTTTGTATTTAAGAGTCTGTTTGGTTTATGTGTTTGCTAATTGGTTTTTTTCTAGATTTCACAATTAAATAAGATCATCATGCATTTGTCTTTCTCTGTCTGACTTATTTCATTTAGCATACTATTTTCTAAGTCCATCTATATTACACAAACAGCAAGATCTCATTAAAAAAAATTTTTTTATGATTTTATTTATTTTTGAAAGACAGAGAGAGACAACATGAGTAGGGGAGGGTCAGAGAGAGAGGGAGGTACAGAATCTGAAACAGGCTCCAGGCTCTGAGCTAGCTGTCAGCACAGAACCCCATGGGGGGCTCAAACCCACAAACCATGAGATCATGACCTGAGCTGAAGCCAGACACTTAACTGACTGAGCCACCCAGGTGCCCCAAGATCTCATTATTTTTATGGTAATATGTTACCATAAATTTACCATAAAATTACATTTTAATGGAATATTAGTAATATTCCATTGCTGTGTGTGTGTGTGTGTGTGTGTGTGTGTACGTGGGGCGTCTGGGTGGCTCAGTCAAGTTAAGTGTCTGACTCTCGATTTCAGTTCACATCATGATCTTACAGTTCATGAGTTTGAGCCCTGCATGGGGTTGTGCACTAAGAGTACAGAGCCTGCTTGGGATTCTTTCTCTCTTCATCACTCTATGTTCCTTCCCTGCTTGTGCTCTCTCTCCTTATCTCTCAAAATAAATAAATAAACTTAAAAATGTAATTATATCAAAAATCCCATTAAATTTAAATAATCTAAATCACCTCTATTTCCTTTCTCTAAAAAAAAAAAAATTATGTTTATTTTTGAGAGGGAAAGAGAGAGAGAGAGACAGAGATAGACAGAGAGAGAGAAAGACTGCAAGTGGGGAAGGGGAGAGTAGGGAGACACAGAATCTGAAACAGGCTCCAGGCTCTAAGCTGTCAGCCCAGAGCCCAATGCAGGGCTCAAATTCATTAATCACCTGAGTTGAAATTGTACACAAGACCGACTGAGCCACCCAGCTGCTCCAAACCACCTTTATTTCTAAAGAATACTTTTGTGGAACAGAGAATTTTGATTCATATTATTTTTTGAATATATCCTCCATAGTTTTTGATGAGAAATCAGCTGATAATTGTATTACAGACCTCTTTTAGTTTTCATTGATGAGTTTTATGTGATGAGTCATTCTCTCTTGTTTTCTAAGTTCTCTATCAATTTGTCTTTCAATAGCTTGTTTGTAGTGTACATGGACGCAAATCTCTATATTCATCTCATATGGAATTTTCTGAGCTTCTCTGATGTGGAGGTTCAGATCTTTTACCAAATCTGAAAAGTTTTTTGTCAGTATTTCTTCAAATATTCTGTCTTTCACTTTGTCTCTCTGCTCTCATTCTATAGCTTCCATTATACAAAAGTTGGTTTCGTATGTTCCATGTCCCTCAGGCTGTGTAATTTTTTTTCCATTATTTTTCTTTCAGCTCTTCAGATAGGGTAAAACTGTATCACTTGACCTATTTTTGGATAAGTTGGTTGTCTTTTCCTTCAGCTCCCATCTACCGCTAAGCCTCTCTCATAATATGTGCTTCTGTTTTGCTATTTGAATTTCAGAAATTTTATTTGCTTCTTTGTGATAATTTTTATGACTTCATTGAAATTCCTTATTTGGTGAGATATCAGTTTCATACCTTCTTTTAGGCTTTTGACATACTTATTGGATCTATTTATTTATTTGTAATTTATTTATTTATAAATGTTTATTTATTTTGAGAGAGAGCGAGTGAGCTAGCACATGGAAGGGGCAGAGAGAGAGGGTGTCAGCGTGGTCTCAAATACACAAGCTGTGAGATCATGACCTGAGCCAAATCCAGGCAGACACTTACTTAACCAACTGAGCCACTCACTTAACCCACTAAGCCACTCAGGCGCCCCTATTGGACATATTTAAAAGAACTAATTTGTCTAATACATCTGACATCTTCACGTCTTTGAGTACAGTTGAAATTAACTCCTGTTCACAGCACCCCAGCCTCCAGGTAGAGGCCATACATTTATATTCCTTTGCATACATTGTGATTCTTAGTATGATAACTTTGCATTTAATATGATAACTCTGGAAATCAGAGCCATTCTCCCACACAACAGGGTTTGTTGTTGCTAAGTGTTGTGTTTGTTGTTAATTTAGTAACATTCCTCAGTTCAATCTGCAAAATCCTTTATCATTTATTGTCACTCAAATCTCTGCTTGTGCAGACACTAGAATTCAGCTAAAAGTGAGAGTTGAAGTCCTTCTCTCTTTCTTCCAAGGCAGATGAACAGCCCTACCCAGATGTGTGAAGTCCTGGTTCCCCAATAATATGTTGGAGTATTTTAAAGTCCCCTACGGATAGCTCATTTCCCAGGTTATTCTTGTAAGTTTGTTGGTCAGCTTCTTTTATGACAAAACCGTCATTACTGCCTCAAAGTTATGATATTAAAAAATCACTGGAGGGCCTGGGTGGTTCAGTCATTTGAACATCTGACTTTGGCATGATCTCACGGTTTGTGATTTTGAGTCCTGTATCAGGCTCTGTGCTGACAGCTCAGAGCCCGGAGTCTGCTTCAGATTCTGTGTCTCTCCATCTCTCTGCCCTTCCCATGACCATGCTCTGTCTCTCTCTCTTTCTCTCTCAATGATAAATAAACATTAAAAAATTACCAGTAATTATTTTTGTAAACACCTCTGAGTTAAGGGTACCTGCACTTGAATGAGCTCTGATTCTGGTCATACAAATAAGTCTGGGATTTGGGAGAAATGACCAGACAGATCTAATAACTATAACAATCAACATGAATGACTCCAATGCACTTGGTCCTCTCAACTGACTCTTAAGGCTGCTGGTTTTCATAATCATTGTGGGGTTGTTGAATTTCAAGGCTACTGGGGAGCTAGAGATAAAGGTATGGAGGTAAGGCTAGTTAAAGCATCACTAAGCTTGTTGTCATTGATATTCACATGTTTGTTGTTGTTGTTGAGTAAGTACTCAAGACCTGATTGTTTCAGGCCTTTGATTAATTTTCAGAATTCTGAAAAAAAAATTATCTTTATAGTTTTTGCCAGGGTGATTGTCGCTCTTGAGGAGGGATTTCCAAAAGCTTTAGGATTTTTAAGTCCTAAATAGTAAATAGTAAAACAGGAACTTATTTTACTATTCCCACTGATAGCATAGTCTACCCTTACTATGATTGCTTACTCAATATTTATCTTTAAATTAATCAATGTATGTAGGTTTTTGTTCTGACAGCCTGAGTAGGCTAATGATAGTACTTAAAATCACTTTGTATACTGCCAGTGTTATAAAAAAAGTCCAATATTGTTTTTAAATTAAAAAATATTTAAAAACTTGTGTATGAATGGAATTGAAAAGATATTTGATGTTATTCTTATATTTTCAACATATTTGAAAACTTATGCATTAACTTTGTGAAAATTTCCATTTTGGAATGCAATTTTTAAATGTTTTATTTATTTTTGAGAGAAAAGGAGAGACAGGGAGAGAGACGAAGCATGAGTTGGGGAGGGGCAGAGAGAGGGAGACACAGAATCAGAAGGAGGCTCCAGGCTCTGAGCTGTCAGCACAGAGCCCAGCCCTGGGCTCGAACCCACAAACCATGAGATCAAGACCTGAGCTGAAGTCAGGCGCTTAACCGACTGAGCCACCCAGGCACTCCTGGAATGCAATTTTTGACAGCTTAATCTCTTTATATGATGCTGAGTAAAATCTAGCCAGTGAAATCCTTAAAATGATATTAAATATATTATACACCTGAAACTAATATGACATTGCATGTTAACCATCTAGAATTTAGATAAAAACTTAAAAATTTTCTGGTAGAAAAGTAGGCTGTAGAAAGGTAGAAAGATCCAGTGCTACCTTGACTCTTGTCTTGCTTCTTACTGCCATGTTAATTAGCCTAAAGAATAAACACCAGGATCTACTGTCTCTGTTCCTTCATCATAACAAAATTGAAGGAAATGGTTCATGTACGAATGCATGCCTTCTAAAGCCCTTAGATAGTCTCTGTTGCGATTACTTTTTAATTCATTTTATAAGTGAAATTGATGGGGCATCGATTCTGACTTTGCTGAACTTCTGTTTGACTCCACTTTCCCATTCATGCAAAAAGAGAATTCTAATGGAACAGAACTTTAGCATTTTTATCTACAAATTAAAAAGATAAATATTTCATTTAAAATATTAAAACAGGAAATAATATGAGAACTAAATACACATCAAAGTTCCCTCCTTTCAAAAGACAGGGGATGCTCAATATATTCAGTCCATTCCTCTGGAAATTGACTTGCCTAGCAGTGTCACATTCTGTGGACTACCATATTTATCTAGACCCGATAGGTCCTTTAATTTTTACGTCTTGGGTCTGAGGATTTTCTTTTGAGAGATCACCCATCAGGTATTTAGCAGATAATGTTCTCACTCACCCCTAGAGACTTTGCTTCATCAAGTATTCCCTTTTGTACAATATAACTTGCGCTTCATCCTTGGCCTTCTATCCTTCACCTAGGTATCTTTTCCAGTCTACATAGCATATTTTACCTTCACTATTTATAGATTTATGACACTCTACCTTTCAATTTTCCATCTCCTTTCCCAATTTCACATCTTGTGGGGTGTGTGGTTAGTTTTCTGGAGGGAAGCACCTAGGACAGCCTATGATGTCTTTGTTCAACAATGTAGAAGAGATGTGTGTGGGTCATTGTAGCATTTGTTGTGATGCTTCATTATTTCCCTTGTATGAAATCTTACATAAATCTGCTGCTGTTTGCTCCACCTGTGTGACAACACTATCTCTGCTTAATTTATGATGGAAGCAGGAGCTGGCCCCACAGATAAGTGGGGAATAGATTGCTTCTCTGTAGCTGATACCCAGAGTATAGCAAGACTCCAGCCAAAGCAGTGTGTCCTCTGGAAACCTGTACTGTGCATTATTCATGTAGTTCTCTGTACTCCTAACTACTAGTAGAACGTGGAAGTCCACAGCTAGGGTCATGAATCCCAGAGGGTATTAGTACCTGGAAAATATGCTTCTGCAAACATAATTGTAAGGTGTCTTTGTATATTCTATCCCCACTTCAAAGATATTATAAAATAAAAACCCTTATCTGTGAGGAAGCAAAAGACAAGAGATACTACAAAATATGTGTTTTTCTATCTTTCTTTCTTACTTGCTTGCCTGCTTGATTTCTTGCTTTCTTGCTTTTTCTTCCTTTGGTCCTTTCATCCTTTTGTTCTTTTGTTCTTTCTTTCTTTGTTTTGTTTCAGTGAAAAAGACTATTTTGGAGGCTATGCTAAAAACCTCTGCCAGGATAATGATAAATGTCCTTTATTTACCAAAAAATCTGTTAACAAGATAATTTTTGATGTGCATTTCATATTTTTATTTGAATTTAGGCAAGGTAAATAATTTTAGTAGCTGGGTAAACTCAGTCCTTGAAAAAACTGACACACTGGAAAAAAGGCATTGTCCTGTTTTTTATGAATTCTGAAAGATATTTTCAACTAAGTGATTCATTCATTGATATCCCAGATCTTGTCAAATCCACCAGATGAATAACAAAATATCTTTGTAAAAATGTATATTGAGGGTGCTTGGGTGGCTCAACTGCCTGTGTCTGACTCTTGGTTTCGGCTCAGGTCATGATCTCAGAGTCTGTGAGTTCAAGCCTCACATCTGGCTCTGTGCTGACCGTGCAGAGCCTTCTAGCCTTCTTGGGATTCTCTCTTTCTCACTCTTCCTCTGCCCCTCCCATGCACTCTCTCTCTCTTTCAAAATAAAAAGAATAATTTTTTAAAAAGGTATATTTCAAACAAAATCTTGCCAGTTATTTATCAACTTATTTTTTAATAATATTCATGTAATATTTATCATTATATTTAATAAATATGAAGCAATATGTTCAGAAAAATTGAAAATTGTCACTTTTATTCATCATTTATTGATGAAATACAGTTGTAATGACCAAAGCCCATTTTTATTCCATGTAACACATACTTCATGACCATTTGGGAATTATATCTATTGTCAGTTACAAGAGTGGTTAAAGAGCCCATAGAACCATAGATTGTTGATTTTTATAAATGTTATAGAGAATTCCTGGTCTGTAAGATCATAAACTATATACCCATATTATTTGGGGATGTTCTGAAAGTTTTCATCATGAAACTGTACACATTCTGACTGGTTTCTAATTATTTTTCAGATGCACAAATTATTTCTGGAGTAGCATTACTACTACTTCTTGGG
This sequence comes from Suricata suricatta, assembly GCF_006229205.1. Classification (NCBI taxonomy): domain Eukaryota; kingdom Metazoa; phylum Chordata; class Mammalia; order Carnivora; family Herpestidae; genus Suricata; species Suricata suricatta. The sequence continues at coordinate 52,454,976 of NC_043701.1, read as the reverse complement.
ACTTTGGCCAATATGTGTAAGAAAAACCATTTTACCAGAGATAGTTCCCCAAAGACCTCTTACTGCAGAGTCACAATCTATGGTTTCCAATTTCTTCAATGTAATTGCACAGGGCACATCAAAGGAAATATACTTGGAATTTACATTATTATTTAACCTCTCTTGCTTGATTACAAGTTATTGTTAAGATCCAGCTATTAGAAATTTGATCTCTAGAAATTAGTCTCTATTAGCCTTTTGGTTAGCTCTTTGGTATAATTTTAAATGAATGAATGACTGAATGAATAACTGACCAAATGAATGAATGAATAAAACTGGTGCATCAAAGTATTTTGCTGAACAAAAGGATATCTGAAACATTGCCACAAGTTTAAGGGCATGATTAGTGCTATCAGCTATAGTTTGCTTAAGGTTTCTCCCTCTCTTTTGAAATTTTATGTTCTCAGATTGCTTCTCTGTCATCAGCCTCCATTTGCATTGATGGGCCAAGGTTTTCTCTTATCCATGATCTAGAATGGAGGTCTTGTCTTCGATTCTTTCTATATTGCTGTTCTAACAAAAGTTATGTGTTATCCCAATGGAGATAAATATAAAAGATTATAAATAATGGAAATAAACTCAACCAACTTGCATTTTAAAAATTGGTAGAAAAGGGCTCCTGGGTGGCTCAGTCTGTTAAGCATTCAACTTGAACTCAGATCATGATCTCATGGTTTCTAAGTTCAAGCCCCACATCAGACTCTGTGCTGACAGCTCAGAGCCTGGAGCCTGCTTTGGATTCTGTGTTTCCCTCTGTCTCTCTGCCCCTCCCCTGCCTGTGCTCGCTCTCTCCCTCTCTCTCTCTCTCTCTCTCTCAAAAATAAATAAATAAATAAATAAACAAACAAACAAACATATTTTTAAAAAGCAGTAGAAAACAGGTGAGTTATTTAAAAATATAATCACAGAAAAATGAGAATTAAGACAATGAGTCCCCATTTTAACCATTTTGAGTTTAAGCTGAGTACAAGAACTATTGCTCAGAGAAGAGAGAGATCATTTATGGAGGGAGGGCACATTTGTTGTCAGGAAGACTCAGGGACTGGTTCTGAGTGTGTGCCCCAGTGCAAATCCTTCACATTCTCCAGACCACAGTTCATTTTTTTAACTTTTTGGAATTGGGATAATGACACTAAATTTAAAGTTGGATGATTTTGAAATTATGTGTTGAAACTACTATTATGAAAATTAGCAACGCATATTTTTAAATTGCTGCCTACCAGCATAGTGTTATGAGTTCTGGTGATGATGAGCCCAATCTTTTGCACTAGCTCTTCCTGGTAACATGATTTGACTTACATGTCTTACATCTGCAAGCTTTGGTTTCTTCATGTATAAAAGCACATGTAAAGATAACAATGTTCACTTCATCATTTTTGTGGGGTTTTTTTGTGTTTCATGTGTGAAGGTGCTTATTTCACATATGCCCTAAACCAAGAGTTGGAGAGAGGATAAGGTGACTCAGATCAAATATGCAGCATGATAAGTACCAAGGGCATCATGAACAGAGCCACCAAGGACAACATGGGTGAAGATAAAGAGAAGCCCATGTAGATAGGTTGAAGGAGGGAATCCAGACCATGTCACATAATTCATAGGACAAGATAAGTTCTAAAAAAAGGGAATAAATAATTAACATTAATCTATGATATGTAAATAAGAACTAAAGGTGCTCCAAGAATTTATTTACAATAATGTCATGATTTTAAAGAAGTTATTGTTAGCATAACTCATAAGTACAATTAATTATAGTAGAATTACCAATGAAAACCAGAAGTGTAAAGCATTCATTCACAAAACTGTTTGTGAAGGGAATGATGGGGATAACTGTAAAACAATAAGCAATACCTATACCTGGGGTTCTTATGGACAAAGGAGGGCATTTTATTTTGGTTTTGTTTACTGTTACATATGTTTTTTTAAATTGTTTGGTTTGGATTGCTTTGGTTTGGCTAATCTCTTCTTTGTTTTACATGGAAATGTTCTGAGAATGTCTACATGGGTAAAAGGTTACTTTTGAAATGACAGGCCACGGGAGGACTAACACTATATGTGGAAGGATAAGTCCAGGCCTCAGAGATAAGCTGCTGAATTGGAAATGGAGAAAGTGTGGGTGAAGATATAGGTTTTTATTTGCTTGATAGTTATATTCAGTGTTCATTTTATTTACTACTTTTTCCATTAGATTTTTTATTTTTCATATTTGTTTTATTTTCAGTGTGCTTCTTAATATAACACAGGGTAGTAGTTAAGAACAAGAACTCTGGGGCACCTGGGTGGCTCAATCAGTTGAGTGTCTGACTTCGGCTCAGGTTTGTGGGTTTGAGCCCCGTGTCAGGCTCTGTGCTGACCGCTAGCTCAGAGCCTGGAGCCTGCTTCAGATTCTGTGTCTCTTTCTCTCTATTCACTCTCTCTCTCTCAAAAATAAATAAAATGTAAAAAACAAATTAAAAAAGAATAAGAACTCTGAGTGGCACCTGGGTGGCTCAGGTGATGTGTCCGACTTCTGCTCAGGACAGGATCTCACAGTTTGTGGGTTAGAACCCGACATTGGGCTCTAGGCTGACAGCCCAGAGCCTGGAGCCTGCTTTGGATTCTGTGTCTCCCTCTCTCTCTGCCCCTCCTCTGCTCATACTCTTTCTATCTCTCTCTCTCTCTCAGAAATAAACATTAAAAAATTTAAAAAAAAAGAACTCTGGGCAGACTGCTTGAGTTGGAATCTGGACTTCACCACTTCTCTGCTTTGTGGCATTACACTATTCATTTAATTTCTCTGTGCCACATTTAATTGTTTATATGATGGGACAATCATAATATTAATGTATTATATTACATGATAATATAATAATAGTATACTTCAAAGGGCTGGCATAAGAATTAATTATTTAGCGTATCTAAAAGCTTAGAATAGGGGCTCCTGGGTGGCTCAAGTGGTTAAGCATCCGACTTTGACTCCGGTCAAGATTCGTGGGTTCGAGCCCCACGTCAGGCTCTGTGCTGACAGCTAGCTCAGAGCCTGAAGCCTGTCTTCAGATTCTGTGTCTCCCTCTCTCTCTGCCCCTCTCTTGCTCATGCCATCTCTCTCTGTCTCTCAAAACTAAATTAAAAAAAAAATTAAAAAAGTTTAAAAAGTAAAGAAAATGCTTAGAAGAGCTGTGATCGGTAACTAGTTGTACCTTTTTATTACTGAAGAAGTTTCTACTTACTGACCTGCATTTTCTCTCTGAGGAGGTTAGATCCTAATCTCTTTCCATGCTCCCTGTTGTGTTTAACTCCATTCTTTCTTGTTTGTTCTAAATTTCTTACTTTCCGCTTCTCCCTCCTCCTGGAATTTTTTTTCTCTTTTCACCTACACAGTACTCTGAAACTTCAAGAATAGCATCTCTTTGAAGGTTTTCTAATGACTTCTTACCTCTCATAGCTCGTGATTTTTATGAACCGTGAGTCAACAGCTCTTAGAAAACTAACAAAAGGGAACAATGCATCAGAACTAAAAAAGTGAGCTTTGAATCTACACTTCTTTGGTCCACATTTTAGCACTGTGATTTCCCAGTTTTCTCTTTTTGCTACTGTGACAGTTTCTAAATCTATAAAATGTGGAAACAGTCTTTTAAAAATATGCATATTGTGACAATTAAATGAGTTAATACAAATTGTAGCAGACTTCCAATTTAAAAAATAACCATTGGGTGCCTTGGTGGCTCAGTCAGTTAAGTGTCTGGCTTTGGCTAAGGTCATGATCTCACAGTTTGTGAGTTCAAGCCCCACATCAGGGCATTAAAAGCATCAAAAGCTATTTCAGTCACTGAGTAAAATCCACCCCTCAAATTTAGTGGCCTAAAATGGCAAACATCATTTATTTTACTACCTAATCTGTAGTCCTGGTAGAGTTCAGGAAGGAAAGGTCATCTCTGCTGCATGCAGCTTTTTCTAAGGCAGTCAAGTGGAAAGTGAAGCTTCCATTTTCAAGGAGGCTGATACATGTAGCTGGCTGACACATGGTTGATGCTGCCTGTCACACAGAGCAACTCAGCCCAGGCCTTGGGATGGGGAGATTTTATTTATTTATTTTTTATTGTTTTATTTGTTTTAGAGAGAGAGAGAGAGAAAGAGAGAGAACATGAGCAGGGGAGGGTCAGAGAGAGAGGGAGACACAGAATCTGAAGCAGGCTCCAGGCTCGGAGCTAGCTGTCAGCACAGAGCCCGACATGGGGCTTGAACCCACAAACCATGAGATCATGACCTGAGCCGAAGTCAGTCTCTTAACCGACTGAGCCACCCAGGAGCCCTGGGATGCGGAGATTTTATACATCTCCATGAGATTTCCATGGCTACTTGGGGTACAGTGACCGGGATCCAAGGAAGTATACTGAAAGGGAGGTGGTTGAAGTTTCCTAACTCTTCAGGGCCAGGAGCACAAAATGACAGTCCCACATTTCCCATATTCCACTGTTCAAGTAACCACAGACTCTAGCTCTCAATAGAAGGAGTGCCAAGGAATTGATGGACATGATTTAAATTACCTACAATAAACAGTATTTCTTTCTCATGATCTCAAAAGTTTAGCTGATAAGCTTATAATAGACCTTTACATTATATTTACTTATAAGTTTGAAAATATATACTGCAACCTCAGAAATATTTACCAATGTGTAACTGTTATAAAATATACTTAGGGTTTTCCATGAATGTATAATAAAGTATAAAATATAAAATTTAACTACACATGTATAATAAAATGCACTTCTAGGTGTTCTATATATCACCTCTGATTAAAAAGAAAGAAATCGGGGTGCCTGAGAGGCTCAGTCAGTTAAGCATCCTGGTTTCATCTCAGGACCTGATCTTGCAGCTTGTGCGTTCAGGTCCTATATTGGGCTCTCCACTTGACGGTGTGGAGCCTGCTTGGGATTCTCTCTCTCTCCTTCTCTCTCTGCTCCTGCCCTCCTCTTTCACGCTCTATCTTAAAATAAATAAATAAACTTAACAAAAGAAAAAAAGAAACAAAAAAAATCTATATTTCTAAGCATGTGCTTTCATTTCTATCAATACCCCTATCGACAACTCAAATTAAAAAATGTGTGTATGTGTGTTATAGTCTAAATGGGGCTTAAAATAACCTAGAAAGCCCTTGGGAAAAGGCATAAACACGTATTTTGAAGTGGACTTGAGAATACCATTGAAATAACAAGACCCCTTTCTCCTCCTTCCTCCAAACAACGTGCATTTAACCATTTTCTAGTCTGTGGGTCGTTTTAGACTTATGGGTAAATGCACACACACTATTCCCACTTTTGGATGAGATTTAATATTTTAATATTATAGATATGGAAATAGAACAGTGTGTTACAGAATTAGGACGGGAAAAATAATGTGATTTCAGCAGTGGATGTTTGAATTGGAGGAACGGAACCGAAGATCCCACTGTTCTCATTCTTTTTTCTCCAGCAGACCAGATGGCCAGCTTCAGAAAGAGTTACCTGAGGGTTCGGGTTGTGAATTTGAATAACATATGTTTTCTATTGAAACTTAATTTCTTTCTGGTTAGTGGATAGCTTGCCTAGAGTGGCTAGGTACAAAACTCCTTAAAGTTAAACAGATCAATAATACATGGAACTTTTCATGATTTTTGAGTCTAAAAAAATAATCTAACAAATAATCTAACACTGTTTTCCAAATGCTATTTTGTAAAAGTAACTTATAATATAGTACACCCTCATAAAGGCTTAGAAAACACATATATGTATTTTAGAAACCAATAAAAAGAACATCCTTTCTTAACGCTTTGGTTAAGAAACATCTTATCATACTCCATGAATTGCTCTGTACCTCTTCTGATTGTATCTCCTTCCATTTCTCAGAGAGGCCATGTCATTCCTGAACTTACTTTGTTAATAAACATTTTTTTTTAGTTTTTATTCTGTCTCCAGTTTTGTGTGTATCATTTTGTCAGTCATTTCTCTCTTAATTGGAAACATATTGTATGCATTATTCTGTGACTTTTTTTCCTCTCTCCATATTTATGCTGGAAATTCATTCAACCTATTGAGGTAATCCACTTTTCATTTTTGCTGCCTATAATATTCGATTATATGACAACATCTCAGTGTAGTTATCTGTTGTGTTGACAGATATTTGAATCATTTGATTCACATGTACAAGAGTTTCTCTAGTTTGTAAGTTTACTAGTAGACTTCTTGTGTTCTAGAACATGTGAATTTTCAAATATACTAGACATATAGGTTAATTTTATGCATCAACTTGTCTGGGCCATGAGGTGTCCAGACATTTGGTCAAACAATATTTTGAATCCATATATGTTTCTGGATGATATTTAAATTTTAATCAGTAACAGACTAACCATTTTGCCTTCTGTAATGTAGGTGGGCTTCATCCAATCAACTGAATACCTGATTAAAAGAAACAAGAAAACAAAATTGAGTAAGGGGGAATTTTGCCTATTAGACTGTTGAGTTGAGACATTGGTCTTCTGTTCTCAGGCTTTCAAATTCAGGCCATAACTTACACCATTAGCTCCTCTGGTTCTTGAGCTTTAGAAATCTGATTGGACACAACATAGGCTCCTTTGGATCCCTAGCTTGGACCTCTCAGTCTTCATGAGCATGCAGGCCAATTCGTTATAATAAATTTGTGTGTGTGGGTGGTGTATATATGAATATGTATGAATATGTTAAGAAAACATGATGGATATTTAAACTCTTTCTCATATCTATATTTGTATTCACATGTTCTTAGTTTGTCTTCGATTCCTTGAAAGTACAAAGAAAACTGAAGTGAACAATCTTTTATATATCCCCTTAAGAACTCAAAGTGGGGGCCACCCTGGGTGGCTCAGCTGGTTAAACATCCAACTTACGATTTTGGCTCAGGTGTGTGATGAAGCCCCACATCGTACTTCACCCTGAGCATGGAGCCTGCTTGGGATTCTCTCCTTCTATCTCTGCCTCCCCCCCTGCTTACACTCTGTCTCTCAAAATAAATAAATAAACATTAAAAAAGGAACTCTAAGGTGAATTGATTATATTTTCCTTCATATTTCTTTTTTTATGTTTATTTATTATTGAGACAAAGAGCAACAGAGCATGAGTGGGGGAGGGCAGAGAGAGAGGGAGACACAGAATCTGAAGCAGGCTCCAGGCTCTGAGATGTCAGCACACAGCCCAACGAGGGGCTCAAACCCATAAACTATGAGATCATGACCTGAGCTTAAGTTGGACGCTCAACTGACCGAGCCACCCAGCTGCCCCTTTTCCTCCATATTTCATCTTCCAAATTAGAAGTTTCTGAAAGTAAAAGATAATGCTTAAATGACTAATATTATAAGTATTTTAATGTATTTATTGACAGCAAATATGTTTTTCTTGGTGGATCTGGAAAGTTGTATTTTCTCAAAATGGTTTTCAAAAAAATGAAACATTTGAAGAAATTAAAAAAAATAAAAGTAGAACTGTATATTAAAGACCATTTACATTTCTAAAAGCAGAGTATGTCTGTATTTTTTAAAGTTTTTATTTAAATTCCAGTTAGTTTACATACAGAATAATATTAGTTGCAGGTATTTAGTGATTCATCACTTACATATAACACCCAATGCTCATAACAAGCACCCTCCTTAATGGTCATCACCTATCTAGTCCTTTCCCCCACCAACCTCCCCTCTGGTAACCATCTGTTTATTCTCTACAGTTAAGAGTCTGTTTCTTGGTTTGTCTGTCATTTAATTTTCCCCTTATCTTGTTTGTTTTCTTAAATTTCACATACTTGTGGAGTTATATGATATTTGTCTTTCTCTGACTGGCTTATTTCACTTAGCATAATATTTTCCAGCTCCTTCCATGTCGTTGCAAGTGCAAGAATCTTTTTTATGGCTGAGAAGCAGTAGTCCATTGTGTGTGTGTGTGTGTGTGTGTGTGTGTGTGTGTATACCACATCTTCTTCATCCATTCACCAGTTGAAGGACACTTGGGCTCTTCTCATAACTTGACTATTGTAGATAATGCTGTGATATATATTGGGGTGCATGGTTCCATTTGAATTAGCAGTTTTGTACGCTTCATGTAAATATCTAGTAGTGCAATTGTTGGATGGTAGGGAAGATCTATTTTTAACTTTCTGAGGAAACTCCATTCTGTTTTCCAGAGTGGCTGCTTCAGTTTACATTTCCACCAACAATGTGAGAGGATTCCATTTTCTCTGCATCCTCACCAACATTTGTTGTTTCTTGTGTTATTGTGTTTTAGTCATTCTGATAGGTGTGAGCTGATATCTCATTGTAGTTTGATTTGTATTTTCCTAATGATCAGTGATGTGGAACATATTTTCATGTGTCTATGGACCACCTGGGTGTCCTTTTGAAAAATGTCTATTCATGTCCTTTGCCCATTTTTAAACTATGTTATTTGTTTTTCTAGTGTTGAGTTTTATAAGTTCTTAGTATATTTTGGATGCTAACCCTTTATCAGATATGTCATTTGCAAATGTATTCTCCCATTCTGTAAGTTACCTTTGAGTTGTATTGATTATTTTCTTTCTGTGCAGAAGCTTGCTATTTTGATGAAGTTCCAATAGTTTATTTTTCCCTTGCTTTAGTTTTAGTTTCCCTTGCCTCCGTAGATACACCTAGTAAGAAGTTGCTTTGGCCGATGTCAGAGAAGTTACTGCCTGTGTTCTTTTCTAGAATTTTTATGGTTTCTTAAGTCACAGTTAAGTCTTTAATGCATTTTGAATTTATTTTGTGTATGGTGTAAAAAAGTGGTTCAGTTTCATTCTTTTGCTTGTTGCTACATGCAACATGTCCAGTTGTCCCTCTACCATTTGTTGAAGAGAATGTCCCTTTACCATTTGATAATCTTTCCTGCTTCTTCCATAGAGTTTTTGGCTTATTTCTGGGTTTTCTATTCTGTTCCATCTACTTGTTATTTTTGTGCCAATATCATATTGTCTTGATCACTATAGTTTTGTAATATAACTTGAAGTCCAGAATCGTGATGCTTCCAACTTTGATTTTTCCTCCTCAGGGTTGCTTTGGCAATTCAGGGTCTTTTCTGGTTCCAGACAAATTTTAGGATTGTTTGTTTTAGTTCTGTGAACAATGATCTTGGTGTTTGGAAAGGGATTACATGAAATGTGTAGATTGGTTTGTGTGGTATAAACATTTTAATAATATATGTTCTAATCCTTGATGATGGAAGGGGTTTCCATTTCTTTGTGTCATCTTCAATTTCTTGCATCAGTGTTTTATGGTTTTTCAGACTACAGGTCTTTCACCTCTTAGTTAGGTTTATTCCTAGGTATATTATTGATTTTGGTGGAATTGTAAATGGGATTTCTTGGCTTCTATTTTTGCTGCTTCATTATTGGTTTATAGAAATGCAAGATTTCTGCCCATTGATATTGTGTCCTGGAAATTTAGTGAATTTGTAAATCAATTCTAGTAGTTGTTTGGTGGAGTCTTATGAGTTTTTAATATAGAGTCTCATGTCTTCTGTAGATAAGGTAAGTTTTATAAAATTTTATTTTATAAATTTATAAATTTTATAAATTTATAAAATTTTAACTATATAATGTCTCATTTTTTACCAAATCTGCCTCTTTTCTGTATCCTATGGATTATTTTGTATCAAATGCTGCACATACATATTTCCATTTCTATGAACCTATTGTATATGTGTATCTGAAATAGCCTCTTTTTCTAAATATTACATTATATAATCAAATATCCAGTCAGTGCATCAGTCTCCAAACGTGAGTTGCTTCCTTCAATAATTCATCTTAAAAACCTATTTTATTTATTTTTATTTTCTCTTTTCATTTTGGATTCAATGACTTTCCAAAACAATAACCTCCAATTGTATGTAAAATACTAATACTTAAAATGGGGAAAACTTGCAGCAGATTTTATGTTTTTTCTTCATAATGCCCTGAAATACATGAGTGTGACTGATCTTTATAGTGTTCTTATTAAACACTGAGAATAAACTAGGAGAGGATGAGGTTGTCAGTAATCTGCATTGTGGTAAAGGGAGTGGAGGTAAAGTTCAAGTCTTCCCTGCAGCTGGCAGGAAGGGCAGGCATGAAAGATGCCCAATGGGATAGCCATTTTTCATGCTGATCTTTACGAGAGGGCTAGGGACATGCGAGTTAGGAGTGGTGCTTTGCACAATGGTAAAATTTTGAGTAGTGTGAATGAAGTTGCTCTTGTCCAGAGAACCATAATAGTCACTAATCATTGGGAGAAAGAAGCGTTATTTCATGACCAAATGGCCCAGTGTGGCGAAGGCTAATGCCACAGGGACTGCTTCCAAAGCTCCATTAACTACTGTATTTAAAAGGGAAGTAATGCCAGAAGGACACCTTCCATGAAATTTTTCTGGTAAAATATAGAATTGATTTAGCTATCACTTAATTCAATTATATTTTCATACATGCTGGCTAATTTTTGTTGTTGTTGCAGAATTAAAAGAGAGTTCTAAAGTCTAGTTATCCAACCTAAAATTATGAGAACATATTTTTTGTAGCATTATGAAACAAAAGTATTAGTAAGTGACTATAAGAATATGATATAACAAGCTCAGAAACAGAGTAAAATGTAATTATAAGCATGCTTGACAGGCATTTGAGTTTGGTCCACAAATTTTAGCATGCTACTGTGGCTTAAAGGAGGAACATGATTGCCATGTATAACCATTTCTCATCTACATGAAAAATAGCTTCCCAAAAGTAAATGGAGATCTAAATTTTTTATCACACTGCTTCCTGAATCAAACTCTGCCGAAAACATAGATTTATTGTACACCAAGTCCCTAATTAAGGGGCATTTTTTCAAATACAGAAATAATTACAGCAAGCTATTCTGCTAGTCATTCAATCAGGAATGAGTGAAGGGAGACAGACCATATTCCATATATAGGAGTAGATGAAGTGCCTTGTATATGTCACTGAAAATTCTAATTGATTCATCTCAGGATAAGCTGCTGTCAACTTAATTACATGAGAAATGCTTTTAAAAGTCTAATCAGATTTAATGTAGTTGAAAATGCATTTAATAATTGCAACTTTTGTCACGAAACAAAAAGCTTAATTTTCATTTATGTTCACATGAATGAGTTAGCTAAACTATTCAAAGATTCTTCACATGTTTGAAATTAAGAATACAAATTATAAGAACAAAGTTAAGAGAACAATACTTGACATGGGTTCATTATTTTAGTTATTAAGAGATGTATCAGATTTAAATAGAAAAATGAATTCAGAAACCAATATTTACTTTGTCAATCTCTTAGATAAGTGTGCATTTACACATCAGTTTCTTGTTTACAGATCAAATTTGGTTAATCATAGATTAATTTACAAATTAAAATATGATTGCTGGAACTGACAGAGCTTTAGTACAAACTAAAGCAGTACAGGCATACTTTAGAGATAATGTGGATTCAGTTCCAGATTACTGAAAGAAAGTGAATATTGCAATAGAGGAAATCAAATATTTTTTGTGGGTTTCCCAATGCATATAACAGTTACATGTACACTGTACTGTAATCTATTAAGTATGTAATAGTGAATATCCAAAAACTAATGCACATACCTTAGTTAAAAAAATAATGCTAACTGCTAAACACATATGAGCTTTCTGTGAGTCACAATCTTTTTGCTGGTTTAGGGTCTTGCTTCAATATCCATTTAACAAACAAAAGTCCAAGGTCAGATGGGTTCACAGGTGAATTCTACCAAATGCCTAAAGGACAATTATTACCTATTTCCCTAAAACTATTCTAAAATATAGAAGAAGAAGAAGAAGAAGAAGAAGAAGAAGAAGAAGAAGAAGAAGAAGAAGAAGAAAAACTTTCAAATGCATTCTATGTGGACAACACTAATCTGTTACCAATGACACCACAAAAAAAGAAACTATAGCCCAACATCCCTAATGAACGTAGATGCCAAAATCCTCCACAAAATATTAGCAGACTACAATTCACAATACATTAAAAGGATCATTCATCATGATCAAGTGGGATTTATTCAGGGGATGCAAGGATGGTTTAATATTCACAAACCAATCAATGTGATTACAGCATATTAATAAAATCATAAACCATAAGTAAAAGTCATATGATCATCACAATAGATGCAACAAAAACATTTGAAAAAAGTTAATAACCATTCATAATAAAAACTCAACAAAGAGGATTTACAGAGAACATGTCTCAAATAGTAAAGGTCATCTATGATAATCTACAGCTAGTATTCATACTTAATGGTGAAAAACTGAGGTTTTTTTGTCCTCTAACATCGGGAACATGACAAGGATGTCCACTCTTGCCACTTTTACTCAACATAGTCTGAGAATTCTTAAACATAGTAATCAGACAGAAAACATAAATAAAATCATTCGTATCAGAAGGAGAAAAGTTAAACTATCACTATGTGTAGATGACATAATACTCCACCAGAGTATGTAGAAAACCCTAAATACTCCACCAGAAAACTATTAGAAGTAATGAATAAAGTCAGTAAAGTTATAGGATGCGAGATTAATACATTGAAATCAGTTAAATTTCTATACACTAATAATAAAGTAGAAGAAAGGGAAATTAAGAAAACGCTTTCATTTGCAATTACACCAAAAATAACAAAATATCTAGGAACAAATTTAACCAAGGAGGTGAAAGACCTGTACTCTAAAATCTATAAAACATTGATGAGGGACATCTGGATGGCTCATTAGGTTGAGCATCCAACTCTAGCTCAGGTCATGATCTCATGGTTCATGAGTTCGAGCACCACATTGGGCTCTCTGCTGTCAGTGTGGAGCAAGACTGCTTCAGATCCCATGTCTCCTCTGTGCATGCCCCTCCTCCATGTGCCATCTCTCTCTCAGAAATAAATAAACATTTAAAATATTGATGAAATAAATTAAAGATGACAATAACAAATGGAAATGTATTCCATGCTCACAGATTGGAAGAATTAAAATTACTAAAATGTTCATATTATGTGAAGTAATCCACAGGTTCAATGAAAGCCCTACCAAAATAACAACAGAACTTTTCACAGAACTAGAACCAAATAATCCTAAAATTTTTATTGAACCAAAAAGACCATGAATAGCCAAAGCAAATTTGAGAAAGAAAACCAAAGCTGGAGGTATCACATTCAGATATCAAGATGTACTCCAAAGCTATAACAATCAAATGAATATAACACACAAAAATAAACATAGGTTAACAGAATAGAGAGCCCAGAAATAAACCCACACTTGTATGGTCAATTAATCTTCAATGAAGGAGGCAATTTATATAATGGGGAAAATACAGTCTCTCCAATAAATGGTGCTGAAAAAACCAGAGTTCCATGCAAAATAATGAAATTGAAACCTTTTCTTACACCCAAATATAAATAGATAAACTCAAAAGAGGTGAGAGATCTAAATGTAAGATGTGAACCCATAAAATTCCTGGGATAAGTAAAGGAAGAAATTTCTTTGACATTGATATTAGCAACATTTTTATTATATATCTTCTCAAGCAAGGGCAACAAAAGCAAAAATAAATTACTAGCACAACCCTAAAATAAAATAGCATTTACACATTGAAGGAAACCATCAAGAATGGGAATGCAATCTGCTCAATGGGAGAGGATATTTGCAAGATGTATCTGATAAGGGATTAAAATCCAAAATATATAAAGAGCTTATACAACTCAACACGAAAAAAAACAAAAACAAAAACAAAACCCACACCCTCCAAACATTCCAATTAAAAATGGTCAGAGGATCTGAATAGACATTTTTCCAAATAAAAAATAGAGATGGTTAAGAGACATATGAAGGGAAACTCAACATCACTCATCAATAAGAGAAATGCAAATCAAAATTACAGTGAAATATCACCCTACACATGTCAGGATGGCTAGAATCAAAATAAAACAAATAACAAGTATTGGCAAAGATGTGGAGAAAAAGGAATATTGTGTGCTACCAATGGGGCAGTTAATTGGTATAGCCACTGCGGAAAATTTTATGGAGGTTTCTCAAAAATTAATGAACCAATAATTCCATTTGTGGCTATTTACCTAAAGAACATGAAAACACTAATTCAAAAAGGTATATGCACTCTTATGGTTATTGCAGCATTATTTACAATATCTAAGATATGGAAGCAACTCAAGTGTCCATCAACATATTAAGGATAAAGGATAAGGATAAAGAATAAAGAAGTGACATATGCATATTATACATGTATTCTATTACTCAGCCGTTAAAGAATGAGATCCTGTCATTTGTGACAACATGGATGGACCTAGAAGGTATTATGCTAAGTAAAATAAGTCAGACAAAGAAAGACTAGTGCAATGTGATTTCACTTATATGTGGAAAATTAAAAACAAAACAAAACAAAAACAAACAAACATCCACATATCCCTAAATACAGGGAATTGAGAACAAATTGATGGTTGCCATAAGGAATGACCCTGGGGAGATGGGCAAAATGGTTGGACCAGAGTGGGAGATACAGGCTTCCTTATATGGAATTCATGAATTGTGGACATAAAAGGTACATCATAGGGTATATAGTCAAAGGTATTTTGTTAGTATTGTAACAGATGGCTATGCTTGTGGTGAGCATTGTGGAATCACTATGTCACACATCTGAAACTACTATGGCATTGTATTTCAAATGTACCTCAATAAAAAAGTAAAAAAAAAGTTGTGGTGATGATTTGAATGATATTTACACACACATACTGAATTAGTTATCAAATGGAAAAAATCTAACTGATTTTCTTGCCTCCTTTCTCAAATAACTCAAAAATATTTTTTTGTTAAATGTTAATGGAGAGTCCCTGGTACCAAAGGCTACAGATTTCCAGGAATGATAACAGAGCAACTATCATCAATCCATGTTTGGCTTCTGTGAACAGGTATAAAAAGATTCCCTTATACTGGTGGTGCTTTAAATGGTTATAAATTCCACACTGCATTATCTGAAGATTTTCTTCAGTTTTTTTTTTAATTTTGACATTTGGTTTATCATCATATTCAAGATATTATCCCACGGTGATTCAGGTAATAAACAGCCTGAGCCCATGGTTTCTTGATGAATACAGTATCGTATTACACTAGTCTCATGGAACCAACATGTTCTTTTCATCTACCAGGGAAATAAATTAAAAAAAAAAACCAACATGCTTGTATGACAAGGTGCGTAAAGTAAACAAAAAGTTTAGGCCCAACTATAAAGTTGTTTTTTTTTTTTTTTTTGGTTTGTTTCTTTATTGTACTTTGGTGTGTTTGCTGATACTGCATACTTTCCTCAGATTGTGCTTGGGCAATTATTCTGGAAATGTTTCTTTTTCATTATAGGACTAAAGTCATCTTTTTTTTAATGTTTTTTATTTATTTTTGATACAGAGAGAGAGCATGAGGGGCGGAGGGACAGAGAGAGAAGGAGACACAGAATCCGAAGCAGGCTCCAGGCTCTGAGATAGCTGTCAGCACAGAGCCTGACGTGGGGCTCGAACCCACGAACGTGAGATCTGACCTGAGCCAAAGCCGGAGGCTTAACCGACTGAGCCACCCAGACGCCCCAGTTTTTGCTAATTTAACTCTTAATTTTCATGGAGAAATCTATGTACTGCTTTGGGAGTATTTTTGGTGTTTCCAGTTTATCTTTTTTAAAGGGCATGTCATTTGCACTCAACTTTAAATCAAATCCAGTGTTTCTAGACTTTAACAGGTGACTTTTACATCACCTGTCCAAACCTGCACCTTCTTCAATTTTCCATACTTCAGCAGATGCAATGATATCAGCTGCTTGTGCTGTCCAGCAACATGAATTGCTCTAATCACGCTTTTTGGACCCTTGTCATCCAAATGAAATTTAAGGAGAATATTTCCACATATCTTTTGAATTCCTCTGCTTTACTCTATAAACATCAAAACCACCCTTCTTAATAATAATATAACAAGTTATATGTAGACTATTGTCTGTATTTTTATTGCAATAGTTAACTATTTTTAATATTTACTCTCATTAGTACTATTCTAAGCACCCAAGAAGTATTAACTCATTTAATCCTCAAAGTAGTTATATCTACTGGAAGCTATTATTATCTCCATATTATAGGTAAGGAAACTGAAGCACAGAGAATTTAGCTGGTTTTCCTGGGGCTTCCACGAAATAAATGGTGGAACAAGATTCAAGCGCAGGTGTCTTGTCCCTATTTTGAATGCTTTGACCACAAACTTTTTTTTTTTACCACTTCCCTTCTCTTTAGGATAAAGGATAAATTCTAAGTACAAAGACAAAGTCCTATTGTTTAAGTCTCTGATATTTTAGTATCAACTGGAGCCTCTCTTTAATTTTCTTTGGTCCACTCAACTTGACATTTCCCTTGTGTGGTCCCCAGCCAGGATCTTTGTCTTCCTCTCACTAGCCATAATTCCTCAGCATTTTTTACACCGTGGTGCCGCCAATCATATGTGATTAACCTACATTCATTTCATATTTAATAGCAGGTCTCAAGTTCAGCAATGATAGTGTCAATTATCTATTGCTTTATTCTATCACCTTCCAGCATATAGTCTCTGCTCTTTCATTTCCTCCTACTGTTAGTAGTCTGGGATCTACTAATGGACTAAAACTCTTGGAAATGCTATTCAAAGTATAGATAGATAAATAATAGATGATAGATAGATAGATAAATGAAACAAGGAAGGAAAGCAAGAAAGCAAAAAAAAGGAAGAAAGAAAGAAAGAAAGAGAGAAAGAGAGAAAGAGAGAGAGAAAGAAAGAGAGAAAGACAAAGAAGAGAAGGAGAAAAGACAAGGAAGGGAAAGGGGAAAGGAGGAAAAGAGGGAGAGAAATAGATATATACTTACATATTCAATTATTTTCTGGGTATGAGATCTACCACTTTAATCACATTAGAAAAGTTCCAGATAGCCAGAGCTACAGAATCTTAAAAGAGGAAAGGAGAGCTGGGCCACCCCGTATCCATAAACTCCCATAAGTTCAATTATTTTTTTTCTGCTTTTCCCTCAAGGACATTCTCTCAGCATTTGTAGATTTAGACATCAATTCATTTTTCTATAGGCTCAGAACCCAAGCACTTAGGCCATAAGTCCTGTTTCAAACGTCTTTATGTTGGCTCTCTAACTTGTACATCTTAGGAGCTAGATAGGACGTACTTCAGTTCCTTGATTAAAAGCTTGAATTAGACTCTACAAAAAGCTCAGGTTTCTACTGACTTTTAGGAGTGACATCATTTTCTAGGTGATTGCCAGCCCAACCTGTACTCTGCAACAGAAGTTCCCTCTTAGCCTAAGAGTCCTCAAGAGATGCCTGATGTGTGTCTGTGAAGTAGTCCTGTTCATCCTTGGGTGCCCATCTTACTTTTGTCTTTACACTAATTCTTTAGTGACAAAACTGTAAGTAGCCTTTCACTCACTAATCACAGTTTCTGGTTTTGAGCTGCCCCTCCCCCCCACCATGAGTTCCAACACCATGTTTTCTATCTAAGCATAAAATTATTCATGGCCAGTGATATGCAAACACCTATATCAGGCCTGTCAAGACAGTCCAGGGCCCCTAGAGTCCTCAAGGTGCTGGCTTTTCATGCACTCCACATGGAAGTATGGGTAATGAACTCCTCATCATATGTAACACCTTTCCTCTCCAAAGCCATATATCGCTATATTTAGGGTCCTCTGAGAAAAAAAGCCGGTGTGTGATTAGATGTCTAAGAAATGTAATGAGGAATATGGCTCTGTTATTGCTGAACTGTGCTTCCCTGATTCCTATGTTGAAGCCCTAACCCCTCAGTATGATGGTATTTGGGATTTTGGGGAAGTAATTAGATTTAGGTGAGGCCATAAATGGCATCCTCATCATGAGATTTGTGTCCTTATGAGAAAAAAACAGGCAACTTGCACTCTCTCTCTTTCTTTCATTCTCTTACTAGTCATGTGAGGACAAAACAGGAAGAAGGCTGTTTGCAAGCTATGAAGAGGGCTCTCAATAGGAACTGAATCAGCCGGCACTTGGTCTTAGACTTCCTAGCTTCCAAAAGTGCAAGAAATACATGTCTAAATAAAAAGTGAAGAAGGAGGCAGGAAGAGTTTTGAGGTGCAGCTAGGAAAAGGCATAGGTTTCCTGGAAAGGTCCTCCAGAATTAAAATGGATATTTAAGATTATTCTGGGGAGAGAGAGCACAGAAGAGCTGTAGAGAAAGCATCTATCTTCTTAGAGAAGACAAGAATATGTCATGTACAGAATATTGGTAAAAATATGTATGTTAGAGCCTATTCTGATGACATCTCAGAAGAAAATGATAAATATGAGGTATGGGGTGATGGTGCTACCCCAGTAGATCTGTAAGGTAGAACATTAAATGAAAGAGGATCATATTTGAGTGCTAAGGTCTGATGGGCATATTGTGTTAGGTTTTGGACTTACTGGATGTCATTTCTCTTGCTACTTTTCCCTTTTGAAATAGGAATGTCTATCCTAAACCTGTCACACTACTGTATTCTGGAAGCAGAGAACTTTTTTTGGTTTCACAGATCCACCAATGGGAAGAAATTTTGGCTCAGGAGGAATCATACCTTCTTTTTCATCCATATTTTATTTGGATGAGGTTCAGATGTGACTTTGGACTTTAGACTTTAAATTGAACCTGAAATGAGTTAACATTTCTGGGGATGTGGGAATGGAATGTGTATATTTTACATGTGAGAAGGACATGGATTTTGGAAGGTCAGGGGCAATGCAATGGACTGAATATTTATGTCTTCCAAAATTTGTATGTTGAAGCCCTCATGTCTAATGTGATAATATTTGGAGATGGAGTTTGCAGAGGTAATTGTGTTTAGATTGGGCCATGAGGGTAAGATCCTCAGGATGCGATCAGTGTTCTTATAAGAAGAGGACAAGAAGAGGATGACCGATTTCTCTCTTGCATGTGCTCTCCCTCTCTCTCTCTCTCTCTCTCTCTCTGTATGTGTGTGTGTGTGTGTCTTTCTCTCTCTCCTTTTCTCTCTTCACATACACACACACCCTGAAAAGCCCATGTGAGCACACAGTGAGAAGGCAGCCTTCTGCAACCCAGAAAGAGGATCCTCACTGGACACTGAATAAACCAGTAACTGTATAGGGGATTTCCCAGCCTCCAGAACTGCGGGAAATTAAAGTCTATTATTTGAACCACCAGCCTATGATATTTTGTTATAGGTGCCCAAGGTGACTAAGACAGCCTGTGAGTAAAAATGAAGACAGGGCTAGACAAGCCTGGCAGAACTACATACCTGGTTATTAGGTAAATCTTACAAAGTAGAAGGAAAAGAAAGAAGATGGACTATGAAGAGCCTCAGATGGCAGGACAGTTCCAAGACTGCTTGGCAAGACTGATTGGAGTCTTCCCACCAGTGTCTCCCCTAAGAAGAGTACCAAGGCTCACAAGACTATGCCTGCATTAGCTTACCTGCCACAGACAGGTGGAGAACAGCCTGCAATTATGTGGTGGTAGAGTTAGAACACAGAAGGCCCGGTCATCAGTCAATTATACTCTTCACGGTAGACCTGAGGGACCTACTTTCATGCATCCCTAAAGCACATTGGTTCAAAATACGTTTTGGCAGATAAAGGTTGTGAACTAAAGAAGCATTAAACATGGGCACCTGGGTGACTCAGTTGGTTGAGTGTCCAACTTCAGCTCAGGTTACGATCTCACAGTTAGTAGGTTCGAATCCACATTGGGCTCTGTGCTTATACCTGGCTCAGAGCCTGGAGCCTGTCTTCAGATTCTGTTTCTCCCTCTCTCTCTGTCCCTCCCCTGCTCACACTGTCTCTCTCTCTCCCTTTCTCAGAAAGTAAACAAAATGTAAAAAAGGAAGCTTTAAAAAAGCAAATAATAAGGCGCACATTGTAGAATAGATTATGAGGTGGCAATAGTCACACAATTCTCAGCAGAGGATAACTATGACTTGGGATGTCAAAATTGGTCATGCTAAACTCAAAAAAATCACGAACCTCACAAAATGTCTTGATTTCTCTCAATGATGCTTATAATTTTCCACAAAATCTCAAATAAGGAATTTGAGTTTTCCATGGATTATTCATTCCTTTTAAAGGCAAGAATAAAGCAAAACTTTCCAAACCCATTCTCATAAAAGGTGCTCAAAGATAACTGGTTGAAGTTTCAAACCATTTACTCCTGTGTGATCCCTTTTGGATAGCGAACAAAGTAAGCCAACTGTTTGTACACGGGCAAATAAAAAACGCTGCCTAAAAGCTCTAATTGATAAGAGAAGATTCTGAAGAGGTTACCTAAGTATTAAATCCTCGTAAACTTGAGGGGCACCTGGGTGGCTCAGTTGGTTTAGCATCTACTTCAGCTCAGGTCATGATCTCACGGTTCATGGCTTCAAGCCCCATGTTGGTCTCTGTGCTGACAGCTCAGAGCCTGAAATCAGCTTTGGATTTTGTGTCTCTCTATCTCTCTGGCCCTCCCCTGCTCAAACTCTGTCTGTCTCAAAAATAAATAAACATTAAAAACAAAATCCTTGTAAACTTTGACCTCTTCTAGATAAAACAATAGGCTACAACATTACTGCACAGGAGATGTGTCTTTTCTGTATGTAATTAAATGGTTGGTTCCTTTGAAATCATGGAAATAAGTACATATTTGTACTTAGATATAATCATATAGCTTTTAAACATCTCTATTTTTGGGTTATTTTTGAGTTATTAGGCCTCTTGAGTATCTTCTCTGAAAAGACAAGAGAAAATTATAAATCTAGACTAAAAATCTAGTGACACTGAGGTGGTTGTGATGTATTATCAAACTCGAAGTGAGGACAGGTCGGTTGGTAGCTCTCCACAAAGCCCAAGGGCAATGGTTCAACATTTTTGGAGTAAATAGAATCTTAATTATCGTTTTCCTCTTGTATTTCAGTGCATAGCTGAGGAAACATATGTTAGGCTACTACTACCAAGGTACAAAATATTCTCATGGGAAGATTTTTAAAAATATTGAAAAGGAGCATAGACACACAGACACACACAGCCTTCATATAATGCAGTGATACTGTTGGTAATTCTTGCCATTAAGAGTCATTGGGTGGTGGTTGTCCGAGGTCTATAGTAGTATACAGGTAAAACTTTAAACCTAGGTGATTTATTGCCTGATCCTTTAAATTTTTTTTAATCTTTATTTTTGAGAGAGAGAGAGAGAGAGAGAAGAGAGCATGAGCAGAGGAGGGACAGAGAGAGAGCGAGTAACAGAATTCAATGCAGGTTTGAGGCTCTGAGCTGTCAGCACAATGCTTGATGTGGGGCTCGAACTCACGAACCATTAGATCATGACCTGAGCTGAAGTTGGACATGTAACCGACTGAGTCATCCAGGTGCCCCTGGCCTGGTCCTTTTAATAGAGGACAGGGTATGTGTTTTACTATTTAAGTTATTCATAATCTTTCAAACAAGTTCAGTGGTTATGAAAATGGCAATTGACCTATGCATTAAATTCTTTCCTGTGAAATATACAAATTTATAAGCAAATATTGTTGGTTCCACAAAGTGGATATTTAACCAATATTCGAAAAGGAAAATAGTCTGAGAGACTGTCACAAGATTAAGTAATCTAAGATTCTTGTGAATCTTTGACCCTTGATATCACAAGGACATTTCTTGATACAGGTGATGGCATATTTATTTCCAGCTTAGACTTCAAATACAGAATTACACTGCAGACGAGGTCAGAAATGCCTAAGTTCTACAGCAGCATTGAAACACTAATTATGTAAGAGAAAGAAGATATGAAAGAGACTATGTTAAAAGTTAAAATTGAAATACAGAGGTGAGAGGAAACAAGAAAACCATTTTCTTTTTTTAAACTTTTTTAACATTTATTTATCTTTGTGAGACAGAGAGAGACAGATCATGAACAGGGGAGGGTCAGAGAGAGAGGGAGACACAGACTCAGAAGCAGGCACCAGGCTCTGAGCTGCCAACACGGAGCCCGACAAGGGGCTGAGCCCACGAACTATGAGATCATGACCTGAGCTGAGGTCGGATGTTCAACTGAGTGGGACACCTAGGTGCCCCAAGAAAACCATTTTCTTATTCTTATTATTTTAAGTAATTTCTAGAGCCAAGACTATGCAAAATACATTGAAAATAAAGCTACTTAAAAATTTAATTGTTAAAGGCTGTATTTTTAAGAAACTGCTTAAAATTTGTTTTTAAAATATCAGCTCTCAGATTATTCCCATATTCCACAGCTTAAGTTTTGCAAATTACAAATGTATGGTATTTATGTTATAAGAACTATACATTTTTGAAGCTTTTTATTTTTAAATAATGTTAGATTTAGAGAAGAACTGCAAACCTTGTACAGAGAGTTCTCATGTAGCCTTAGGTTAGCATTTTACATAACCGTGACACAATTAATCAAGATAAAGAAATTGGCATCGGCACAATACTATCATCTAAACTACAGAACCTGTTTGTGTTTTACCAGTTTTCCCATTAATGCCCTTTTTCTATTTCAGGAGTCAGTCAGGATAACACATTAAATTCAGTCATCACATCTCAGTCTCCTTCGGTATATGAATGTTTCACATTCTTTTTCTTGTTTCCATGAACTTTGGAATTTACCAGAGTACTGATTAGGCATGCTATAGAATGTCCATCAGTTTGGGTCTCTTTAATGTTTTATTGTGGGTAAACTGGGGTTACATATTGTTGGGAAAGGTGCCACAGTGCTGGAATGTCCTTCGCATCACATCAAATCTGGGAATCCATGTTCTCACAAGATGATAACCTTGATCACTCAAGGTGCTATGTGTTCGGAGTCACAACTGTTCACTTTCTAAACTCTCCTCTTTGGAAAAGAATTACTAAATGAAACTCATACTCAAGGGGAGAAAAATTAAGCTCCACTCTCTGCAGGAGGGTGTATTTACGTATCTTATTTGGAATTTTTCGGTGAAGATTTGTCCTTTTTCATATTTATTTGCTTATTCAATAATTTATTTATAATAATATGAACCTATGGATATTTATTTTACTCTTTACATTGTAATACAATGCTTATTTATGTCTTTGCTCAATTTATTCCAGCCTGGGCCATTGAGTGATCTTTAAGGTTGGCTTCTCTGTCTTTTAGATATGCCTCTGCTTTGTACTTTTTTGGTGGATGGAAACATCCCTTACTTTTAGGTTCATCTTGCATTTCTCCATTTCCATATTTCTCTTGCAGACATTTCTCCAAAGTTCCCTGTTGCTTTTTATTGGAGAATGGCATTTAGAAACCAAGACCTGGGCACTAGAGGCGCTCATTGTTTCTGGGGGCTCACTGTCTATAGAGCCTCTCAGTAGACAAAATTAAGAGAAATCTGTATGTATAAAAGTCCATGCATACATTTATATTTGTATGTATTAACCTATCTGAATATATATGAAGATAAAGGAGCTCATATTTCCAAAGCTAACCCAGCACCACAGAATTCATTCAATTCCTCTTTGCTTATTTATCAGTAACTTCTTGCTCTGACAGTGAGGAACCTGGGTCCTTTTATCTATAATTCATTTATGGATTTGTTCAACACTGGTGTGTATGTAAAATAGTTTCAGAAATGGTAACCCACATCCCTGTGAGAAACCCATTTACTACAGCACAGAGCTAATGTACCATTCCTTTTATTCTTAACTTTACAGAATCTAGTCAAAACACAGCTTTCCAAAGGTACTTAGGTCAACCTCTCTGCACCCCCTTCAGTGACATTTTAATGCATTTATGTTCATTACTTGCTGAGTGCATTCTATCTTAGGATCCCCTGTAGTTGATTTAAAAAGCACACATAGTAAACTTCACTATTTGTGGTGTACATTTTTATGTTTTGACAAATGCATAAAGTCACATACCTAGCACTATAGTACCATATAGAAAGTCTTTTTTAATTTTTTAATGTTTATTTATATTTTGAGAGAGACAGAGAGTGTGAGTGGGGGAGGGGAAGACTGGGGGGGAGACATAGAAACTGAAGCAGGCTCTAGGCTCTGAGCTGTCAGCACAGAGCCTCACGCGAGGTTTGAACCCTGGAACTGTGAGATCATGACCTGAGCCAAAGTCAGATGCTTAATTGACTGGGCCACCCTGAGGCCCCTAGAACTGTATTTTAACCCTAAAAATGTTCCTGAATGGCTCCTCCTCTAAATTAGCCATTACCTCTTAATACCACTGATCTGTTTTTCACCCTTGTGTTTTAGACTTTTTCTTCATGTCATACTAATAGAATTATGCCAAATGTAGCCTTTGGAGTTTAGCTTTTTCCCACTTAGCAAAATGCATTTAGTGCTCATCCATGTTATTGAGTGAGTCAGTAGCTCATTCCTTTTTATTTGAGTAGTCTTCCAGTGTATGGACATATGAAATTTTGTTAATATATTTACCTATGAAAGATACCTTCACTTTCAGTGATTTTTGAATCAAGCTGCTCTAAACATTCATGTGCAGGCTTTTGAAGAAATAAACTTTCAGTTTACTTGGGCAAATACTTAACAATGACATTGCTGAAATTTATTCTAAGTGTAGATTTTGTTTTATAAGAAATTGCCAAAGAGGTCCCATTTTGCTTTCTCATTAGCAATGAATGAGATTTCCTGTCATTCCCACATAACTAGACTTTTAAAAAGTTTGCTATTGAAATATTAAGAGCACACAAAACACTATTAATTTAATCAATATCATACAGTTTTTTCATATAAAAATAGAACTTTAAATCTGTTAAATTTATATTTTGGTTCCCTCTGAATACAGTGGTCCAATTAAATATCATTGCTAGTTGTTTAAGATGATATTCCAAAAAGTGCAATATATATAGTTTAATGCACTCTTAATACTACAGGAAAATGTATTCATGTTTTCAGATTATGATTTTACTATTTTTTAGTATTATTTATGTCTGTACCCAATATTATTTTATAATACATTTAAATTATTACATGCCTTTTAATAATTTTATAAACCGATAAGAGTAAAAAAAAAGTATTATTAAGATCGCTTTGAATTCTATCTCCAATTGTCAGTATCATTGAATTTCATTGCCTGTCACAAAGTAGATACTCAGCAGTTAAATATGTATTTATTTTTAATAAATAAATGAATGTATGATCACTTTTTTGTGTAATATTTTTAAGGACTTAAACCATTTTCATGCAGTATCAGTTTCACAATAAATCCTCCATAGTGCCAACAGATCAAGTAAAAAAAATGGGCTGTCTTTTTCTTTGTGATTCACAATTTATACTAACAATGGTTAGATATAAATCTAGCTAAGATAAATGTTTGTGTGCTTTATGTTGTTCTAGTTCTGTTGTTGAAATTATACCTTACGTGTAAGGAAAGATAGAGATAAAAGTGGCTAGGAAGACATTGATTGAGACAGGAATTGAGCTTAAGATAATACAGTATATTTAAGAATGAGGGCAATTTAGGGTTATGGGAGAAAATAAAATAAGATTACAATTTTTAAATGGTCTTAAATGTTCTATGAAAAGAACGAACTGGAATCAAAAAGACATGCAAGTAATCAATAACATATTGTGGATAGATAAAGTCAAACCACATTGTTGAGGAATGTGAAAACCAGATTTGAGATTTGACCTATACAATAAAGGGTCTATATTAGAATAATGGCAAGTTTATTTTTCACACTGAACTATTTATGCTCTGAGATCACATTCACTTCTAGAGTTGCATGCTCTACTGCCTGAGCCAGCCAGGAACACCTACATTCGCTTCTAATAAATCAACATGTCTCATTATTATGCATACCATTGAGGCAGAAGTGATTTTTAACACAATTTATACCAAGCCCATGCAGAATTACACTTGATTCACATTAGAAACTAATTTCTATGATAGTGAAGTAACACAATGTTGGGGAATAATTAGCATACAGTGTTATATTAGTTTCAGGTGAACAATATAATGATTCAGCAGTTCTACACATTACTCAGTATTCATAAAGGTAAGGGTAATCTTAATCTCTTTTACCTATTTCAGCCATATCCCCACCCACCTTCCTTCTGGTGACTACTACTTTGTTTTTTATATTTAAGAATCTGATTTTTCGTTTGTCTCTCTTTTAAATGTTTTCATTTGTTTTGTTCTTTAAATTTCACATATGAGTGAAATTGTATGGTATTTTTCTTTCTCTGACTGACTTATTGTACTTGGCATTATACCCTTTAGATCCCTCCATGTTTTTTGCAAATGGCAATATTTCACTCTTTGTAATGGATGAGTAATATTCAATTTATACACACACACACACACACACATATATATCACATGTTCTTTATCCATTCATTCATCTGTGAACACACACTTGGGTTGCTTCCATATCTTGGCTATTGTAAATAATGCTGAAATAAACAGAGGTCCATATATTTTTTGAATTATCATTTTTGTTTTCTTTGGGTAAATACCCAGTAGTGGGATTACTAGATTATATGGTAATTCTATTTTTATTTTTATGCTATATATGTTTGTATTAAGAAAAAAAATTCCAAATAAACAACACTACATTACAAGGAACTAGAAAAAGAAGAAGCTTATCTCAGATTTAGTAGAGGAAAGAAATAACAAAGAAAAATAAAAAAGATATAAAATGTAGACAAGAATAAATAAAAATATAACATGGAAACTAATGACCAGTTTAAAAAATAATAAATAAAATTGGTAATGCTTGAACTAAATTAAGAAGACAAAAGAAGATTCAAAAACCAAAAATGAGAAATGGAAGAGAAAATAATTAAAATTCTAGAAAATTAAGAAAATATCTACTTACTTCTTCCCACTATTTTCTTACTGACTTACTGTTGGCTGATCATAGGAACCCAAGGAAAAGTTCAAACAAGGAAGCAAAAAATAAAAGAACTAGCAGAACTGGAGGACAGGAAGACTGTAAGGAGAGTTTACCTGACTTTCCTTAGCCACTGTGGAACTGCCAAGAGACCAATGGATCATCTCATTAGGACAAACAGGGTGGCATCTGCTTTACTAAACTGAATCTCTACCTTAAAGTACAGCATAAGTGAGGGATTATGAATTTCCTTTCTCCTATAACAGTTATCTTTGACCTAAAATTATAAGGCTCACAAGTTATTGTTGTTTAAATATTTCACATGACTATATACTACTGTGGGGCTAAGATGCAATACATCAGATTAGCATTTTCAAATAATACTACACTTTGTTGACTAACAACACATTATGATCTAGTCTGAATAATAACAATAACATAAACTGGTGAATTATTAAGAAGTGGCTTCCCCTTCCTCTTTCTCCTTCTCCTCTTCTCCTCCTCCATGTCTTCTCCTCCTCCTCTTATTCCCCCTTTCTAATCTCACTCTCCTTCCTCCCTCCTCCTCCTCCTCTTCCTTCTTCTCCTTCTCCTGATTATTATCTGATTAGTTGAACAAAGCTGTAAAGCACCACCAGAATATCTTCTATAATGTAATTTGTGTACTTATGTGTGTGTGTGCGCATGTATATATGTATACATATACTTGTATGGAATATGCAATTATCTAATTAACCTAAATGTAGGTATCCTTAGAGATACCAGTTAGAGAGTAACAGTGAATATTTTTATTGAAAGTTTCCTCAAAACAGTATCATATTTAAAGAACACAATAGCCACAGAGCTTACGCACTTATATTTCTATTTCAAGGAATCACACATAAGCCTAACTTGAAGGAAAAGAAGTACAAAGGCATAATTCCCAGTAAAAGGTGTGATACTTGGAACACTGCATGCTTATGTCTGATGTAATCTCAACAAACTCATTTCTAGAGGCATATATTCTTTGTTTAATGTATGATGCTAAGTTGTACACAAATTAGGTAAATAATAACCAATAGGTTAACCGAGAATTAGTTCTGATAAATTCTTTCCAAGTAATCAAGCAAAAAGAGAACCTAGGGTAGTCTTCAAAGTAGTAGAGAAAGCTCTGAATAGAACTGCTAATGCCATTAAGTGTTTTGCATACCCTGAGTAGAGTGTCTTTACTCAGTAAACCTATATTAGTATGCTAGCCTTGGTGCTGATTAGGTAAAATAATACTTGTTTCAGGTAACAGTTTGCCCAGAGGATTTCTCACCTGTCTCTTCAGTTTGGGGTAGGAATGGGGAAGGCAGAGTACCCAAGAGAAACAAAACCTACTTAGGAACAAGGAAACTTGTGTCCTTTTCCAACCAGTCAGAAGAACTCCTGAGTCTGTCTTTGTACATGTGAAAAAGGTGTTCGTAACATGAATGAACAAATTGACAAGACTGATGAATATATTGTACCCATATTCTAGTTTCTCATCCAGAGTTGTTCAAGGTGCATGAAGGGGAGGATAGAAAGGGGTAGAAGTAAGCCTCTTTAAGCTCTGTTAGGACATCTGAACCCCCAAGTCTCCTCAATATCCCAAAATGGTCCCCAAACCATTCTGATTTAAAGTCAAAACATTACATTTCCTTTGTATTAGTCTGATCTTGGTAAAGACATCTCCAGAGGGATTGTAGAATTCCTGTGTCACTCTTGTGTCACTCCCTGAGACTTGGCTCTTGTAATAGCTTTCATGATAACAGGACACCCCTGCCAGAAATTCCAATATGAGTCATGCTTGACATTCATTTGGGGAAGAATATATTGTCCCTGGGCTGACTCTACATTGTTTACAGAGATTCACACAATGACAGGGCTCCTAAAACTCAGCTCTGACATAAGACCTTCTCTCCTCCTGACAACCATCCGGTATCCAGTTTGATTGTGCCTGTGTTTTGGAGCCATTCTGAGTTCTAGTTTAGGAAGCTGCCTCCCCACTCCACCCCCACCCCCACCCCCACCCCCGGCACCATGAGGATCTGAGGCTTCTTTCTAAAGGGGAACCGTGACCGTGAGCCCTGGTGTACACACATAGCTTCTCTAAAAAGAGATGGAGCTAATGGGGATTACCTTAGTGGATTAGAGGTTGAGAGCTATCCTCTGGATCCCCTCCCATGGGTGCAGGGACTGTGGGTGCTTATTATTTCAATCTGTTCACTATTCTGATTCCTGTCTGCTTGAACTGAACAACCCTAGTTTTGTGCACCCGGCCTTTTCTCTGTTCCTGAACACTAACCTCTGTTGGAAATAACAAAGAAACATTAATTTTAGGGCTAATTCGAGGTATAAATATTAAACAGTTGGCTGAACATAAATGATTTGTGAAATTTCATCAGTTTCAAAAATAACAGAAAAACCACAGAGAGAACTAAGACTATGTTTCTGGAACTGAAAAAGCACTGAAAGCCGGGATGAAACAAGAAATGGAAACGAGTCCCCAAAGCTCTGTTTTTCCATCACCAGAAATAAGTATTTATGTAGACCACTTCCTGAGCTACTAGATTCTCCCCAGACTCATTCTGCTATCCTCGGCCATTTCAAGGCAATGTGCCCAGATCGGCAGTCTCAAATCTCTACATAGTAGTGACTTTTGCAAGCTGCTAGTGGAAACAGCTGTGTCTAAAACATCTTCATTGTGGTGAAACACCTAAGCTACTTCTCCAGCAGAAGATCTTCTAGAGATCTTCCTGCACACTCTCACTGTGGTCTATCTATCACAGAAAGAGTCAAATCAGATGAATACATTGAAGTGTTTAATATACCCCGACTGATGTCTGCAGGTTCTAAGTTTGGTAGTTTCTTTTCATTGTCATGATGAATCATTCCAAGATGCTTATCTATTTTCCAATAATGTAAATGGATTTAGTGCCTGAAAGGAATGATGTAGAGATGCCATTTTGTCTTTCCCACCAAATAATTACCGGCGTGGAACTTAAGAGAGCTCCTTGCTTAATTCGTCTGAACAGGTTAAGATCATTACCGAGCAGATGCTGCCTGCCTGTGTGAGGCAGCCCACATACCTGTTCAGTTACATCTATGAACGCAGCGTGATCAAGACACAAAAACACACTCTGCCACGTCTCTGCTCTTTACCTGTCGCTAGCCAGCGGCTGCCATTGGTTCTTGTTCTCAGAACTGGAATTCAACGTGGGGAGTGCCATTCTTCAGTTTCAGGGAGAAATGCTTCCTCCATCTCTCAGCTCCCGAGCTGAAGTATTGGTTCACATTAGATAAGGAACTTGAATGTCTTTGTGCCCTTATATCTTTATTCGTGAGATGAAAAGATTCACCTCTGCCATTTGCTTTACAAGGTATGACAGATAAATGAAATTTTAATACAAGGACTTTCATATTTTCCTCATCGGACTAGATAAAGTTCCTGCTAGCAATTCTTTGTCACCTTTTCTTACATCTAAAAATGAATTTTAAGTACTTCAAAAATGGCTATAAAATTATTAGAACTCCTTAAATAATGCAATATATACATACTACTGTGCTTTTATATTCCATTTCATGAGTAAAATGATTAAATATTCCCAGCAATCTTAGAGTCATATAACAGAAAATATTAAATTTGAATTTGATGTATCACTGCTGCACCCTTGATATGTTAGTGTGTGGTATGGATTTATAAATTACTTTTATTTTCTTATTTTTTATATTTTTAATGTTTATTTTTGAGAGAGAGACAGAGACAGAACACAGGGGAGGAGCAGAGAGAGAGGGAGACACAGAATCTAAAGCAGGCTTCAGGCTCTGAGTCCGACGTGGGGCTCAAACTCACCAACCATGAGATCATGACCTGAGCCAAAGTCAGACACTTAACCGACTGAGCCACTCAGGTGGCCCTAAGTTAATTTTAATGTTTATCAGGGAAACCAGTATGTAGGGCTAGATCACCTAAAAGTACATAGAAGCATACAGCAGGTGCTTAAAGCCTAAAAGGACCACAAGTGTTGAAGCTCACCATTGTTGTTTTATTGATGACACCTCTGTTTCAGTGTCTGGATATCTAGAGTGTGTTGGAAAACCCAGAGGTGATGTATCAAATTGAGAACATGCCAATTATAATGTGTTGGAATGAGGAGGTGCAAGTCACTCACATGGGATCAGCGAGCAGCAATCTTAGCATCTGATCCTCACCGTGGGGAACTGAGGACCCCAGAGTCATTTTGACTGCAGGTATCATGTCAGCATATTCACATAAAGGAAGTAACATAGAAGGGTTTATTACTTACAGATCCCAGAATGAGGAACAGTGGACAGTCCTCCACACCAGGTCATGAGCGAGTAGGAGATAGACAGCAGGATAGCAAGCACAGATTAATTATAAAGTGCTTATGGCAGTGGTTCCTAATTTTTCACAGGCTCCACTCTTGAGTGGTCATTTTAAAGATGTCCTGGGAAAAACAAGGTGGGGGTCCTCTTCTAAATGTCTAGTGTTTCAGTGTGAGCCGGGTTGCCACACCGTAAAACGCTTAGGCAGTGACTCGAAACAGCTGTTTGCTCATCTCACAGAACCAGGCAGCTTAGGTTGATCTTCCACTGGATTGTTAGCATGTAAACAATACATTTATGAACTCCTATCACCTCCAGAGCTTCTTTATTCCACTGTGTGATTCACTTCCCTTCAGTTAAATGTTACTCCTGTCTTTCTCATCTCAAGGAACAAAGCCTTCCCTCCCCAGCTTTTACAGTAGGAAGAGTGAAATCCTTGATGTCACACTGGAAACTCAAAAACAGCCAGATTCTGAACATGGTAATTATATCAGGGATCTCAAGAGGAACAAAACCAGTGGAATATATAATTATGTTTACATACTTAGATATATAAGCAATTTATTTTAAGGAATTGGCTCATGTGATTTTGGGGACTGGTGTGTCAACAAATACATTTATAATTTAATTGTGCTACTTGCTACTGGAAAAAAAATAACAGGCTATTATAAGAAAGATTAACAATGTTGGAGGGATAAGAGGGCATTAGCTTTAATCTGGGTGGGTAAAAAATGCTTTCCTGAAGAAATACTTCCTGAGTTACAAAGGATAAAAACAAGTCAATCTCAAAGAAAACGTTCCAGGGATAACTTCATATGTGAGAATCCCTAAGGTGACAGTGAGTTTGGAGTGTGTGAGGCAGGAATGAAGGTTAAGAGTTCAGATTTAAGAGGATAGGGAAGCCATCGAATCGTGATTGAACAGGATCAGTGGTGTGAGGGGTGAGGGATGAGAACGGAATACTGCTGGTGTCTGGAGTTAGCACCTGCCTGCCTGTTAGTTTGTTCCCTAAATGAGAAACATAAGGTTTATCTAGTAAATTGTGATTTAAAAAAATAGATTTGTAGGGCTTTGAGGAGACAGATCAGAAATCCTAACTTAAAAAAAACAGACTAATTTTTATTATTTTTTAATGCATGGTATTCAAGTTATCTGGGAGATACAGGTTAGATTAGACACAGGAATCTGAGCTCACAGAAGAGAGATCTACACTAGCAGGTAGGATGACAATAATAATTGAGTCACACAGATGGATGGAGTGACCGGAACTTCCTCCATGTGGTCTAACACTAGTATGGCAAACTTACCACTACTATTAGTCACTTCCAATTAAAGATCTCAAGGGGCACCTGAGTGACTCAGTTGGTTAAGCTCAGACTGTAACTTAGGTCACGATGTCACAGTTAATGGATTTAAGCCCTGCATTGGGCTCTGTGCTGACAGCTCACAACCTGGAGTCTGCTTCAGATTCTGTGTCTCCCTCTGTCTCTGCCCTCCCCCCAACAGGTGCTCTGTCTGTCTGTCTGTCTCTCTCAAAAATAAATAAACATTAAAAAATAAAAACTTCAGGACATGAGTTTTAAGATCCTAAAGTTATTTCAGTGATAGGTGTATTGATTTAATTTTTAAAGTGAGGTTTTCTGATGTTCAAATAAATGAATTTGAGAAAGGTAAGTCAAGCCATTAACTTCCCATATTTAGATTTAAATACCAAAAACATTGGAAAATTGAGTAAAATATTGAGTGCTATATGCCTATACAGCTTCCAGATCAGATCAGCTTCCTCCCCCTACAGTGGGTCCCAAACTTTTTGTAGAACTCTATCAAATTATCATTGACAAAATAACTATTTTAAAGGATATGTTTTACTTTGCATCATTTACTTTAAAAAATGTTTATTTATTTATTTCCTTTTAATAAATTTTGATGTTTTTTATTTATTTTTTAGAGACAGAGAGAGACAGCGCGAGTGGGGTGGGTCAGAGAGAGAGGGAGATACAGAATCTGAAGCAGCCTCCAGGCTCTGGGCTGGCTGTCAGCACAGAGCCCGATGCTAGGCTTGAACCCACAAACTGTGAGATCATGGCCTAAGCCAAAGCCAGACACTTAACTGACTGAGCCACCCAGGTGCCCTTTTTTTATTTTTGAGAGAGAGGGAGGGAGGGGCAGAGAGAGATGGAGACAGAGAATTCCAAGCAGTCTCTACGCCTTCAGTGCAGAGCCCAATGTGGGGCTACCACTCACAAATGGTGACATCATGACCTGAGATGAGATCAAGAGTTGGATGCTTAACCAACTGAGCCGCCCAGGTGCCCCACAACATTTACTTTCCTTACAACTTTTTCACTGAAGTTTAATATACATACAGAAATCACATACCATCACATACCTCAACGTATCAGTACCGGTACATACCTGGATAGATTTGCTGGAACAGCTCACTCATGTAACCAGAAGCAGATCAAGACACAAACTTGCTGTAAGTAAATGGAAGCACTCCCACTTGGACTGTAAGGACTTTCCTAATAGCACTATTGCTACTCCAAGCCAGCTGGGTTATAACTTTCATCTATGGAAAACTCATTAATGCTAAGGAAAAGATCGAAAGGTTAGCCATGTATTAAAAACCAGAAAGCAAAAATCTCGTGAGAACTCTGTCCTGTGAAATACAGTGGTGACTATTTACCATGAGAACTACTGATATTGAATTTTTTGGGGACACTATTATAGTCTTATTTGTTTATACCATTCTAATAGTTCTTAAATAAAAGATAGCACAGTAGTCAAGGCTTTTTTGTGGAACATTTTTCCTCTAAAGGGAAATACATTATTTAATTCTCCCTGGGGTACTTAAAGATCAAATGAAGTTCATACCATTTTTATATTTATAAACATGTTCCTAGGATGCCCATTGCATTCTGTTTGGCTTTATGTCAATTAAAGAAACTTCAATCCCCACTCTGATAAGTTGGTCTCAGAGTTCTGGAAGTTTGCCACATTGCTTGCTCCTGTAATTGTGTGAATTTAGACAAGCTAATTCATCTTTCCAAGCTGCTGTTTCTTCCTCTATGGAAGGACTAATATCATCTACCTCAAAGGGGCTTTGAAAGTATAAGATGAAATACCACAGTTGCAAATATAGACACTTCAAAATTATATTATTATGAGTATATTAATTATTTGTATTATTTGGTCTATGTTTTTCACTTCAAGTCAGGTCTAATCCAAGCCAAAATGACCATGTCAAGGTCTGGGTTTGTAACATACAAGAGAGGTAATTGGTACATTCCTGAACCTGAGTGAAGAACCACATTGCTAGTGGTGGCGGTGCGGACACGTGATGGAGAAAAAGGTTTCATTCTATTCATTCTGGGGTTATCAAGACCAGCTTCTCTGCCGTCTTTCTATCATTTAATTGCATGCATTCTAGCACTATGGGAACCATTAATTCTTATGACAGGGGTCCAAATCAGGATTACATAGCTGATAAGAAGCTGTTACAAACCCCGTGATATCCAACTCTTGTCCTCTTTCAGTTTAAGATGGTAAGAGTTACACCAGCATTGATTTTCTTGTAGGAGCATGAGGCCAAATGGCCTGCATTTCTGTTTCCACATCTTCCTGTTAACAAACCTGCAGAACATTCCAGTTCATTCAGATATTCTGAACAACACATGGATACAGATAGTCACTATCAGTCCATGTGTCGCTGGCTTCATATTCAAATCTGGAGAGAATGAAATCATTACCCATTCATAGACAACATAAAAACAATTTTGTACAGTATTATTTGAAAGAAGTTGGACAGTGGTCAAGTAGACAGTAAGAGTCATTTGAATAGAAGTCTCCTCCTAAAGAATCTGGTTTCTGACTCCGAGACTATGTGTCACCTTCCTGTATGTCAATAGCTAATTAAAATTCTTCACCTGGAGGATCTCAGGAGAAGGCTGTTCTGGGCACACCAGGCTTGATGCACAGGCAGCACACCATAGCCTCAGGTCATGGACTCCGGGGTGGTCTTTACCTAATTACCTTTCTAGCTGACCCTTCATTTCTAGGTTTCTTTATCTGAGGTTCTGAAGGACATAGGTCTTCTTCAGGCATCTCTTGTGAAACCTCTCTGTAGGGTACCAACGGGAAACCCAGAAGCACTTTTCCTCACCCTGACTCAGTTTCAGTGCTTTCTATTCTAAGTCCTTCTTAGAGAGTCCATTAAATGGCAGAACTCTTTGCTTGGGACTCCCTGGGTAGTGAGACACCCCTACCTCTGTTCAGCCAGTGTGCACCTCCATGAGGGAGAATGAAACACCAGGAACAGTTGCTTGCTTATTCCATATCAATGAGTGCTTAAAATCTTAACTCTTTAATTTCTTGTTGTTGGTTGAATAGACCCCTTTTTGGACTCTTCAGCACCTCTCCCAGCCTAGTGAAGCTCTCGACACCACAGATTTTCCTTCTCTTTTGACAATTTGGCCATTCTAAGGACAGTTTTTACCAATATTACAGACTTCCCCATGTATAAACCAGTTAGAAAGCAAGATTCTAGGTTTCCTTCTAATATCTATCTATCTATCTATCTATCTATCTATCTATCTATCTATCATCTATCCATAATTTATGTTTTTGACGTGTTATTTTTGTTTGTTATGGATAACTTTATGTATATAATACAGGACCTTAGAATTTATTTTCCAAAATGAGACATCTTTTAGAGTGAAGTAGGGCACTATTAATAAAATGCCACTGGAATAACCAGTATAACTAGGAATTTCTACATGAATTTGCATTTGTCTCTCTGTTGTGTTTCAGGTTAAGCATTGTGATTGTTCTTTGAAGAAGTGTCCTTTTTGGTGGGGACTCATGTATGGAAATACATTTATAGATATGCATGCTAAAGCAGATATAGTCTATATCCTACCTACATACCCCTGGACCTCCTTATACAGTTGGTTGCATGTAGCAAATACCTGAAACTCTTACTAATTTACTTTTCTTTCTGCAGAAGCATACAAGACAGAGAATAAGAGTTCCTGGAAGCAGCATAAGCCCCATGAGGACTGGGGAGTTGGAGAACTATCTCCACTTCCTCATCTCTTAGCTG
Organism: Suricata suricatta; assembly: GCF_006229205.1. Classification (NCBI taxonomy): domain Eukaryota; kingdom Metazoa; phylum Chordata; class Mammalia; order Carnivora; family Herpestidae; genus Suricata; species Suricata suricatta. Next base: position 52,418,597 of record NC_043701.1, on the reverse strand, counting down.
GAATATCCCTAAGCCCTATTTCCCAGAGTTCTACAATGGATAAAATGGCAGTTGTCTGATCTACACATCACATCCTTATTGGCCACTTTATCTTTCATTTCTTGCTTCTTTGTGCCTCACTTCAATAAAGCATTTTTTCTTTTTTAATTTTTTTTAAAATTTTTAAAATTTATTTTTGAGAGACAGAGAGAGAGCGTGCGATTGGGAGAGGGTCAGGGAGAGAGGGAGACACAGAATGTAAAGCAGGCTCCAGGCTCTGAGCTGCCAGCACAGAGCCTGACGTGGGGCTTGAACCCACAAACTGTGAGATCATGACCAGAGCTGAAGCCCAGACACTTAACTGACTGAGCCACCAGGGTGCTCTAAGAAAACATTTTTCTAGACTCAGTATCTTAGAGTTAGCTTCTATGGAAACTGAAGCCAAAGCGTATGAATGAATAAATGTACTGAGCAAACAAACCTCAATGTTTATCTTCCATGGTAACTCAAATAAAATGAAATTTTTCTCATTGGTCAGGATATAGGCACCTGTCCTTTAAAGAAGAATGATAGTTGAGCAGATCAATGAAACCAAGAGTTGGTTCTTTTAAAAAATAAACAAAATTGATAAACCTCTAGCCAGGCTCCTCAAAAAGAAAAGAGAGAGCACCCAGATAGACGAAATCACGAATGAAAAAGATCTATTACAACCAATCCCTTAGAAATACAAGCAATCATCAGAGATTACTATGAAAAATTATATGCCAACAAACTGGACAACCTAGAAGAAATGGACAAATTCCTAAATGCACATACACTGCCAAAATTCAATCTGGAAGAGATAGAAAGCATGAATAGACTGATAACCAGTGAAGAAATCAAATCTGTTATCAAAAATCACCTAACGAATAAGAGCCCAGGGCCAGATGGCTTCCCAGGGGAATTCTAACAGACATTTAAAGCAGAACTAATACCCATTC
>NC_043701.1:52406355-52417538 GCF_006229205.1 Suricata suricatta | reverse complement strand
TTTTTATGGCAGCCCTAGCAAACTAACACAATCCCCTATATTTGTTACTATTATTTTTTTAATAGCCAACCTTTTAGAAGTGAAATGCTATCCCATTGTGGTTTTGACTTGGCTAACTCTGACTAACCATGTTCAGCATGTGCTTATTAGCTAATTGTATATCTTCTTGGAGAACTGTGTATGTACTCGCTTCTTTTCTGTAATTATGACTGCATTTTTGCCATTTAATATTTATTTATAAGTGCTTTTTTATCTATTACAGGTACTAGACCATTAGATATCACTTTTTCAAATAGTTTCTCCCATTCTTTGGGATGTGTTCTCATGTCCTTGATGGTGTACTTTGACACATAAAAGATTCTAACTTTAATGGAGTACAGTGTACCTATTTTTTCTTTCATTTTGTGTAATACCTAAGAAGCCATTGTCTACTCCGTGCTCCAGAAAGATTTATATGTATATTCTATCCTAAAAGTTTTATAGGTTTAGCCATTGCATTTAGGCTCCAATTTGAATTAATTCTTGTAAATGCTTTGTGGTGTGGCTCCAAGTTCATTCTTTTACATTGCAGATACCCAGTTGTTCCAGTAACATCTATTGAAATGACTATTTTTTCTCCACTGAACTATCTTGGGAATTATGTCAATAATCATAAATTCCCTTCTGGGCTCCATATTCTATTCTGTTGTTTTGTACGTTTATGCCTATGCCACTGCCATACTGTATTGATTCTTGTAGATTTGTAATGAGTTTTGAAATTGAGATATATCTTTGTTCTTTTATTTCAGTATTGTTCTGGGAACTCTTATTTTTCCACATGGATTTTAGGATAAGTCAGTCTACTTCTGCAATATGATAGAATTTTGATAGGAATTGCATTGCTTCTGGGCAATACTACCACCTCAACAATATTAAGTCTTCTATCATGACCTTGGTATATCTTTCCATTTATGTTCATTGTCTCTGATTCCTCTCAACAATATTTTGTCATTTCCAGTGCAAGACTTGCATTTATTTGGTTAAATGTATTCCTATGTATTTATTGTTTTTGGTATTTTTAATTATTTTTAAAATTTTATTTATTTATTTTGAGAGAGAGAGAAATTACAAGTCAGGGAGGGGCAGAGGGAGAGGGGAAGAGAGAAAATTGCACTGCCAGTGTGGAGCTCGTCATGGGGCTAGAACCCCTGAACTGTGAGATCATGACCTGAACTGAATTTTGATGTTTAACCCACTGAGCCACCCATTTAAAAAAAAAATTAGCCACCCAGGTGCTATTTAAAAAAATTTTTAATGCTTATTTATTTTTCAGAGAGAAAGAGAGAGAGAGAGAGGGTGAGACAGAGAGAGAGAGAGAGAGAGAGAGAGAGAGAGAGAGACTAAGCATGAGTGGGGGAGGGGCAGAGAGAGAGTGAGGGAGACACAGAAGCTGAAACAGGCTCCAGAGTCTCAGCTGTAAACACAGAGACAGATATTGGGCTCAAACTCAGGAACAGCGAGATCATGACCTGGGCTGAAGTTGGGCACCCAACCAACTGAGCCACCCAGATGCCCTTGTTGCTATTTTAAATAGAATTGTTTTCTTAGCTTTATTTCCAGATTGTTCATTACTAGTATATAGAAATACAACTAATTTTTTCATATTGATAGTGTATCTTGAAAGTTTGAGGTACTAATATATTAGCTCGAATAGTATGTTGAGAGTTTGAAGTTATTCACCTTTTTCTGTTCATTTTATTCTCTCAATAACTTAAATAATCACAGTATCAAAGGATCTCTTTATTTCTTTCCAACTTTTTGGTGCTCTCTATATTAGTTTACCTTTATCTAGCACCTTCATTGCCTTCTTTTGCTTCTGATCTTTACATTGAATCTTTTTCTCAAGAGCTCTTGAGCTCAACCTCAGGGAAAAAATAAATATAAATCTCTTCTGACATTGTTATTAGGGCAATAATCCCCACTGGCATGTATGATTGGTCCTATCTTCCATCTATCTTGATTATTTTAAGTTAATTAACAAGTATAATACTTTTATGCACATTAGAACAACTCATTAATTTTCATCATCTTAATTAGTCCAACACTGAATTGTTTGAGGTGACATTACAAAAGGAGGCTGTAATGACTATTTTAAGATACACTATTTATTCATTATTTTTTAGTGTTTATTTTATTTATTTGAGAGAGAGGAAAAGTACAAGTTGGAGAGGGACAGAGAGAGAGGGAGAGAGAGAGAATCACAAGCAGGCTCTGCACTGTCAGCATGGAGCCCAACATGGGGCTTGAAGCCATGAACTGCGAGCTCATGAAATATCCGAAAACAAGAGTCAGACGCTCCACTGACTGAGACACTCAGGCCTCCCACTACTTAGTGTAAAACTATGTTTTATTAGATATGTATAAATCTCTCAGCACCTACAAACACTGAATTTGTTCTTAACTGGAAAAAACTGAACACATATGTAAGTACTTTAAAGACTAAGTTCTAATATATATATTTATAATTTATCATTTATAAAATTATTTATTAGCATAATCCCTTTGATGGAAGCCACTTATTTCTATATTTCTCTTTGAAAACAAAATTATCTAAAATGGCTTAAATTCAAGTAAATAAATACATAATACCATTTACTTGGACAGGTTTGTTAATAATATGCTGGTTACATTTTCAATACCACAATATTGCTTTGAGTAAAATACTAATAATAAATCATCTGAGTAGCACGTTGCATTTTACAAGCATCATCTCATTTCATTTTTACAGTTTTATGTAATAGACATTATACTAATTTTAAATGGAAAACACAAGCCTCAGAGATCATCATTTTTAATTTTTTTTCATTTTTAAAAAATTACATAGATAATAAGAAGGCTAAAGCATCTCTGTTTATATTCTGTTTATTTCCCCACCTACAAAGATACCAGGCCAGCACAGGGACAACAGTAGGAGAACAGACCATCTTGGAAGGAAGCAAGCTGCAAGCCATTCCCCTGGGAGATAAAGGAGTGACAGGTCATTTACTGACAGGTAAATATATGATAGGGTGGCAAGCTCATCCCTCTTACACAGCACCAAACTAGCATTCATAAATAGCATGTGATATAAATATAAATATAAAGACTCTTTATTTTTGCAGATAGAATATAAATCAGTCCCTCAACTTTTGAGAGTGAGAAAGGACTAGATTGGGAATTTTAAATCATATTGGCTTGACTTCAAAGTCCTGCATTTTCATTGTAGCAGAAATAGTTATACTGTTAGGGGAAATGCTAATTGTGTTATGGTACTTTTTAAGGAATGTTTGTACTTTGAGGTTCCCTATTTGATGTAGAATAGCATAACCCGAAGACAGAGGTTCTATCTTATCAGTGACACTTAAATAATATATCTTAATTTCATTAAGATGTTCATGAAAACTTTCTATTTATGTGAGAGATTCATAAAAATTATTAGTCAAGTTTCCATAAATGTATCTATGTGTAGTGTGTTATCTGCTTTAATATGCATGCCAAAATTTTGGCAATAATTTTTAAGTTTTATTGGGGTATAATTTATATGCAGGAAAATATTACTTTTTAGTGTGTTTTGACAAATGTGCACAATCATACAACTACCACTGTAATCCTGACAGAGACCAAATACATCACTGTAAGGTACAGGCCAAATGTATGTAGTTAGCCCCATGTTTTGTATTCAGTAGAGATGAACTCTTCTGATTGACTTGAGACTGTTTTTTGTCTATTCTGGATACAAATTTGTTAGAAGACTGTTTTGATATATTTTCTCCTGGTCTGCATCTTTTACTTTCATTTTGTAATAGTGCCTTTTAAAAAGCAGAATTCCTTGGGGATCCTGGATGGCTCAATTGGCTAAGTGTCTAACTCTTGATTTCAACACAGGTCATGATCTCACTGTTTCCGGGTTTGAGCCCCTGTCAGGCTCTTCTCTGATGATGCAGACCTTGCTTGGGATTCTCTCTCTCTCTCCCCCCTTCTTTGCTTGTGCATGTGCTCTTGCTCTCCCTTTCAAAATAAATAAATAAAAACTTCAAAAAATAAAGAGTGGAATATTTTAATTTGATGAAGTCCAGCTTATCAAAATTTTTATTTCATGGATCATGCTTTTGGTGTTATAACTAGCCCAAAACAAAACAAAACAAAACCAGTCTGCTAAGATTTGTCTGGTAATTGTATAATTTTAGGTTTTACACTTAGGTGAATGTTTGATTTTGACTTAGTTTTTATTTTCTGTGTGAGATATGAATTGAAGTTTATATTTTTTATATGGATGTCCAAATGTTCCAACACATTTGTGGACAAGACTATCTTCTCTCCATTAAATAGCCTCCAGGTCTTTGGTAAAAACCATTTAGCATATATGAATGCATCTATGTCTGGACATTTTATTATTTGCACTGATAGAAACAAATGTTCTTTTATTAATACTGTTCTTACATTCCCCAAATAAATCTCATATGGGCATGATGTTATATAATCTAAAATTGGTAAATTGTCCATTTTTCCTTTGAGTTTGATTTGGTCTTGACTCACTTATCAAGAAGCTGTGTGCATACACATTTAGGACTGTAATATCCTCTGGATGAATTGATCTTTTTATCATTAAATGGTGTTCTTCTTTATCTCTGATCATTTTTCTTCCTCTGAAATCTACTCTGATAAATACAACTGCTCTAGCTTCTCGCTGTTAACATTCCAGGGTGTATCTTTCTTCATTCTTTCAACTTATTTATGTGTTTATGTTTAATGCAGGTTTCTTTTAAGTAATACAGAGTCGAGTCTTCCACTTAAAAGAAAAAACCCTGGGTGACTTCTGTACATAAATTGGTAAGTTTAGGTCATCATTCCATTTAATATAATTTTAATAAAATAGTTACCGTGATGTTGGTTTTTGCGTTTGTAATCTGTGTTCATTTTGAATTGAATAGTTTTCTTATGATTCTATTTCTACACTGCTTGCTCATTTTTATACCTCTTCATTTTTAAGCTTTCAGGGGTGCTTGGGTGGCTCAGTCAGTTGAGTGTCCAACTTCAGGTCATGATCTTGTGGTTCATGGATTTGGGCCCTGCATTGGGCTCTGTGCTGACATCTCAGAGCCTGGAGCCTGTTTCAGATTCTGTGTCTCCCTCTTTCTCTCTGCTCCTCCTCTGCTCATGCTTTGTCTGTCTCTCTCAAAAATAAATAAACATTAAAAAATTTAACTTTTCAATTGTTACTTTAGGATTTACAATACATGCTTTAATTCACAGTGAATTTTTAAGAATATTATGTTTCTTCATGTATAAGAATTGTAACACAGTATAACCCTAATGACTTTATTTGTGCTATTTATCACATATTTTACTTTTTATGTACTATAAAAACATAAAATATTGCTACTATTTTTGCTCAAGACAGTCAGTTAGATTGAGTTTTTAAAATACAATAAATATTTTATATTTAGCTTTATTTTCATAATTCTCCAAAGGTCTTCATTTATTTGTGTAGATCCCAGTTCCTGTTTGGTACCACTTTCTGCTTGAAGAATTTCCCTTAACATTACCTGCAGTGCCAACCTTTCAGTAATAGTTGTTTTCTGATATTTTCGTTCATCTGATAAAATATTTCTCACTCATTTTTAAATATATTGACAGTTTTATATTTCTCTTTTGGCTTCCTACTCTCTTCTGGAATAGATGTTTCTCTGTTGAATTCTCTAGTCTCTCTCTCCCTCTCTTTTTAATGTTTATTTATTTTTGAACTGGAGGTAGAGGGGTGGACACAGAATATGAATCAGGCTCCAGGCTCTGAGCTGTCAGCACAGATTCCAACACGGGGCTTGAACTCATGGACTGTAAGATCATGACCTGAGCTGAAGTCAGATGCTTAACCGACTGAGCCACCCAGGTGCCCCCACACTTCCCCAATCTTCACACATGGACTGAGGGATTCAATGTTTGTTTGCCACACCCTTGTCCCTGTGGCCTAAATAGAGCCTTTACTTTTCAGGGGAGAAGGTCCAGAAAGGGCTTTATTCTGATCCTGCAGCAGTAGCCACCCTCTCTTCGGGCTTGTACCGCTGAGGGAGGCTTTCTCAAGTGTCTCACCTTGCCTCCTTCAAATATGTATTAGTTCATTATCAGTGTGTCACAAATAACCTCAAGTTTCAATTAAAGGAACACACATACGATCTCACAGTTTCTGTGGGTAAGAAACAGAGGCATGGCCAGCTGGTCTGTGCTTCCACATCTCTCAGAGCATGCATTCAAGATCTCCACTGGGCCTGCCCCTGTATATGAAGACAAGATGAGGGTAGATCCATTTCTGAGCTCACTCTCAGGTTGTTGGTGGGATTAAATCAGATGGACCTTTGAACCAAGGGCTTCAGTTCCCTGCTGGCAATTATCAGTAGCTCCTCTGAGTCTTTTGCCATGTGAGTCTCTCCAGCTTGCTTCTTTAGAGCAAGTGCATGAGAAGAGATCCAGAAAACCAACAGGCAAGACAGAAGTAATAGTCCTTTATAACCCAATATTAGAGTAAAGACTGTCTTAGTCTGCCAGGCCACCACAATGAAACACCAGACTGTGTGGTTTAAACTGCAGCCACTTACTTCCTCATAGCTCTAGGGGCTGATGGTTTAAGATCTGAGGGCCTGTATGGTTGAATTCTGGTGAGAGTTCTTTTCCTGCCTTGCAGACCATTGGTTGCCTTCTCACTATGTCCTCACATGCGAGTGGGAGAAGAAGAAGAAGAAGAAGAAGAAGAAGAAGAAGAAGAAGAAGAAGAAGAAGAAGAAGAAGAAGAAGAGGAAGAAGAAGAAGAAGAGGAAGAAGAAGGAGAAGAAGGAGAAGAAGAAGAAGAGGAAGAAAGAGAGTGAGAGAGAGCAAGCTTTCTGGTGTTTTTTATACAAAGGCACTAATCTCATCATGTGGGCTCCATGTTTATGACTTCATCAAATCTTAATTTCTTCCAAAAAGTCACATCCTCAAATACAATCCCAATAATGTTTAAATCTTTAATATATGAGTTTTTGGGAGACATAGACCCTCAGTCCAGAACAACATTTCATTACTTTTTCTGTATTTAATTATTGGAAGCAAATCACTCAAGCCACAAAAAAGAGATGGCATAATGGAATGGATACCAGGAAGTGGGATCACTGAGACCCATTTCAGAAGCAGCTTTCCATAGTCAACTTTCTACCCTTGAAATGATTTCCTAGTCTTCTAAAAGCAAAATGCATCAATCCCTCCTGAAGACCTCATAAGTCTCCTCCTATGACACTTTTCATAATCTCATTATTTAAATCAAGTCCACATCTTGGAGATGGCTCATGGAAAAGATATTGCAAAAGGGAGCAAATTTCCTTGTATTTGTTGCTACCAAGGTTACTGTATTTTTGTACTAGACTACACTTGGTCTTTAGCAATTTATTAAAGAATTTTACCAAAGTTCTTACCTTCTTATAGATATCATCCATGGCTTCTTTCCATGATTTTCCATAGGTGAGCCAGGGTTTGCATCTCATTTCTGTTAGGAAGCATCTGTCTGTTTTTTTTTTTTTAGGATATTTAATTGTTTTGAATCTCAACTTTGATAGATTTAGAAAGCAATGAGTTGTATGCCATCCTTTTATTCTTTACACAATTTTTATAGAAAAAACGTTTTTTCTAACTTTCTATAACTTTGTTAGAAGCCACAAATTGTGACAGCAATTATTTGACCTGATGATATAGAATTTTTAAAACTCAAGTTATACAACAATCTTACCTTCCTGTTTATTGTTTTGACTTTATTACCCCCTAATGTCCTGAGATAGTTTCTCCAACCTACCACAAGATTAAACATTATACTAACACAGGCCTCTGATACAGAGACATGGTATTATCCTGATTCTTCATTTTCCAGGAAAGTGGATGCAGATTTTCTTAATAGGCATCTTTTATTGAAACATAGATCTGTTATAAAAATAAGTTAGTATATTAATACATACGTGTCAAACTAGTTAATATATTCTTTTTATTATTCCTGGAAGGATTATGAATATATCTGAAATATATTATTAAATTTTCAATTTATGCTTTATTATTGAGTGCCTTTTAAAATTATAGGTTGACCTAATTTCTTGAAGAATGGCTAAACCGATAAAAACTTACAGCATATTATGGCCAAGGGTTTGTAATTGTAATAATAGCAACAACTAAAAGACTCAGCAAAGTATAATTTAAACCCAAAGGTGATTAATGAAACATTTAAACAAAGTAGACACTATGATATGGTACAATACAACTTATAAAGAAATATCAATGTTGACTAAATAAATAATAAATTCATTTTAGAGATGAGTTTAAAAAAATCACTAAGTGGATGGAAATTTGTGTAACTGGCATGAGCTCTTAATCTACGCTTTTGAAGAAGAAACTTATTTTATACAGTTGTCCCTTGATAAGTATTTTGCAAATTTAAAAAATGCAAATCATTTTTTTAAAGATAGCCAAGATGAATAGCTATTCTGTGCTGTGACGTGGTCTCTACTTACTGATGACTTGGATGTTTGGGAGGTAAATGGATGTAAGTAGACTAGAAATCTCTATTTTTCAACCACTGAAACATCTGGGTTTCACTCAGGCCTACATGGTCATCCAGATCAACTTCTGCTGTAGTCCAGTCTTTTAGTTGTCATTGTTGTGGTTTCTTTTCTGTTCTTCTGTGTCGTTCTGGCAGAGGACATATTCTGTAGTTTGGTTTAGTAACAGGATTGCTATTAAAGGTCCTTGCTTATGGCATGTATGCTGGGCTTCTGTCATAACCAATGAGAGGCACTGGGCATTAGCACTGGAATGCATACTCATCCTAAGTATGGACTACAAAACCTCCTGAGGTTAGCCAGAATTATAGTGGATGTTAGTTCCTGAAACTCATTCATCTCCTTAGTAGATCATCATATTTCAAACCAAACTGATACTCTACAGCAACCCTTTACCCCAGTAAAGGTGTCATGATCACATGCCACTCTGTGCTTAAGACAATATTGAAGCTCCAATGCAGGGTTAAGGTTTCTGAGGTCTTCTCCCACATTGGTTGCTATAGCAAATGATCTCCATATCAGAATGAATATAAATTATCCAGCAACAGGGTTGCCACACTCTTCTACCAACATTTTCTTTGGGAGGGATATCTTAGGTATTTATTCATTTACTAAAACATTAAAAATAACTTATAGTGGCATGTAGGTGGCTCATTCGGTTGAGGGTCTGACTCTTGATTTCATTGCAGGTCATGATTTCATGTAGAATAATACATTTTTCAAAGAAGTTGAATTGTTATAATTAAAGTATTAAAGTACAAAACCTATCAATGTGCAAATCCTAAATCATTCATAAATGCAAGTTTTATCTGAATTTAAAAGCTCCTATCTTCACTAGATAGATCTGGCTTGTATGCAGTATAGACAAGAGTAGATTTCACTTGTTGCTACTTTGAAGTTTAATATATTGACTCAACAGGTTGAGAACACATGTTCACCTCTTAACTTACCTTTAGAGACTTAGAGGACAACAATATGAGTCTACAGTTTCCTGAGGGACAAACTGATGTACTGGCAGCAAGAATGACAGCACTGGAAAGGCTTCCTATCTTTCCACCATAGAAACAGACTGTATTTTCCCACCTTCTTGAACAATCTCATCACCATCATCCATAACTTTTAGGGAACTTTATTTTGATTTTCTTGGTATACCAATGATTTTATTCAAAAATATTATCCCTATTATGTAAATGTTTATTTTGAGTGTGACTTTCTGGGCAAAAAGACATTATGTTTTTATTAATGTTTTGTTATTTTCATCAGGTTCCTCAATTTAATTTCAGTGTCCTGAACATTCCACATGGTCAATAATAATATTTAATGAGGTCTGATGTGAGTTCTTCATTTGGGGAGATAATTGAAAATAATGTTAGTGTAGTTTTGGACTGTGAAACCATCACCTGATAATATATAGAGCACACTGAAACGAAATACTGTTGTCTCACTGAGAGAGTGCATACTGAGCAAGTCTGCAGCCGTGGGAATTAAAGCAAAGGAGAAACACTAAATCCAAACATTTACTTGTCATTGAAAGCACATCAAGTATCAGTAGGTAAGCCCACTGTGTTCATATTTGACTTGTAGGGAGGCTTATCCATAAGCAAGATGACATATGAAAAATGGATATATAAAAATTACTGAATGAGGAAAGTAAATGTATATATCATTGATCAACAAAGATAAGTAAACATCAAAGTGATGCTTAGTAGCCATAAACTATACCCATCAATGTAAACCATTTTGATTTCAGATAAATTCAGTTTTCTCAAAACAAATTTATCTCTATCTTGCTGCATAAATATGTATAAACTTGCACTTCATATTTGAAAATGAAATAGCTGTACTATAGTCTTTTCCACAAAATGAATGTTGGGAGAAGTTTGTTCTGCCTTTATGTTTATATTTACTTTAGTAAGCTTTATCCTACCATAACAAGTGATATTTTTTGGTTCAGAGTGGAAATAAATGTAAAGGACTGGTTAAACATGTAGATTAAATCATAATCTAATAACGCTATGCGACTCATGGATATCATGAAAGCTATTTGGCTTTCAAGATTTTAGAGTGTTATCTGGTTGGCAGTTTACATTATAAAAACATGGGATCTGGTGACACGAGGGCTTGGTTTGAATCATTGAGGCATCAATTTCCAGAGGTGTGTCTGGCCTTAGATAATTTATGTAATTCAATAAGCCTACTTACATGGTTATGGACTGAAATGTCTCCCATCCCTTAACCAAATTCATATATTGAAATCCTAACCCCAGAATGTGTCTGTATTTTCAGATGGAGTCTTGAAGTGAAAATGAGGCCGTTGGGGTGCCCCACCTCTGGAGGACGGGGGAGCCAGCCCACGCACCCCATCCGAACGGTCCCTGAGTAGGTGGTTGATGTCGGCGAAATTATCTATAGGAAGGAAGACAGACAACATGAATGGTGGTAAAACCACACTTTACTAAGAAAGTCAGTGTCTTTTATGCCATAGGGGTTTACACATTTTTTTTTCTCTTTAATGATTACAAAGCTTATGGTCCTTGAAAAAGTAAAAACATGCTCTGGGAAGGATCATTTTTTATCACAGAAGAGAGAACAGCA
>NC_043701.1:52403723-52406255 GCF_006229205.1 Suricata suricatta | reverse complement strand
ATACAGGCTCAAACTCATGAGCCATGAGATTATGACCCGAGCCAAAGTCATAAGCTTAACCAACCAACTGAGCTACGCAGGTGCCTGACTATTATATACTTCTAAAAAGCCAAAAAGGCATACAGCTTTTTTTTTCTATATACTATTTAAGCTTGTTTTCCAAAGAAACAAGCAAATGGGATAAAAATATGTGGACTATATTACTGTTCACATAAAAAATACAGAATACATATATATATATATATATGTGTGTGTGTGTGTGTGTGTGTGTGTACATATATATGTGCATATATATATATACTTATATCCAAAACTGGAAGAATAAAGCAAAATATTTTGAATAACTGCATAAAGGGGAAGAGAACAGTAGTGAGCAGTAAGAGACAGAAGCTAATATTTTTGAAGCATACCTTGTCCCATAGGTTTATTTTGGAAATAACTTAAAAATATAAAAAACATTTTAAAATCAAACTCTTAAAATAAAAAGTAAATGAACTAAAACTATATCAGTTGGACAGCAAAACCTTACAGAGTTTAATTACTCCAAATGCCTTTGAAATTCAGTCCCTTCAAGGAACAATCTGTGTGGAAAGCACAAAAGAATAACAAATATATCTTAAACTCTCTCTTCCAGCAAACATGTGGATGGTAGTGATAGATAATAAGCAGCAGATGATACAAAGAGATAGAGAGGAAAGGAGGGTGAGAGAGAGAGAAAGAGAGAGGGAGTCTAACATTCTTAGATATGGAATAGAGAATTATCTTGGAACTAGAATTGTCATCAAGTGAATGGAATAGATCCATCCAAGTCCGGTATTGAGAAAGGGAATTTATGCTGGTTGTCATTGATGATATAGTTGAATGTATTCATCTCATTATATCTTGTGATTTTTTTTTAATTTTTAAGTTTTATTTTTGAGAGAGAGAGAGAGAGAGAGAGAGAGAGTGTGATCAGCGGAGGGTCAGAGAGAGAGGGAGACACAGAATCCAAAGACAGGCCCCAGGCTCTGATTTAGCTGTCAACACAGAGCTGGACATGGGGCTCAAACCCATGAAACCTGAGATCATGACCTGAGCCGAAGTCAGATGCTTAACTGACTGAACCACCCAGAAGCCCCTCATATCTTGTGATTTTTAAATTTTATTGTCTTCTCTTTTTTTCTTGTCTTGACCTACTTTCCTATATTGATGACTTCTAAATTTTGATTCTAATTCTCAAAACACTCATTCCTTTACTTTAGAAGCTATTCATCTTGTTCAATAAATAAGTCAATGACTGTTTTAGAATTTTATATGCCCTTTCACTTGGCAATTTCTTTTATTTTAGTTTTTTTATGTTTATTTTTGAGAAAGAGCACAAGTGGGGGAGGGGTAGAGAGAAAGGGAGATTCAGAATCTGAAGCAGGTTCCTGGTTCTGAGCTGTCAGCACAGAGCCTGATGTGGGGCCTGAACTTGTGAGTCATGGGATTATGACCTGAGCCTAAGTCGGACACTTAACTGACTGAGCCCCGCAGGTGACCCTACTTTAGCAATTTCTGATACCATGATTTCATCTCCCTTTCCCTGATATAATAAAAGCTCTCTCACTTTTAATCTTATGATGTATTATTATTCAAACTTTCATTTTTATCTTGTTTTGTAGTAGCCAAATTAGGCATAATTAATATTATACCATACAGATAACTTTTTAAACCGTATCATTCCTGATTGCATAGATGATAGCACAGGTGCAGATTTTATATGTCTGGAATTGAACAGTCATACTACAAGTAGAAATACTCCAAATGCAATTTCTAAACAATGAGACTTGATTATAAACTACTGCAAATGACGTAGCCATGCACTATGTCAGTTTACACCTGCATGGGCAAAGTGGCCCCTTGGACCCACATAATGTCACACTCAGTGAGCAAAAGTGTAGGCAGACCATCTCCTAAGTGATGACAGTGAGGCGAGATATGAAAATCGACACAATGGAACGAGACGGGTATAAATAGACTATGAATTAGAGCAGCAACTTTCTTTCTTTTTTTAAATATTTTATTGTCAAATTGGTTTCCATACAACACTCAGTGCTCTTCCCCACAAGTGCCCTTCTCCATCACCACCACCTCTTTTCCCCCCTCCCCCTTTCCCTTCAACTCTCAGTTCATTTTCAGCATTCAATAGTCCCTCAAGTTTTGCATCTCTTTCTCTCCCCAACTCTTTTTCCCTCTTCCCCTCTCCCTGGTCCTCCATTAGGTTTCTCCTGTTTTCCTGTTAGACCTATGAGTGCAAACATATGGTTTCTGTCCTTCTCTGCCTGACTTATTTCGCTTAGCATGACACCCTCAAGGTTCATCCACTTTCCTACAAATGGCCATATTTCATTCTTTCTCATTGCCATGTAGTACTCCATCGTGAATATATACCACATCTTCTTCATCCACTCATCAGGTGATGGACACATAGGCTTTTTCCATGATTTGGCTATTGTTGACAGTGCTGCTATGAACATTGGGGTACATGTGCTCCTATGCATCAACACTTCT
>NC_043701.1:52396308-52403623 GCF_006229205.1 Suricata suricatta | reverse complement strand
GGTGGGGATGGTGGAGGGCACTTAAGGGGAAGAGCACTGGGTGTTGTATGGAAAACAATTTGACAATAAAATATTATGGAGAAATGCTCAACATCACTAGTCATTAGGGAAATGCAAATTAAAACAGCAATGAGATATCACCTCATACATGTTAGAATGGCCGTCCTCAAAAAGACAAGAGATAACAAATACTGGTGTAGATGTGGAGAAAAAGGAGCTTGTGTGCACTATGGTGGGATTGTAAATAAGTACGGCCATTATGGAAAACAGTATGATTGTCAACAAATTCGAAATATACCTGCTATATGATCCATTGATTCCACTTTTGTAATCCAAAGCAAATGAAAACACTAACTCAAAAAGGTATCTGTACTCTTATTCTTCTAGCAGCATTTATAGTAACCAAAACATGGAAACAACCTAAGTGTCTATTAATGGATAAATGGTTAAAACAGTTGAATATGAATATTATTCAAACCTTAAAAATGAGGAAATCCTACCATTTGTGACAACATGCATGAAACCTAACAGCATTATGCTAAGTGAAATAAGTCAGGCAGAGGAAAGACAAGTGCTGTATGATCAGAAAGTACTGACTTTTGGGGATACCTGGGTGGCTCAGTTCGTTAAGCTGACTTCAGCTCAGGTCATGATCTCACAGATCTTCGGTTCAAACCTGTGTCAGATTCTGTGCTGACAGCTCAGAGCCTGGAGCCTTCTTCAGATTCTGTGTCTCCCTTTTTCTCTGCTCTTCCCTTGCTTCTCTCTCTCTCTCTCTCTCAATAATAAACAAACATTAAAAAAAAATTTAAACATATACAATGATATATGTCAATTTTTCCCAGTAAAATTAATATAAAAGATATGTCCTCATAATACTTATAATACTGCCAATTCTGCAAACCACAGCCTGAGCAGTGATTATTGCTCAAAATACATTCCTAAAGCTTTCAAATCATTAAAGTTCACTTAATTCATGGCTTCAGCCCATGTGAGTAATTTATACATATTATATAAAAATATATATAGTAATAGATATGGTAATATATATGATATTCTAACCTGTTACAAATGTTTCTTTGTTCAATATTTTTAGTAATATATTTGTATGAGTTACTTCAGAGAAGCTAAAATATTTTTAATTCATAAAATATTTCCTTCAACTGAGTAAAGGACAAATATTTATAACATTGTCTGTTTTGTATATACAACAAAAAATAAAATATCAATTTTGACAGTCTTTGACACATTTATGGAATTGTAAATTTAACAGAGATGAAACATATATTATTTATTATAATAACAGACTAAAATATAAAGATTATTGTTTTCTCATTTAAAAATACATGTATGATATTAAAAATAACATTAGTTTTAAATTTTTATACTGTGACTACTCCTTGTACTTTTCTATATTATTTAGTTTAAAAGTCTTTATCATTATATAATAGTAAGTTTAAAAGATGAAATATTTACCATCTGCATTTTTTCTTTAGTATCATTCATTTCATAATTCCTGGAGTTAATTTAGTCATATGAAATAAGTAAATGTTAAAAAACTACCCGCATGAGCTCCCAAATATATAGATATGTCACTGTACTGCACAGAATTTTATTGAATAAGTTGATAAACTGAGTATGGGGGAAACCAAGTTTGATACATTATTTATAGAAATACAAAATAGCACTGGCCTTTTCTTGTGGGGGGTGGGGTTTTTGTGCAAATACTCAGCATAACTATGTACTGACAATCCCTTCCCTAGAAATCCATCCTTAACCTGATATATAGTAACCTAAATCTGAATAATCTAGCTTCCATTTCTGTACTGTCTATCCTGTTTGAACTTGTCATTTCCTGGAGATATTACTACAATACATTTCTGGTTTATTTTTTAGGTGTTTAAGTCCTATGTATACATATCTTAATGTAATGTAACAACATAACATAACATAACATAACATAACATAACAACATAACATAATATTTTGTGTGTTTAATGTCAGGTATGAATTTAATTTTATTTTATTCACAAAATTTTTTATGTCTTAATTTAATTTTTTTTGAGAGACAGAGACAGAGAGCAAGCTGGGAAAGGGAAGAGAGAGAGGAAGACAAAGAATCTGAAGCAGGCTCCAGGCTCTGAGCTGTCAGCACAGAGCCCAACGCAGGGCTGGAACCCACGAACTGCGAGATCATGACCTGAGCCGAAGTGGGACACTTAAATGACTGAGTAATCCAGGCATTACTTTATTCACTTTTTAAGTTTGGTTATAAATATATTTTAACCACGTTTTTCCCCCCTGTTTTTTCTGACTTTGTTATTTCTTTTCTTTCTAAATAGGGATGCTGCTTGAGCTTTTGTTCTTTTGATCTTGCATTGATATTCACCTAGTTAATAAAGTCTTCCTTTCAGTGTATTCAACTATGTTCTCTCAATTAATAAG
Source organism: Suricata suricatta (assembly GCF_006229205.1). Taxonomy (NCBI): domain Eukaryota; kingdom Metazoa; phylum Chordata; class Mammalia; order Carnivora; family Herpestidae; genus Suricata; species Suricata suricatta. The sequence continues at coordinate 52,401,178 of NC_043701.1, read as the reverse complement.
ACCAATGTCTCCAGCCTTTCCCCTCATCATGAATTTACATCTGTAATCTATAAATCTAGGGCACTTTTTTAGATGAGATTCTTAACTTTGCCTACCATGAATTGCCGTCTTACAAGGTCATGTTTTTTGTCCATAATGTCCATGTTTTTCCAATATCACAACTGGAAACTAGTAGTTACCTTTGATTCTTTCCAATCTTAACCTTCAAGAGAACCGACCCATGTTTACTGCTACTACTATGACATTAAATATATACTTTAGTCTGGTTTTCAACATCTATAAAACCCTTTGATAATTATTTAATTAGTTTTCCATCATTATTTGTTACAAAAATGTTCCTGGGTTTGACTTATGTCCTGTATTCTACAGATTTTTTTCTCCTTCTTTAGCTTCCTCTGTTCTCTGCATTCTCTTTCAAAACAATATTTTATTTTCTGTGCCTTTCCTAATTATTACAGCTCAAATATATCCTTTTGTAAATATGCCAACCCAAATGACAAATGCCTATCTCTCTTCCTTTTACATACTAAAATTACGACATCCATGTTGTGCCTTTCCATTTTTGGGTTTTTTGTGTGTATGTGTTTCTTTTTCATAGTTTTATCTCTGTTCAGCTTAGGAAGGTTAGATCCAGTATGTTAGATTTGCTTCATTTTAGTGATTAGGAGCCAGGCTATTGCTTTTCTCTAGCAACTAACACAATTATGGGATGAGAAAAGTAGTTTAATGGATAAGTTTAATTTTATTCTTTCATCCTAATTATGTCAAGACCAACAGCTAAAAATGTAGATTTAGCTTCAACTAGGCAGTAAGTTTAAGTTTTCTCTTGCATTTTGTCAGTAATAACTTCTCTAGAACTATTGGTATTCTAGAATTGTATCATGTTCTACAGGAAATGGTTCATTCTATAAACATTTTTAAATATTTCTATTTTTTCCCAAATTTCTTGTTGGCTTTATTTTTCAACTAGGACATATAATATGTCCCATATTACTTTTACCAGTAATTTTAGTACGGATTTATAATGTTTAAATCCAAGTATTTAACCATGCTATTTTGGATTTTCAGAAAGGATTTTCAGCATGTTGAATTTGCTTTACTTTTGTCAGAGCTGTTTTAAAATGGAGGGCACATGAACTGAATTTGACGTCAAGAAAATTGCATTGCCTGACAATTTAATAGAAAAAAGGATAAGTGATCTATGCCCCTAACCTCAAGGAATTTAAAATCAGGAAGGAGAAAAAAATGCATACTATATAACTATACATACTTTAAAAATATGTTCTAGTACCAACATAATTTTTATTTTGTTTTATTTTATTATTTATTTATGTATTTATTTTAATGTATGGGTTATGTAGCATCTCATTGAAAAAAGCATTTGATATTTTTTACAGTAAAAAAAAGTGGTAGAAGGAATATTTATGAATGAAACAACTGGATATGAAACACATTTTAAAATGCTTACTTATTTATGAGAGACAGAGAGAGAGTATGTGTATGCATGAGTGAGAAAGGGGCAGAGAGAGAGGGAAACAGAGGATCTGAAGCAGACTCTGTGGCCACAAAAGAGAGTTGATGTGGGGGGCTCATATTCATGAACCATGAGATCATGACATGAGCCAAAGTCAGCTGCTTAATCAACTGAGCCACTCAGGCACCCCAGACTCATTTTTTAAATGTTGTTTTCCTAGCAAATCATTAAAAATAAAAACAAGCATCATTTTCATAATGCACTATGTTAAAAATAAATTAAAGCCACTTATTTTGAGTAGTGATTAGTGTTACCTAAAACCTGAACCTCAGAAATGAACTTGGTGGCGGCTGAGTTGTTTGAGATGTCATCCCAGGAAGCAAGAGAAAGAGCCAGAAAAGAGAACATTCTAATGAAAAGATATATTACTAAGATTGCTACAGATACTTTTCAATATTCTTTAACTGTAGGTAGAGGACTCGGGCATTTATCCACCAGCTCTCATCTACTTTCTTTGGGATTGCCTATGAGAGATGTTACTACCTTATCCTTTTGAGCTTTGCTTTTGCAGAGACCCATTGAGTTACTGTATCTTCAGAGAAAACACTAAGGCAGAAAAAGAGAACAATACCCAATATGCTTCTGAAGCAAAAAGACAGTCAACTGAATCTGACCTCACAGGGACTGCACTACCGCTGTGTCTGGAATCAGAGATGGACCACAGAGGTATGAGCAGAAAGCCAAAAGTCTAATACAGTCCACCCCTTGCACTGTTCAAATCTGTGTTCTATATTATGTCCACATTGATACTTTTTAAACGTGGAGATGCATTATTAATTTTGTTAATGTAGGAGATTTATTCAAATTATCAATAGTCTCTGATGCCACAAAGGGTCCCAATGCCATTATCGATATTCATCATCTCACTTCTTCAAATTTATTCAATATTTCAACTGGTCTAGTTTGGCAGGAAGAAACAGACCTTTACCCATGAACAGTCAGATCCATGGTTGCCTTGCTCACATCAGGCCATGGTTAAAGAATTTTATTTTTACAATGATTGCCATCCTTGGAATCATCTAGAAATGCCCAAGTGAATACCCTGAGTTACAAACACACTCCTCTCAGACCCCCTTATGCAGTAGCAATTCTGGGTCCTCATGATAATCAGGATTGATTTCCCTCATTAGTATACAAAGTCTTTAGTTAGTTAATTAATTATTATTATTATTTTTTCCTGCTCTTTCACTATCATGAGGAGATGAAATGAACCAAATAGTTATAACTTCAAACTCTGGAAATTTTTTCTGATCACCCTTATGCACATCATTCCCCCTGGAGACTAACCCAACAAAGATTCCAACTGTGAGGAAAAAAAGCAAACATTTATCTACAGGTCAATCCCAGGAAGGGTGTTGAGAGTGGTCACTGTGACTTCCACTTCTTTATCCCTGGTGCCATGTATTCTTACTTTTGAGACTCACAGCCACACATATAGAACACTGGCTCAGTGCATACGCCACTTTCTGGAAATATTATCTCAACCTTAAGGGTGTGATAATGCTCTCTCTAGCTGAGCTTTTTATAGGCCTTTCCAATGTTCTATTAGGTTAACTTCCAGTGGACACCATATGTATGAAACACTGTATGTATCACCATCAGCATCAAGTGCATCCCTTGACTGAGGCAACGGTATGCAGCATAGTACATTAGGCTTCCTTTAGGCCTACACAGAGAGGTAAAATCAGAGAAAAAACTCACTTTTATGGGGTACATATGAAGTCTTATACAAATTCAGATTCAGAGGGTTCCAAACTAATCTGGCACTCACTGACTATTTGGTTCCCTCAGGGATAGTTGTGATAATAAACAAATTAGCTTTGGTAAGGGTTAGCCTTTGTGTAGGGCTCATACCTCATCTATGACATCATGGCTACACATTTTTTAAATTTTTTAAAATTTATTTTAGAGAGCAAGACAGAGTGCGAGCAGGGGTTGCACAGAAAGTGAGGGAGACACAAAATCCAACAAAGGCTCCAGGCTCCAACCTGCCAGTACAGAGCCCAACAGGGGGCTTGAACTCACAAACCATGAGATCATGACCTGAGCCAAAGTCAGACACTTAACCAACTGAGCCACTCAGGCTCTCCATGGCTACTCCATTTTTGAACCCATCTGTAAGCAATGGAGGAGACAAAGACAGTTTAATTGATATCTTCTGTATAGAATGACAACTTAATGATTGATTTCCTATTCTTCAGTGTTTCTAATAGACATTAATTTAAGACCTCATAATTACTCTCTCTATACCTACATTTCAGTTCCAGCCACATGGCTCTTCCCTTATCTCAGACCTTCATTAATTTGGCTCTTTCCAAGTCCCTGACCAAATAGACAGGTGATTTGACACATCCCAGAAGTCCATGCCTAGGCTTATCTCAAACCATTGATTGATCCATAGAAAGGAGACAACCACTATATACTATTCACCATTTTAGCCATTGGGAGTATTTTCCCTCCCTAGTAATATTTAAATCTTCTCTTTTCCTGTTGGGGGTTGGAACAGCATCAATCCATATCCAGATTGTTCAAGACACATTGAACTAACCCATCTAGGATCCAGACCTGAGTTTATTTCTCCTCCCTTTGTTGGCAGTCACCAGAAGCAAGAGATGTGACCTTAAGTGTACCTTATTGATGCAATAAAAGTAAGTGATATGGCTATTAGGGTCACATATTTGCAAACTTAATTGCACCTAGAGATAATGCCTCTTAGAATTATCCAAATGCAGAAAAGAAAACTGAGGCATTTACTGACAAATAATTATCTTCTCATTTTCAGACTGTGTCTGTAATATGCTGATCATGTTTCATTGGAATGTTGGAGATGGTTCTTAAAAATGGATGCCCATTAAGCAGGATGCTCTTACCCTGAGTCTGCATCTAGAAAACTTCACCACAGCTTCAGCTGAACTCAGAGCTAACCTGATAGGATTTGACTCAAGGAGTTAAAGGTGTATGATCTAACTACCCTTTTTCCTGAAAAATTTATTCAATAATGTGCTTACTAGATTAATTCAAGTGAATCAAGTGTGGAGTGCAGAGAATCAACAAATTAACGGTTTGTAGTGAACTTCAAGAAGGATAAGCGTTGAAAACTATGAGGAGATTTGGTCAGGGCAGAGAAAGATGCACACCTGAACACTGAAACAACTGTATAAACCCTACCAAGCTTAAAGAAAGGCCCTACAGAAGACATGAACAGACACTTCTCCAAAGAGGACATCCAGATGGCCTACAGGCACATGAAACGATGCTCAACATCACTCATCATCAGGGAAACACAAATCAAAACCACACTGAGATACCACCTCACACCAGTCAGAGTGGCTAAAA
>NC_043701.1:52381501-52396208 GCF_006229205.1 Suricata suricatta | reverse complement strand
AAGAAAGGCCCTAGAGAAGTCTGAACTCATAGAGGGAAAGAATCATCAAGAATTGGAATTATCAAGCCCTTATCTGAAGGATGTCTGTGAGAATCCTGTCCTATACCACTGTAAAACAGCCAAATTTGACTGAGAAGTTAAAGAAATGCCATTTAGGAAAATCTAGTTATCCACATGGAAGAGAATAGGGATCAGAGTTACAAATTGATACTAAGATATCTTATAATATTGGCATTTGTTTACTCTTATGGATATTCAAGTGTCCCTTCTATGATTTTAAGTGTGTTCATATTTGGAGCGCCTGGGTGGCTCATTCGGTTAAGCATCCAGCTTCAACTCAGGTCATGATCTCACAGTTTGTGGGTTTGAGCCCCACATCAGGCTCTGTGTTAACAGTTAGCTCAGAGCCTGGAACCTGCTTCAGATTCTGTATCTCTCTCTCTGACCCTCCCCTGCTCACGCTGTCTCTCTCTGTCTCTCAAAAATAAATTTAAAAAAAAAAATTTAAAAAGTAAGTGTGTTCATAATTAAGAAAATATTCCTAAGGTATACCTTAATCACTCTTAAATAAAAAAGATAATTTATTTTCATACTAAATGTCCTGAGAGTCTTGACTATCCTATGTTTGCTTTCCCATTTCACATCTCCATAGCTGTAGATATCTTTGGAAAGCATCACCTTAGTAAAATTATAAGAAAGGCAATATCTACATAAGCTAAACTGTCCCAACTCTAGTTATCAGACCCTGATTGGGACAAAATTTATAGGTTGTGAGTTGCTGGGAAGCCCACTATTTATAACAGAAGGCCCTCATAACAGCAAGGGTTTCCTGGGGGAAATTTCAGCACATGGTTCTCTGTCTGGAAGTATCTATTACCTTAGAGGATATGTTGTTGAACCTCACAGAACTTGGAAGTTGGACTCAGACTGATGAAGTCTAAGAGGTTTATTTCCAGCAGAATGGCAAATTTGAGCAAAAATTCCTGCCTGGGGCGGCACATTTGACTTTGACCTATAAGTTAATGTATCACTTAATTTCCATGCATTAGTCCCGAGGGATAATGGACCAAAAAAGTGGTGGGGCACTTGAAATTTAATCAGTTAGTATTTCACAGAAGTTACTGGAATGCATCCTACTCAGACAAATTCTGGTTTATTTGCATTCATAAGAGTCATCCAAGGGCTCTTAAGCCTTATAAATGAGGGTGGGAGCAATAAAGAAGCAGTATCATTGGGCCCCTAGAAACAAAAATAATCTGTAGCAATGTGAATTAAAGGTTAAATTGTTTTCTTTAATATTTTGAAACAGATTCAAGAAGTTGGAGTTTATCCTCTTAGTCTCAGCACCTGGGAGACAACTATTCACTTTATGTACTGGAATAACCTTCTAGAGACTTGAAATAGCAAAGCCATCAGCGCAATTAACCTGACACTGTCTTACTGTGGAATAACATCATTGTGAAACACGAAGTACGGAAATAGCCTAGGATCACAGTATAAAAGTTCCACAAAATGTTCGAGGGTGTTTGGCTGAAAGACTGATTGAAATACATACTTATACATTTACTATTATGTCCAATTCAAGGATGAAAATGTTACCCATTTCTGATGCTCAACTATTTCTTTCCTTTGAGAATCTAGTTTTGTTTTAACATATTAAAACTTCCCATTTGCCTTTCCAGACTAATCCATATTAAAATATGTTCCATGAAACCCAAACACTCATACATATATATAAGATTTGTATATATAATCACACTTATATATATGCCATTAACCTACTCACATTGACTTAGAAGTTATTTTTTAAAAGAATGTGCTAGCTACATAGTTTGTGAGCTCAGTGTGAAATAAAATTCCAGGACCCCTGCTGGGGGAAAGGAAATTAACATTCCCCTCTCAAAAGCCAACTATCTTCACACACTATAGACAGGTGACTTCAAGGTTGCATAACTTCCCTTTCTGATGCTATCCATACTTGGATGGTAGGTTGGTGGGAAGTCATAGTCAAGTTTTCCATCAAATGCATCAGGGTCCTATCAGCCTACGATAGTTTGTCCATGGCTTCAATCTGTCCAGAAATACCATGGGCTGCAGGCCTGCTCCCCACCATTCCTGGCGATCAGGTCCCCACTACAGGCTGGAAGATGTCAGCAGAAGGTGTTTCCTTCATGCCCCCAGGTGGAGGGCAGTACTGGGCGTGGACTAAGAGAGAAGGAAGAAGTAGATAGGAAGCCTAAGCAGGGAAGATGGTTGGGACTGATCATGAACTGAAGCTCCCAGTCCCTAGCACATGCTCCAATTTTATATCATATTTAACTAAAAACTCAAATTCAAAGATAAAATTATTAAGAATTGCAAGACAATTACCACGGAGCATTCAACCCATAAGAATGGGGCTGGGCTCTGAGCCTGTTCCCTAGGTAACTGCATTGATAGCAACATAGGAAGCTTATCCTGCCACTGGATTTATATCCTCCATTGTCTTAGAAAAGTTAAACACCCTCCTCAAAGATAATCTCTGGAGCAGGGAAATTACAATTCAACTATGAATGTCTTGGAGATGTCTTACTACAAATTTAATCACATGAGTGCTCCCATTCCCATTAATGCTGTCACATAGTGAGGTCTAATATTAATGTAAGCCATCAAGGGGTCCTGGCACCATTTCTCCATATGTGCAGATTAAGATCACACTGTCATCTTTGCCAAAACCAAATATAGATTTTGAGTACTATTATATAAGTGATCCTTGACCATTTTCATTGCCTCCAAACCATTTGCAATGCAGCACAATTTTGTGAAATGCTGATGAGACTGACCATATAACTGAATTGCCCCCACATTATTTTTACCATTTTCATAGCCCAGCCTCTGATTTGGGGGTTACTATCCCATGAGTTAAGACTTTCTATGTCTAGACACTTTGATCACCAGAAAGTATTTTGGGGTTGCCTGGGTGGCTCAATCAGTTGAACATCCAATGTTGGCTCACATCATGACCTCACAGTTTGTGGGTTTGAGTCCCACATTGGGCTCTGTGCTGACAGCTGTAGAGCCTGGAGCCTTCTTCTAATTTTTTATTTCCCTCTCTATCTGCTCCTCCCCTGCTTACATCTATCTCTCTTTCAAAAATAAATAAACATTAAAAATTTTTTAAGTATTTCAATATATTCAAATCAAATTTTCTTACTCATAACTTTTGCTAACTCTGATCCTGCATGTAAAATCATCAGTAAGTGTATTTCCTTGTGAAGCATGTTTAGATATTTAAGTGAATTGAAAATACCTTCTTTAGATTAATATATTTTAGACTTATTAGCTGAGAAAAAAATCAGTTAATTCATCCTACAAAATATTATTGAGTGTCTCCTTTTGGTCAAGTGTAAAGATAAACATGACACACCTGCTCCAGCTCTTACAGAGACTAAAAAAATTGTCAGTTAAACATAGAGTTTTTCAAACAGAGTAAATATGATGCTGGAGAATGCTAAGTGCCAGGGGGTCACAGCACAATAAAATCTCATGTGCACAAACCTAAATATCACGAAATAACCATGTCCAGGTGTGAACAGGGATTGCTGAGGAGGAGGGAGAGGATGGTAGAAGTATTCTAGGCAGATATCCACATTATAATAAATTTTTTTAAATGACAACCTGACATAGCAGAAAATTTTACCACGACTTTGTTTTATTTGGGGATCATGTGCGGGGGATGCAATGATGAGCAAAGTCTGAAATTAAAAGTATCAGGGCCCATAGACTGTTGTATACCACATCGACATGCTTGAAATTGGAATGAAGCTTCAAGAGATTATTACTGTGTTTCAAAAGTAACTTTCTTATATTTGGTTAAAGATAGATTATTCTGGATGCACTGTGAACCAGGAGCAGAATGAGGGAAAGACTTGAGACCATTAGCTGGGTGTTGAGCATGCTGAAAGAATTTCGGTGAGCAATGGTGGTATCTGTTCTTTTTTTATATATTTACTTATTCATTTATTTAGAGAGAGAGGGAGAGAGAGAATCCAAACTAGGGCCGGTGCTATCAGGGCAGAACTCAACAAGTGGCTCAATCTCCCGAGCCCTAAGATCATGATCTGAACCAAAATCAAGGGTCACCTGCTTAACCACTGAGCCATGCAGGTGCCCAATAATAGGGTCAGTACGGAGTAAATAAGTTGAATGGATGTGGGCATTTTAGGATGTAGAAACTGCAGCATGTTGTTTGGATTTGAACACTGAGAGGGAAGTATTAAAGATAATACCTCTGTTGCTATTTTGAGCAAATTTATAGATGATGATGTCTTTCATTACAATAAGAAAGAGGAGAATTGATTTTAGGGTAAAGAGTTCAGATTCAGATAGGCTGAGGTGGATGTGACTCATCCAAATATGGAAAAACTTGTAATAGGTAGATCAGAAGCTCTGTGGAGAGAGTGGTTACAGATAAGTATTACTTATAGATGGTAATTGAAGGTAGGCACATGGATGAAACTGTTCAAGGAGAAAGCTAATAAGATAAGAAGAGAAGATGTGGCAGAGAGTGGAGGGACCACTGATGCCTCTGGGTGTGGTGCTAACACCCCAAGTATGGTGTCTCAAAGGCAGGCCTCTGCCGAGTTAGAGAGGAAGAACATCCAACAATAAAAGAAAAGATTAGACTTGTTTAAGAGACATTATTTATAACAGGTAGAAGATGGTATTTAAAAGTGAACTTGTAGGAGCACTTGGGTGTCTCAGTCAGTTAAGCACCTCACTCTTGATCTCAGCTCAGGTCATGATCTTACAGTTCATGGGATCAAGGCCCACATGGGGCTTTGCATGGACAGCACAGAACCCTCTCAGGATTCTCTCTCTCTCTCTGTCCCTCGCCTACTCGTGCCCTCTCTCTCAAAATAAATAAATAGACTTAAACAATATCAAAGTGAACTCTTAGGTATAGCATAGTTTTGAAGTTTTACCTAAAGATTCTGTTTTCACTGCAGAGAAATTAATATAATTTGTTACCAGCAAGCAGGGAATGTTTGAATGTGAGGAATAAAGGTGATGTGCAAAATAGCTGCTGCGGACAGTGAGAGAGAACACTGACCTGCAAAGTAAAAGTTTGCTAGAATGACCCGAATGAAATTGTCATCATAAATTTATAGTTACACAAATGTCAGCTGATGGGTGAAATTCTCAAAGAAAACTCAGTAGCCAAGCTTGAGGTGTAAAGTCTATCAGATCCATGAGGTTGGAAGTTTGGTCAGCGCGCTGCAGGGATACGGGCACAGACCTGAAGCCAGAGGAAAAGACAAGTCAGACCTTCGGACTCTCCATGATTGTATAGGACTGGAAAAAGTAAATAAGCAAGTTGTAAATAAATAAGTGTATTTTATACACACATATAGAAAGAATGCTCTGATAAGATCAGAGAATTTGACTTTCATTTTTATTTCAGAAGTAGAAAAGCTCTGGTGGAAAAGACTCACTACTGTATCCACAGTAGTGACCAATTGCAATGCATTGTTACAGCGTCGCTGATAACAAGGAAGCTAGGTTTCAGGGGAAAATAGATTATTGATGAACAAACTGAAATTTTTCCTATATCCACTCAGCTATAATGTGATGGAACCACGTGATCTGATTTTCTTATTAACAGAGTTCTCTGGCTGCTGTCCCAAGAATAGATTGAAAGGGGCAAGCATATATCAAGACAAATAACCCATTGAGGGTTCAGTGTTAGCAGCAAGGAATGCTCCAACCAGAAACACAACAATAACCGTAATAGCAGGAAGAGAATATAGAGTATATGGGTACATATGACGGAAGGTAGCAGGCACATCAATTTTTCTCAGTGAAGTTTAGGTTACCAATGGAAAAGTAAGGGCAGAGGAAAGCTGTCTTAGGGTCTGGACAAAAATAGGCAAGATATGAAGTGTTGAGGAGGAAACAGAGTAAGGAAATACCTAACAATTACTGGACCGAATTAATGACTCAATTCAGTATGATGGTTGTGAATTTCAAAGGATCACGTTCTGCATGGGTACATATTGTCTACAGTCATAATAGCTACCAGGTTGTAAGGGACGGGATTATCGAACATGAATTTAACCATAGGACATATTATCCTACCAAGGGCAGGGACTAAAGACAGTCTTGACTGTAGGCACAGGAAGTCATTTAAGAATTGACAACTGACATTATGGGGTATATATGAAGTCTTATACAAATCCAGAATCGGAGGGTTCCAACCCAATCTGCCACTCACTGACTATTTGATTCCCTCAGGGATAGTTGTGATAATGAACAAATTAGCTTTGGTAAGGGTTAACCTTTGTGTAGGGCTCATAACTCATCTCTGCCATCATGGCTACACATTTTTTTAATGTTTTTATTTATTTGGGAGGGAGCAAGACAGAGTGTGAGTAGGGGATGCACAGAAAGTGAGGGGGACACAAAATCCAACAAAGGCTCCAGGCTCCAAGCTGTCAGTACAGAGCCTGGCAAGGGGCTTGAACTCACAAACTATGAGATCATGACCTGAGGCAAAGTCAGACACTTAACCAACTGAGCCACTCAGGCTCTCCGTTTGAATATCCTGAGCCATGCAGTAGAAGGTCTGGATGTTATAAAATACCTATTTTTTGAATTGAGAATTTTGTTTTGACTGAGATACTTCGGTTAATACAGGCTTATTTCTCACACTTACCAAATCTGTGTAAGAGTCTCATTTACAGAGAACGCTGAGGTTGAGATAGCAGTGCACTTTCTAACTCCTGGATGTTAATCAGATGTGACTACCTATTGATTGTGAGTTACTGCAGTGCAATGAAAGTGCACAATTATAAAAGGGAACTGGCTTCTTCTATCACTCTGAATTAATTTCTGCACCAAAGACTATAAATTAACTATGTCTGATTAACTGGGCAATCCATTATGTGAATTATTACCAATTCGTACTATGTTTCTGGAGGTCAGCTTTGAATTAGTATCAAATGCTACATACATTTTCTTTCATCATTGAAACGTAAACACCATGGAATGATAAAATTTCTTGCCCAAACTTAACAAGTAAATAAAACTTTCTGAAAGTTCAGCTTACTAATGGGTTTATTTCAAGATTTCTAGCTTAGGCTGAAAAGAGTGAACAAATTAAGTTAAATGTGATAGTGTCTCTGTATTGGTGATTATAAGAAAGTTTAAAATGCAGAATTATCAAAAAATAGTACCCTATCTAAAATAATATAAAAAATTAAAAGTTAAGGGAAAGATAATGACTTTGTCAATTTCATTGACTTCTATTTATTCTTTTAATAATGTTTTGTTTATCTGGATTTGATATTAATATATGTTCAGTAGGGGCACTTAGATGGCTCAGTCAGTTAAGAATCCAGCTTCAGCTCAGGTCATGATCTCACAGTTCATGGGTTGGAGTCCCGTGTCGGGCTCTGTGCTGACAGCTAGCTCAGAGCCTGGAGCCTGCTTCAGATTCTGTATCTCTCTCTCTCTCTCTCTGCTCCTCTCCTGCTTGTTCTTTCTCTCTCGGTCTCTCCAAAAAAAAAAATTTTAAATTTTAAAAAATATATGTTCAAATTAGAAAAGTTGGAGATTTAAAAGTGATTTTGAACGTTTGGTATGATCATCTCAAAATTACTACTATGCCATTAGAATAGAGTTAAAATGATAACATTACTAAAAAAAGACTAAAATCTTTAAATATTTTGGAGACTGTCCAAACATGACACAGAGTCTAAGACTTAAAGAGAATAGGTTTATGAGTATATTACATAATTTTAAGAATTCTTTAAAACCAAAAATGTTAGAAAATATATCCAAAACTAGGAAATAGTTGAGAAAATATGTTCCACAGTTGTAAGCCAATTTCCATTCTATAAAAATTTCTTTATCCACAATAACTTTAAAAGACAGTTGAAGAAATATATAAAAATTAGAAGTTCAACAATGCTCAGATATTAGTTATAATTAAATATATAGTCACATAATACTTCCCAGTTTTGCATAAAAAATTTTAGAAGGAAGACCCTATGCAGAATTCTGCCAGATTGTATGGATATCGGCAATCTCATTTGCAATGCACTAGTGTAAATGAATAAAATCCCCTTTAAAAAGTGAGGTAATGCTACGTATCTTAATATTTATTACAAGAAAATTTTACATAATAACTCCACTTCTAACAATGTATCTTCCAGATAGGAATGATTATTTCTGTATAAACAAGGATACCAGTATGATTTTTAATAAAATAAAACAATATATATCAAATAATTAAAATTACAGAGATAATGTTATAAGTATACATCCATAATAGAATCCTAATAGATATTTTATTTTATTTTTTAATTTTAAAATTTTATTTATTTATTTTAAGAGAGAAAGTGTGTTGGCATAAGAAAGGGGAAGGGGCCGAGAGAGAGGGAAACAGAATATCAAGCAAGTTTTGCACTGCCAGAGCAGGGTCCGATGCGGGGCTCGAAATCAAAAACAGTGAGATCATGACCTGAGCTGAAATCAAGAGTTGGACACTTAACCAACTGAGCTACCCAGGTTCTCTGAATCCTAAGCAGCATTTTAAAACAATCATGAAGAATATGTGAGATATCAACTAATACATTCTGAAAAATAAAATAGTCTGAACAATGTGCATTATTTTTATAATAAAAAATAGAAACCACTGTGTTCAACTAGGACCACCAAGAAAAGCACATGGTCATTGAAAAGATCTGGAAAAGACAAAAAAAAAAGGGGAAAAAAACCTTTGCAACTTTGAAAATAAATGGAATCTATGAAGTAAGGCAAAAGAAACTACGTAAGCACTGTACTTACATTGATAGATAAAGTCATTCCAAGATGTATGCATTTACAATGTTGATACTCCAGCACTTGTGTCTTAGAATTTAACAGCTAAAAGAGATGATGCATTGTGGAACAAGGTTCCTCCCTGTGAGGGCGGGAGCTTATGGACAAGGAGGACAAGGAGGCTAGAAAGGTCCATGTGGCAATATATCAAAGCTGGAGACATTAGTATGGGTTCATATTTAGTTACGTATAGATACAGATGACTATAGGCAGAGATATTTATAGCTATGTGTGCATACATGGGTTAGTATATACACATATATTTCCTTCTTGTCAGATGAGAAGGCTTACAAAATATGGTAACTCAAAAGTATGTGCTCATATATAATACCTAGATCTCGGTGTCTAATATCATTCTCCAATAGATAGAAGTAGGTCATTTTGGAGAAATGGAGGATTCTAGAGGCTGAGCAAGAAATGAAGAATGAGCCTGAAGGATCATGAAATACCAGAAAGTAAGGAAGTTCTGTGTACCTGCGTGAACACATGCACATGCACGCAGGTGTGCACACACACACACAATATTGAAATATGTCAAAAATAAATAAGAACCCACTAAAGGAGTTCCAATGGTCAAAGTTGAAACAATCTGAGTAATGAGATAAATAAAGTAGCAGTGGATTATTAACAAAAATATGAAAAAATATGAGTTGATGGAGATATAAATAAATAATTGAATAAACAAAAAGATGGAGAGAAAGGGAAAATTCACCCTTGCAGAATAATTCCCAAGAATTTATGTAAATGCTTTGCTCTCAGGAGGTGAATATAACTCCCCACTCCTTAAATATGAGCTGTACATATGGAAAAGGGGGTATTTACTTTGAAAAACACTACAAACAGTACCTGCATCAGGTGATTAAAGCCAACACCAACTGTGCTTAAGTCATGCTGATAATCTATACCCTTGACATGATGGGATGAATATAGCACTTTAGTTTTGTGACCTTTCTTCCAAAAACACATAACATAAATCTAATAATTAACAATAACAATAATAATAATAATAATAATAAATAATTCCAACAAATCCCAGCTGAGAATTATTCTACAAAAAGCCTAAAAAATATTGGTCAAAAGTATCAAGATTATCAAAAGCAATGAAAATGAAAACTGTCAGACTCTCAAGTTGCCTAAGTAGACTTGTTGACCAATGTAAAACAGACACATAGGTCAACGGAACAGTATAGAGAACCCAGAAATGGACCTACAAATGTATGGTCAACTAACCTTGAACAAAGCAGGAAAGAAATGAAATGGGGGAAAAAAACACAACAGTCACTTAAGCAAATGATATTGGGAAAACTGGACAATGACATGCAGAAGACTGAAACTGGACCACTTTTTTACACCATGCACAAAAATAAACCTTAAATGGATGAAAGACCTAAATGTATGACAGGAAGCCATCAAAATCCTAGGGGAGAAAACAGGCAACAGCCTTAACTTGGCTGCATGAGCCATATCTCTAGAGGCAAAAGAAACCAAAGCAAAGCTTTTGTTTTGTTTTCATCTTTACCAAGATGAAACACTTTTGTACATGAAGGAAACAATCAACAAATCTAAAAGGCAGCCTACGGAATGGGAGAAGATATTTGCAAATGACATATCATATAAAGGGTTAGTATCCAAAAATCTATAAAGAATTTATCAAACTCAACACCCAGAAACAAATAACTTGAGGAAATGGGCATAAGACATGAAGAGACACTTTTCCGAAGAAGACATCCAGATGACTAACAGACAAACTGAAAAGATGCTCAAAAATTACTCATAATCAGGGAAATACAAATAAAAACCTCAATACCATCTTACATCAGTCAGAATGGCTAAAATTAACAACTCAGGAAACAAGCTGTTGGCGTGGCAAGGCCGCAGAGAAAGGGAAACACTTTTGAACTACCGGTAGGAATGCAAACTGGTGCAGCCACTCTGGTAAACAGTACAGAGATTCCTCAAAAAATTAAAAATAGAACTGCCTTATGTCACAGTAATTGCACTACTATATATTTATCCAAAAGATACAAAAGTGTTGATTTGAAAGGGCACATCCAACCCAATATTTATAGAAGCATTAGCAACAATAGCCAAATTATAGGAAGAGCTAAATGTCCATTGAATGACGAATGGATAAAGAAGATATGATGTATGTGTGTGTGCACATATACACATATATGTATATACATATATATGTGTGTGTGTGTTTATGCACATATATATAAATTATATATATGTATGAATATTACTCAGTGATTGAAAAGGATGAAATCTACCATTTGCAACAATGTTATTGAAACTATATTGCTAAAGGAAATAAATCAGAGAGAGACAAATATATGATTTCACTCATCTGTGGAAATGAAGAAACAATGCAGATGAACATAAGGAAGGGAAGCAAAAATCAGATAAGAACAAAGGGAGATAAACTATAAGAGACTCTTAAATACAGAGAAAAAACTGAGGGATGCTGGAGGGGCAGTGGGTGGGAGATGGGCTAAAGGGGTGATCGGCATTCAGGAGGGCATTTGTTGGGATGTACAGTAGGTTATATGCAAGTAATAAATCACTAAATTCTACTATTGAATACAATACTACACTATATGTTAACTAGCTTGAATTTAAATTTTTAAAATAATAAAATGCCCATCCTAGTATATTTCTACACACACACACACACACACACACACACACGTAGTATGTTATCTTTATAACATATATCTTTATATCTTTAAAAAGAAAAATGACACTCAGGCAAAACTAAGGAAATCTGAATAAAATATGGACTTTAGTTTCTAATATATTAATATATATTTTGTTTATTTGACAAATGTGCCACATTAATGTAAATTGTTAATAATAGAAGTGATTGGGTGTAATGTATAGAGGTACTCTTTTTACTTTCTTTGCAAATATTCTACAAATATAAAATTGTTCTGATAATAAGTTTATGAAAGCTTTGATTGCCTGCCTAGACATCTGAATATATAGGTAACTAACTAACTAAATAAATAAATAATCTTAAATAATATATAAGAGCTAAAAAATAAAATCATAAAAGTATAAGAAGAAAAGACAATGTTGTTTGTCTTTCAAATAGAGTAATGAAGTATAAATAATGATGGGGAAGTTGTCCCCAAACAACTAAGCAATCAAGAAGAAAGAAAAAAACCCCAGAGAAATAATAATAATGATGACATAATCATTGGCTCTGTAGAGTTTCTGAAAATCATAAAAGTATAACGAACTACTTTAAACCAATTCACTTTAAAAGTCAAAAACATAGAGAAAAATTATAGAAACAAATTGTTGGCAATGATTAAGAATGTTCCAAACCTGGTGAAATCCAGCACTCCGAAGTTTGAGGAATGTAGGTCAATCTCGATGGGATAAACATAAAGAAAGCGTCAGCAGGGACACATCGTAAAGCTGAAGAAAATTCAAAGACAATGAGGAAAATCTTAAAAGGGACATAAAACAATAAACAAACAATAATATTGAGATAACTCCTCAAAATAAATTTTAGAACCAAGAAAAATTTGAGCAAAAATTTTTAAATATTTTTAAAATGTTTTATTTATTTTTGAGAGAGTGAGAGAGACAGCTAGAGCGGGGGAGAGTCAGAGAAAGAGAGGGAGACACAGAATCTGAAGACAGGCTCCAGGCTCTGAGCTGTCAGCACAGAGCCTGATGCAGGGCTCAAACCCACTAACCACGAGATCATGACCTGAGCAGGATGCTCAACCGGCAGCCACCCAGGCACCCCATTTGAGCAAACTTTTTGAAGACTTGAAGGGAAAAGAAAACACATCTGTTAACCTGTATTCAATATTCAATTAAAAAAAATCTCCACCTGACCCTATTGAAAACACAGAGGAAAGCTATAAAAATGGCTTTCGGCCACTGGACATCAGGCAACTCTGGACACTGGTCTTTGAGATGAGAGGAACAAAGTAACAAAGTGAATTGCATGGTATTTCCCACTAACTTTTGAGAGAGAACTTCCAAGCCATGGACTAGTAATGGGACACTCACTAGGGACCGGTAGTTACTCTGAGCTGAAAAGGCAGAGTGGGAATCCAGAAGACCCCAGACAGAGATACTGGGGTAGAGGACTGGAGGACAGAGCTGTCTGACAAAGCTTCAAAATCCTGAAAGGGCCCCAGGGAGTCATAAGCATATGTGCGATCAGTTCATGAGATAAAGAAAGGACCATCCAGCACAAGGAGAGCACAGAAATCTGAGAGCTCGCCAGAAAATGTTCAGATTCCCTTACCCCCAGGAAAGCCTTGTAGGTCAAGCAGAAACAGACTACTCAGGAGTGTGTAAGTGTGTTGCTTCAGCATTAGTATAAAACTGGTCCTGGACCAGAGGTGTCATGTCCTACATGGGCAGCACTCGCAGTAGGGTGAAAATCATGAGATTTGGCGACTGATTAAAAAATATTAAACAATGACATAAAAAATGATTCTCAATGAGGAGGAACAAATTGATAAGCAAAAGCAGACACTGAAAGACACAAATGAAGGAATTAATAGAAAATGTCTTTAAAATTATTATAACATTATTCTTCATGCTTTTCAAGAAGATGAAGATTGGGCATGTTAAGTAGAGTCATGAAAGATAAAAAATCCAAATTGGAATCTTTGGAGATTAAAAGATATGTAGTGGCTGAGATGAAAATTAGCTTGCATAAGAAAAGATGTGTGAGTATGATTACATCACATCAATGAGCTTCAAGTGGTGAATCAGTTGCAATTGGAGACCCCAAAGAAGACTTGGGCATGAAAAATATTTGAAGATTATTGTTTGCTTAAAAAAAGATGTCAAAAACTATGAGCCCCACATATCTAGAATCTTAATGTACCCCAAACAAAAGAAACATAAAAAAACTTCATGCAGGGGCATCATATTAAAATTTTAAAAAATTATTAAGAAAGAAAGTCTTAAAAGTAGTAAGAAGTGGTGGGAAGGGAAGACATTATGTACAGAAAAAGGATTTCTCAGCAGAAATAGTGCAAACAAGAAATACAGTAGAGCAAAATTTTTAACTAAGTTAAAAACCAAAAACAAATCTAGTATTCAATACAATCAAGTATCTTTCCAAACAAAAGAAAAATATGAACTATTTTAGTCACATAGAAGCAAAGAGTCTTCAACAGCAGCAGACCTGAATTATAAGAAACATTGAAAGAAGCCCTTCGGTAAAAAAGAAAGTAGACAAAATTCTAAATCTACACTAAGGAAATGAATACCAGAAATGGTGCATATGTGGGGAGTATAATATTACTTGCTAGTAGACTTGTATAAGTTGGGATGCACGTTATAGACTATAAGATAATCGGTAAAAAAGCAAAGTGTAGCTAGCGCGCTTTAAAGGAGATAAAATGAATTTGAAACTACTCAACTACACAAGTGAATATGCTTCTTTCCTAATTAGTACAGCACTATTTGTAACAGATGAATATGGAAACAACAAAAATTCCCATTAATAAATTATTGAACAAACTCACACAATAAACTATTATACAGTTCTTTAAAAACATTTTTTTGTATATTTATTTTCAAGAGAGAGAGTAAGAGAGCAGGGGAAGGGCGGAGTCTGAACCAGGTTCCAGGCTCCAGGCTGAGACATCAGCACAGAGCCTGATACAGGCTCAAACTCATGAGCCATGAGATTATGACCCGAGCCAAAGTCATAAGCTTAACCAACCAACTGAGCTACGCAGGTGCCTGACTATTATATACTTCTAAAAAGCCAAAAAGGCATACAGCTTTTTTTTTCTATATACTATTTAAGCTTGTTTTCCAAAGAAACAAGCAAATGGGATAAAAATATGTGGACTAT
>NC_043701.1:52376942-52381401 GCF_006229205.1 Suricata suricatta | reverse complement strand
AGGAAACCATCAAAACCCTCGAGGAGAAAGTAGGGAAAAACCTCCTAGACCTCCACCGCAGCAATCTCCTACTTGACACATCCTCAAAGGCAAGGGAAATGAAAGCAAAACTGAACCCTTGGGACTTCATCAAGATAAAAAGCTTCTGCAAGGCAAAGGAAACAATCAAGAAAACTAATAGGCAACCGACAGAATGGGATGTTGAGCATTTTTTAACGTGCCTATTGTCCTTTCATATACCTTCTTTGGGAAAATGTATTTTCCGGTTCTTGGGTCACTTTTAAATTGCATTATTATTATATTATCATTATCATTTACATCATCATCATCATCATTATTATTATCATCATTGCTATTGTGTTGTATGGGTTCTTTATATATTTTGAATATTAACCCTTTTGGGATATATAGCTTGCAATTATTCCCCCCAATTTGTATTGTTTTTCCACTTTGTTAATGGTTTATTTTTCTGTTCACAAACTTTTTACTTTGAATGTAGTCCAGTTAATTGTTTGATATTTTGTTGTTGATGTTTTAGGTATCGTATTTAAGAAATCCTTACCAAGACTCCTGTCAAGGAGATTTGTTGCTATATTTTCTTCAAGGAGTTCTATGGTTTCAGAATTTACATTTAACCCTTTCATCATTTGAGTTAATTTTTGTGTCTGATATAAGGTAGGGATCTAGTTTCATTCTTTTACATGTGAATGTCCAATTATCCCAACACCATTTATTGAGAAGAGTCTTCCACATTGAGCATTCTTGGTTTCCTTGTCAAATATTATTTGACCCTTGGTGCTTGGAATTATTTTCATACTTTCAATTTATTCCATTGTTCTATTTGTCTGTTTTTATGCCAATGCCTTGCTGTTTTAATTACTGTAGCTTTGCAGCATAGATTGAAATCAGGAAGTGTGATACCTCCTCTCTGTTCTTCTTTTTTAGTATTTCTTTGACTATTCAGAGTATTTTGTAGCTTCAAATAAATTTTAGGAGTATTTTTTTCGACTTCTTTAAAAAATGCCATAGAAATCCTAATAGGGATTGCACTGAACTTATAGATGACTTTTTGTGATATTGGCCTATTAACAATATTAACTTTTTCCAATCCTTATACATGGGATACCTTTCCATTTTTTTGTGTCTTCTTTGGTTTCTTGTGTCAGTGTCTTGCACTTTTCAGAGTAGAGATCTTTTACCTCATTGGTTAAATTTATTCTTATGTGTTTTCATTCCTTTTGAAGTTATAAATGTGATTGATTTCTTTATTTCCTTTAAAAAATCATTATTATTATATGAAAATACTACAATTTTTGTACATTAATTTTGTATCATGCAACTTTTCTGAATTCATTAGATCTAAGTTTTTTGATTGAATATTTAGGATTTTCTACATATAAGATCATGTCACCTGCAAATAAAGACAATTTTACTTCTTAAATTTCAGGACTGTTATTTTTTTCCCCACCTGTTTGCTCTAGCTAGTACTCCTGGTACTTCTGGTACTATATTAAATAGGAGTGGTGAGTGTTGGTACTATGTACTGTTTTTTAGCTTAAAGCAAAAGCATTCAACCTGTCACCATTGAGTATGATGTCAGCTGTGAGCTTGTCTTGTATGGCCTTTGTTATTTTGAGATTTGCTTCTTCTATACCTAATTTGTTGAGTTTTATAATGAATGGTTATTACATTTTGTCAAATGCTTTTTCTGCATCTGTTGAGAAGAGTGTATGATTCTTTTCTTTCATGATGTATCACATTGGTGAACCTGCATCTGTTGAACCATCTTTGCATTCTGGGATAAATCCCAACTGATCATGGTAAATGATCCTATTAATATGCTGTTGAATTCAGTTTGCTCTACTTTCTAGATAACTTTTGTATGTATAACCATCAGAGACATCAACATGGAGTTTTTTATTTTTTGTTTTTCCTGGTTTTGATATCAGCACAACACTGGCCTCAAAAAAAAATGGGTTTGAGAGAGTTTCTTCCTCAATTGTTTGAAAGAGTTTGAAGAGGTGTTGATTGGTGTTGATTATTTAAGTGTTTGAATGTTCTAAACTTCACCAGTGAAGCCATCTGGTCTTGGGCTTTTCTTTGTTGGGAGATGTTTGATTACTAATTTATATCTACTTATTCATATTTGGTATTTCTTCTTGATTCAGCCTTTGTCAGCTGTGTGTTTCTAAGAATGTTTCCATTTCTTCTGGACTGTCCAGTTTATTTGTGTCCATAGTGTCCGCTTTTGATTCTTTATATTTCTCTGTTATATGTTTCAGTGTTTTCTTTTTCATTTACAATTTTGTTGATTAGAGTCCTCTTCCCTTTTCCCTTGGTTAGTCCACCTAAGGGTTTTTAAATTGTGTTTATCTTTTCAAAGAACCAAATCTTAGTTTGGTTAATTTTTTCTATTGTTTTTCTATTCTCCATTTCATTTATTTTTGCTCAAATATTTATTATTTCATTTCTCATTCTAACTTTGGACTCTGTTTGTTCTCTTTCTGCTTCTTAATGTAAGCATTTATTGCTATGAACTTCTTTCTGAGTAAGAGAATTGCTTTTGCTACATCTCATAAGTTCTGGTATGCTGTGTTTTCTTTTTTGTTTCTCCCCAGAAATGTATTTTTGTTTTTGTTTCCTCCTCTAGTTCCTTCTTTGATCCAATGGTAGTTCAGGAGAGTGTTATTTAATTTCTATGTATTTGTGAATTTTCCAGTTTTCTTCTTGTTATTGATTTCTAGTTTTACATCAATGAAAATATTTGGTACAATTTCAATCTTTTTAGAATAGCCAAGACTTGTTTAGTGAAATAATACGTGGTCTATCATAGAAAAATGTCTCTTGTGCACTTGAGAAGAATATGTATTCTTACATTATTGGATAGAATATTTTGTATATGGCATTAGTTACATATGGTTTATTCCTGTTGTCCAAATCTGCTCTTTGCTTATTGATTCTGTCTGGATGATCTCTCCATTGTTGAGAGTGGGGTGTTAAAGTTCCCAATTATTATTATATTATTGTTTATTTCTCCTTTTTATTCTGTTAATTTTGCTTTAGATATTTAGGCTCCAATATGGATTCCTGAGTATTTGAAAAGGTTATATCTCTTTATGGATTGACCCATTAATCATTGTGTAATGACATTTGACTTAAAGATGTAGCCTAAAATATATTTTGTCTGATATAAATATAGCTACCCTTACTTTTGTTGTTTTTGTTGTAATCATTTACATCAAATGACTTTTTCCATTCTTCACTCTCAGTCTATGTTTATCTTAACGCTAAAATAAGTTTGTTGTGGGGAGCATATTATTGTACCTTGTTTTAAAATATTTTAAATTTTATATATTCACCCATTCTTTGTCTTTTGATAGAAGAATTCAATTTGTTTGCTTTTTTTAGGTTTATTTATATATTTTGAGAGAGCCTGAGTGTAGAGAAGGTTCCGAGAAATAGGGGGAGAGAAAATCCCAAGAAGGCTCTGTGTTGCCAGCATGGAGTCCAACGTAGGCTCAGTATCATAAACTGTAAGATCATGACCTGAGTCAAAATCAAGAGTTGGACGCATAATCTATTGAGCCACCCAGGTGCCTCTAAATTTGATTATGTTGGTAAATAATGATATCCAATTTCTATTTTGTCAATTGCTTTATAGTTGTTTGGATTAATTGTTAATTCTTTCCAAACTTACTGTCTTTTTTGTGTGTGTTTTGATGTCTTCTAATATTGGTATGTTTGATTTCTGTCTCGGATTCCTTTGTATAATTGTTATGGGTTTCTCCTTTGTAGTTAACATGTTACATAAAATGCCTTAAAATTATAACATTCTATTTTAAGCTAAAAACAACTTTAATAGAATTCCTAAATTTTACACATTTTTTACTCCTTCTCCTCAAATTTTAGTTATTGCTGTTGAAACTGACTTTTTAAAAAATACTGTGCAACTAATAACTCATTATTACAATTATGGTTATTTTTACTACATTATGTTTTTTTTAATTTTTAAGCTAGAGTTGTAAGTGTATTATGCACCACCATTACCAAATTATAAAATCCAACTTTGATTATATATTTACTGCTGCCAGTGAGTTTTTTGCTACCTATTCTGGATATGGTAGCCCCATTCTCTTTTGGACTGAAATGTTTTCACTGAAAAATCTGCTAGTAAACTTATAAGGATTCTCTTGTATGTAATTTCTCACTTTTCCCTTACTGTACTTAAAATTCTGTCTTACTTTTCCAAAGAGGACATCCAGATGGCCTACAGGCACATGAAATGATGCTCAACATCACTCATCATCAGGGAAACACAAATCAAAACCACACTGAGATACCACCTCACACCAGTCAGAGTGGCTAAAATGAACAAATCAAGAGACTATAGATGCTGGTGAGGGTGTGGAGAGACGGGCACCCTCCTACCCTGTTGGTGGCAATATAAACTGGTGCAGCC
>NC_043701.1:52370760-52376842 GCF_006229205.1 Suricata suricatta | reverse complement strand
GGAGGACCAGGGGGAGGGGAAGAGGGAAAGAGAGTTGGGGAGAGAGAGGGATGCAAAACTTGAGAGACTATTGAATACTGAAAATGAACTGAGGGCTTAAGGCAGAGGGGGGGAAAGAGATGGAGGTGGTGGAGGAGGGCACTTGTGGGGAAGAGCACTGGATGGTGTATGGAAACTAATTTGACAATAAACTACTTAAAAAATATATATATAACAAATAGTAAACAATTCAAGGTCTGAAAAAAATTCTGTCTTTGTCTTTGGCTTTTGAAGATATCATTATCATATGGCTTGTCATCCTATTTAGGTTCACCTGTTGGAGTCATTTGGGTTTATGGATCTGGATGTCCTTTTCTTTTCCCAGGTTTAGGAATTTGTCAGTCATTATTGCTTTAAATATATTTTCTTTCTCTTCTCCTTCTGGAATTCCTGTAATGAAAATATTGTTTCTTTTCATTGTGTCCATCATCTTCCCCCCCACTCTCTTTTATTCTTCTCCTTCTCCTTCTCCTTTTCTTCTTCTTCTCCTTCTCCTTTTCTTCTTCTTCTTCTTCTTCTTCTTCTTCTTCTTCTTCTTCTTCTTCTTCTTCTTCTTCTTCTTCTGCTTTTGACTTTTGCTTCTCTCACTGGGTCATTTCTAATGCCCTATCCTCCAGGTAACTGATTCTTCTGCATGGTTAAGGCAGCTCTTTGAACTCTTTATTGAATTCTGTAGTTAAGTTATTGTATTTTTCAATATTTTCTTTTTCAACTACAAGATTATTGGTTTTAATTGATGTGTGCTAATTTCTTGTCAAACCTATTGTTTTATGCATGCATTGTCTTCCTAATTTTGCTTCAGTTGACTGTGTGTTCTTAGAGTTCTCTACTTTATCATTTTCTTAATTCTTTTTCTGAGAGTTCATAGATCTCCATTTCTCTATAATTTATGATGATAGCTTTATTAGTTTCTTTCTGTGGAGTCATATTTACCTGTTTGTTTGTTTGTAATCCTTGATTTGTTACATTGTTATCTGCACATTTGACTAATCAGATTCCTCCCCCAGACTTTACAGGTTTTCTTTGGCAGAGATAGGTCTTCACCAATCAGTTCAGTTTGGGTTTGGGGGCATGGCTGCTGGGAATGTCTTTGGGCAGGTTCAGTCTGCTTTCATGCCTATTTAGGAGTGAGGCATCTGTTTGAGCTCTGAGGTCAAGGATGTGGGAGGTATGCCTCTGGCTGAGAACAGCTGAATATTAGTGCTGGCTTGGTCCCTGCCCAAATAAGTCTGGAAGATAGACTCCCCAGTTGCCTAGATTCTCTAGTTATCAATAAAATTCTCTAGAATTATTTAATTCTCTAACCAGGCTTATTAATGGTTGGGACTGGGTATTATAATTAGAAGATGGAGTTATGCATTGGCTTTCGTGCTCTGTCAAGGCAGAAGGGAAAGACCCTGTACAGGTCACTCTTTGGGACACAAATCTGGCAAGGGTGTGCATTCAATTCCCTGGTCAGGTGATTCTAATGGTTTTGCTCTGCAGTTGGAGAAAGCAATAGGCTGTTTACTCTGTTTAACTTCCACTGTAAACAAGGCTGTTGGATGGGCTGTGCAGCTTCCTGTATGCTCTGGTTAGGTTCCCAGTCAGGGAGACTGGAGTCTGCATTCAGCAATGAGTGAACCATGACATAGTTTCCCTGCCCAGATGCCACAAGATAAATAGCTCTAAAGCTGGAAATGCACTTTGTTGTCTTAACCTAAGCTGACTTGTGCCCCAAGTGTCCTGACTAAACAGATCCAACTGGCTTTACTCTGCAAACGGTCAGCTCTGCCTGCCCTTCTCTTGGCTTGAGTGCGACCAGGCCACACAACTTCTAGATATTCTTGCCATCCTTTCTGGTCAGATGGTACCAGGAGCCACAGGGGGTGGGGCCATATATTAGTCCCTTACCTGGGCAAGAAGAGGAAGGGTTGCTCCAGGCAGCTATCAGTTTCCCAAATAGGATTTTCTACTGGGGAGGCCAAGAGCAGTCCTCAGCTTTGGGATGAATCAAATTCCCTGGACATACATAGCTGGGGAACTTTCCATGCACAGTATTGATTTTTTTCTGGGGGTGATCAGATTTGTCTGGGTAACTCTTGGGTCAAGTGCTGCTGAGGCAAATGACCTTCAGGCATTCTTACCAAGTTCTCTGGTTGGATATGGTTGGGAGATACTCTCTACACCTCTATGTGGGGGTATGGGCCAACTGGACTCTAGGGCAGGCAAAACTCCTTGTTTTGAGGATTCAATTGAGGCAGATCTGCATCTTGCTGATTTCTCTGGTCAGACTGCACCACCAGCTTGGTTTTGCGATGGGCAAAACAGGTATGAATTTTGACTGCCAAACTGTGTTTGCTGGCCATTTCAAGCCTCTCTCCCTTTTCCACTGCAGGCAGAGGCCCAGTGGATGAGGCTCACAGATTACCTCGTAGTATTTGTGGGCCAAAAGTGGACGATTCCACAAAGTGGCCACAGATTGGGAAGGTGCCGGGTTTCTCCCTGGATTCTCTTTCCCCACTAGAGGCACCAGAGGGTCAGGACAGAGGAAGGTCTCCATATTAGCTTCTATATAGAACATAGTCTTTAATGGATAATAAAAATATGCTATTTTGAAGTTTCATACATATTATTAAAACTCAGCAATAACAACAGTTATCATTTAAAGTTTAAATAGTACTGGATTTTTTGAGGGAAGAATATTTTATCACTGACATCATTCAGAACTGCTGATACCTAGTTATCATGAAAATCAGACTGCCCTTTAGCTGCATTTGTCATTATTTAATTAATTGCTGACAGTTTTCTTCCTTACTCCTGGTTCACAGGGGTGAACCTTGCTGATGCCTACTTGAGGTACATTGGTCCCATGGTTCAGAGCCTCTACATTCCAATGTTAAGAGCCAAATTTTATTTATTAATGTGTGTTATTAACTTCTCATTTTTAAAATAATATGTTTGGATCAAAAAGTCACTGTTCTTGCCCTCATGTAAATGCCCTTACATTTCATTTCTTTGTAAATTCTTTATACCATGTACTATACATTGTTTATAAAACTTATTCTTATACAAAAATAATGCTCAGCTAAAGTAGGTTCTCAAATCCATTGACACCTCAATCATATACATTTTCTTACAGTATGAAAAGTAGGATTGAGGGAATTAAGTCCATCATTCATTCTCCATACCTGAATTCACAGGAAAGTTACATTATAGCAGGGAATAGGATAATGTGTTACATCTGTTTGTGACTCCTTATTTAGGCCTGTGACCAAACTTCACCTTTGGGGAGGGAGGATCCATCACTTCTAGGGCTAGAGAATGTCTCATCTTTGGTGATTTGTATAGTTCTTCTTAGAAAGTCTCCATGGGTGGAGTTCCTTGCTCATGGTTACACAAAGGTTGAGCAGGATGCAAAATCACATTTGTATCACAAAATAAGGCAAATTACTAGAATCTTGGGGCACTGAAAATGAATAATTTCAAGCTCAAGAAGGATAAATTTGGAGGATGATCTGATTTTCTGCTCCAGTAGTGAACTATAAAGATAATTGATAAGAGTGGCAAGAGTGACTTCCTGTAGGCCACCTTGTGCATTGACTGTATTGAACAGATAGCCCCTGGAACCAGAAGAGAGGGACTTTTACAAGTAGCCTAAACATCAGAAGAAGGCAGGTAGTAAGAAAAGAAAGCAGAGCTTTCCACAAAGCGTACAAAGGACAAGAGACTAGGGAACTATCAGAAAGAGCTGGAGTCCATCTGATGAGGCTAAGTCTTGGTGAGACATAACTAGTTTTATATTTATACTCAAGAGCACTTTTCTATTTTCATCTAAAACAGAGTGCATTTTTGCTTCAAATTTTCAGGAGGATAAGCCAACTGTACCTGGATTATAATTAATATGATATTTCTTCACAAATGAGTCTGGGATAATTATTGCTTCATTTTTAATGATGTTTTCTAATTATTTTGCTTTTAAAATATAGGAATCTCCTAATTTTACTTATTTGCATGTTATCAAATTATTTCAGTCTTGAATCATGACATATTTGGAATATCACAAACGCTGCCTCTCTGTATACCCCACCTAAATAACCAACATTTTCAAATCACACATCCCTTGAAGTATGGTAGAGATTTCTCTTAGGTTTGCTTCCATGATGTCTCAAATGCCAAACACAAAGTAGGAAGTTTCAAACTCTTGATTCTCTTAAAAAATATTCACTACATTCCTCTAGTCTCATCTCATCTCACAAATTACAAAGTCTTTATATACAAGAAGTGGAAAGGAAGTAAAGTATGAATTATTGCAAAGACACTAGATACATCAAGTATTTTATGTTCAAAAATGCATAGATCCAGGACACCTGGGTGGTTCTGTCGGCTGAGCATCCAATTTTGGCTCAGGACCTGAGTTCAAGCCCCACAAGGGGCTCTGTGCCGATGGCTCAGAGCCTGGAGCCTGCCTCATATTCTGTGTCTTCCTCTCATTTCCTCTCCCCTCCATCTCTCAAAAATAAATAAACATTAAAAATATACGTAGATGCAAGAGTATAGAGTTTGAAAAAATAAGTGAAGAAAAAAATAGCAGTGTACTTTGATAATGCTATGGTTTGCAATTTGTACTCTCTCAGAAGATAATTTTGATGATAATTAAGCATCAGGAAATTTATTCGGGAATATTTTTAGATTTAACTCCTGTAAAAAGGAATTACAAATAAAACTGATCTATGACTCTGTTCCTATTAAGCCCTTAGTAAGTAAGCCGTTGTAAACAGCAGTCTTGAGTTGGGGTAAAGGGACCATTTTTCATACTTATTTTTCATGTAGTTTTGTCTTCAGATGTGGGTCATCCTCTAAGAAGGCACAGCTTTGGGTGAGGCCTAACTCCTCAACTTGGGTAATTGCTTCAGGGGGCTGAAAGCTGAAGACTTTCTCCTAGAAGTGTTTCCAATAACTAGAGGGATTGATTTTTCATTCCTGTAGAGATAATGGTGAACACAGCTCAGGATTCACTACACCATGAGAGAGTTAGTTGGTCAAATGGAAACGAAGGAAGAAATATGTTCTTGTCATTTGGGGAAAGGTTGGAGACTGAAGAGAGAATTTTATACATTTGGAAATTTCTAGTAGTTCAGAGGGCATGGCTACGGTAATGATAGACAGTTGATGAAATTGAAAATACTATAGAAAATGGTATGCATATACCACTAAAATTTTGGTTTTTTTCACATCAAGTCACTGAATGATGGGTAAAATGTATATTAAAATACTGTAATTTCCATTTGAAAGGTATATCTTGATTCATTTATGATTATTAAATGCTTTTGAGTCTTCACTGCAAACTATGAATAAAATGTTTATCTTCTTGGTCTCATATCCATGTCACACTATCTGGCAAACAATAGTTGTTCAACAGATTTATGGAAAATAATAAGTAAATAGAACTGTTCTCACAGGTAGGTAGTGATAGGTTTGATTTGAATGTGTTGTCCACCATGAGAACAATATCGTAAGGATCAGTAGTACACAGTTTAAATTGCATCCTATAGAGTTAGTCTCAATAAACATAAAATATTTTAACAAATAACTTTAAAGTAGAAAAAATATTGTACAAAATTCAGCATTTTAAAAAAAGCTCCAAAAGTTCAATATTTTATAACCATTATAATAGTTTGTGATCTTTATGTCACTGGTAATTAGAAAATATTTTTATGTATATTACCTAATATGGTTATTTTATTTGAACAAGGGTTCATAGAATTTTTAATCTAATTTCTTACTGGAGACACAAAGAGAGAGAAAAATAACTCCTTATAACAAATGCCACCATTGAGAAGTATAACGGAAAATAATAATGAAAAAATGTTCAAAGATACTCTTAATTATTGAATAGTCCTTATCTTTGTTGTAAACTATTATTTTAAAATGTATCTCTTTATAGTGAGAATTTACATGAATATTTAGCTTGCCTGTATAACCATTTCCTTTCCGTTTTCTTCTTCTGATGTGATTTTTTTCTTTTTTTTCTAATGTGTTTTTAATAATATTTTAAAAGGTT
>NC_043701.1:52365657-52370660 GCF_006229205.1 Suricata suricatta | reverse complement strand
AGGTTTACATGGCATTGAAAGGAACACTAGTATAAATAGAATTCATGTCCATACTATTTAGAAACAGTGGAAGCCAGAAGACAATGTAGTGAAATGTTTAAATGGAGAGAAAAAAATAATGGCATTATAGGATTCTTACCACATCTTTAAAAAATGAAGGCAAAGTAGGCATTTTAGATAAAGCCAAACTGACAGAACTCACTAGCTGTATTAAAATCTATACCAAAAGAAATTTTTCTGACAGGAAGAAAAATGATATCTGATAAGTTTCAGATCTGTAGAAATGAAGACAACATGAAATGGAAAACAGGCTGTAAATATAATAGGATTTTTTAATACTCAATTTTAAAAAATCACAGCCAACAGTTTAAAGCCAAAATTATAACACTGTGAGATGCATAACATATGTAAATATAAAATGCATCATAATAACATAAAAACGATAGATAAAAGGAAATACACTGTTTTAAGCTTCTGTTTTATATGAAGTGGTACAATATTAAGTCTAGGTCAACTATGGTAAGCTCAATGAAACCATTCTAATATTTAGACCAACATTTGAAAGTCAAGTAAGCTTTCAATAATTAATATAACTGGAATGCTAAACATAATATAAAATGGAAGGAAATATTTCTTATTGATGCCATGACAAGTTACCACAAACTTAAGAGGCTTCAAATAACACAAATGTATGTTTCAGTAGTCCAAATAAGTTTTCAGGAGCTTTTAAAATCACAGTATTGGGGGCACCTGAGTGGCTCAGTCAGTTAAGCATCCTACTTCAGCTCAGATCATGATCTCGTGATTGGTAGGTTCAAGCCCCACATCGGGCTCTGTGCTAACAGCTCGAAGCCTGGAGCCTGTTTCAGATTCTGTGTCTCCCTCTCTCTTTGTCCCTACCTTGCTCGCATTCTGTCCTATTTCTCAAAAATAAAGAATCATTAAAAACATTTAAAAAAGAAAGATGAAAAATAAAATCACCATATTGGTAGGCTTGGTTCTTCCTGGGGTCTCCAGGGAAGACTCCATGTCTTCCTGCTTCTAGAAGCTGTAGCATCCTTTGGCTGCTGGCGACATGACTCCTATCTGCTTCTGTCATCCACAGCTTTCTCCTGATTCTTCCTGCAGCCACTGTATAAAAACTCCATGATTACATCATGTTTATCTTAATAATCTGTATGTTTTTAATCCCATACCGATATCCTTAATTCATTCATATCTGCAAAATTCTCTTTGCCATATATGGCAATATTTACAGGTTCTGGGGATTAGGAACTAAACATATTTGGGGTTTATTTAACCACCACAAGAAAGGAGAAACTGAGGGGAAAATGGAATAAATAAATAACCAATAGAGTAATATATTCAAACTCAACTATGTCAATGATTGCATTAAATCTAAATGAACGGAAGGGTGCCTTACAAGACAAAGATTAGCAGAATGGATAAAAGATAAAGGATTCAACTGTATGCTACATTTAAAAAATAAACTTTAAACATAAATAAAACTTAAAAGTTGGAAAAAGTGATACATCCTGAAAATTGTAAGAATAAGAACCTGGAATGATTATATTAATGTGAGAAACAAATAGACTTTAAGATAAGAAATTCATAGTGATAAAGAAGGATGTTTCATAATGATAAACAAGAAAATTCATCTGGACAATATGATTATTATATATTTAACAAAAGAATTTCAAAATGGAGCAGAACCTACCTAAATGGGGAAGTAGGAAAATCTTCATTCATAATGTTCCTGTCTCAAAAATTGGTAAGGCAAAGAGACAAAATGCAGTAAGGATATAGAATATCTAAATAGGACAATTGATGAATCAAACCAAGCTGATATGCACCCAGTAACTATAGAATGCCCATATTGATCAAGTACACATGAAACATTCACTAAGATGACAATAACCTGAGTTATAAAAAGCAAAACTCAGTAATTTTAAAGAGCTAAAATACTCTAGTATCTATGTATAAGTGGAATTAAAATAGAAATAAATGAGAATACCTAGAAAGTCCTTAAATAGTTGAAAACTAAACCATATGATAATAAACTCATGAGTCATGGTAAAAATTATAGTGAAAATTGTTTAAAAACCAAAATGAATAATCAATGTTAAAACACAGCTAAAAGCAAAATGTCTACATTTAAGAGCCACTGCTGTAAAAGGAGAAAATACTAAAATTGATGTTTTCACTTTATAAAATGAAAGAAGAACAAATTAAAACAAAATTATATAAATCAGGAAAACTACAAAATTGTATCTTAAAATTTTGTGTTGAATCAAAGAAGTTTGATTTAAAAAGATACAGTATATTTGTTTAATTCTTCTATTTATTTGAATTTCAAGAATAGGTAGAAATAGCTTATAGTCCTGGAAATAAAACAGTTTGTGTCATCCAAATCAAAATCCTTGTGCTTTTTACTCTCTCACTCTCAGACTTACAGTAAATGAATCACTGAATCTCGTTTTTATCTTTTCAAACTTTTTAAAGAGAATTAAAAAAAATTTTTTTTATTCTAAGATATCTTTAATACAAAGCACTTCACTTAAAATACTTCAGCAAACTCTTAATTGGCAACTAATGTTTTAATGTTGAACACCCACAAAATCTTATGATAGTTAGACATTTTATGCAAAACAAAGCGTATTTCTAATTTTTTCTCTATTAGAATTTATAAGTTTTCTTAAGATACTTTTCTTAAACAGCTAACATAGAAAAACTTAGGTTTCCCCATCAGAAATAAAAATCCAGACAATTACTTTATTTGTAATATATGCTTTTACAGCATTTCAAAAGCAAATCTTAATTCAAACCAATACCTCTAAAAAAAAAAAATTCAGTTTAGTTTCAATGGCTGAGAAGGTAGGTCACATTTTACATTTTAACACAAACTACCTTATAATAAATAAAAAATAAATAGACAGTGATAGCTATTATCAAGGACGAAACCATAAATGTTAAGAGGCTGCTTTCTGAACCGTCACTGATGCAATCTGAGAATTCTCTATCAATTTCATTTACAGACACAATCTCTGTAATCAAATCTATCATTCACTTTCAAGCCCCAACATGAGAAGTGGTAGGTGAATATCCGTAGGAATACAATTTATTGTCTACTCCTCCACTCAGAAGTAACCCTGTGTCTGTCCAGTCTACACTCAGAACTTTGTCTTCATGAGCAGCCAGACCATAGAGAGGAGCCTTACAACTTCTTGTATCCCACAGCTTTACAATGTTATCTAAAGAACCTAAAATCAGCTGCTGCTCATGGGTAGGAGACCACTCTAATGATGTGACCCAACCTGTATGTGAGGTTAGGGGCAGCGACACCAAAGAGCCATCTTTAGTTCGGGGATCCCACAGCCTGATATGCCTATCTGTGCTTCCAGATGCTAAACGTTTACAAAGTGGAGAATAGGAGATAGAATTAAATACTCTATTTCCTGTCCAGGTTGACTTAAGACTGCCAGACTCAACATCCCACACTCTAATTGTGTGGTCCCAAGATGCACTGCAGATTTCTTCAGCATCTGACCACAGAACTGATGAAACTGCTTCTGTGTGGCCAGAGAGGGTCACTATGGGAGTCCTTGTTAGTCCCAACTGCTCTGTTTTCTGTTTCTTTCTCGGTCGATTTGTGGATTCCTCCATTTCATCTTCTTCATCTGTAGGAACTGTAGACTAGATCTTTAGCATCTTGTCCCAGGAGCCACTGCAAAATTTACTTCCTGTGGTATCAACAGCTATAGAATCCACACTTCCAGCATGACCTCTGCAGCAGTGCAGGGCTTTCACTTTGTTTCTCTCTGCATTCCACTCCCATAAGAGAATAGTCTGATCCATAGAGGCACTCAATAGTAGGCAAGACAGACTGTCTTTTTTCACCCAGGCCACATCTTTTACAACATCTGTGTGTCCCACAATCGTCATTATTGACTTTCCTTCCAAGGACCAGATCCTAGAAGTCTTATCATAAGAACCTGTCAAGATCCATTCCTCTGCCCCCTCACTGAACTGATCCAGTCATCATGGAACAAGCATTGCTCTGGCTGAGGTGCAGTGTACTTCTCCACATACTCAAGTTCCACAACCTCTTCTGATGAGATGTTTTCCAGTTCCATGTGTTTAAGCAAAGGCATTCGTAGAAACTGGCCCTTGATAAGGAAATCAAACTCCACATGTTTGTGGAATTCATTTTTGGCCTCCAGCAATTTATTGATGATGTTACTAAGGTCAGCAATTTCAGAGGCTGCAGGAATTGAGAAGGGAACATCATCTACCGCATATTTCTTATTGCCAGTGTAGAAGTGTGCCTGGAGCTGAGCCATTGAGAGGAGTATACACAAAACTTGTCTACCGAAACGAAGGGGGGTAATAGACAACAGGCGCTCTGGTCTTCTAAGACTACAAAAACAGTCAGGTCAAAATTAGCTTGCACAGGCACACAAGAAGCTGCCGTGGTCGGGGCTTCCACTTTCTTTCCTCAGGCCTCCTCAGCAACCACGAGGTTGCTCACACCGAGAATTTTTTTAATTTTTAATGTTCATTTATTTATTTTGAAAAAAAAGAGAGGGAAAATGCCTGGGTGGCTCAGTCAGCTAAGTGTTCGGCTTTGGCTCAGGTCATGATCTCATGGTTTGTGGGTTCGAGCCCCACATTGGGCTCTGTGCTGATAGCTCAGAGCCTGGACCATGCTTTGGATTCTGTCTCCCTCTCTCTCTGCCCTTTCCCTGCTCACGCAGTCTCTCTCTCTCAAAAATAAAAAAAAACATAAAGGAAAGAAGAGAGAGAGAGAGAGAGAGAGAGTGAGCAGGGGTGTGGCAGAGAGAGAGGGAGAGAGAGAATCCTAAGTGGGCTCCAGCTGTCAGAGCAGAGCCCAATATGGAACTCAATGCCACAGACTGTGAGATGTCTTGGCCAAGATCAAGATCAAGAGTCAGACACCTAACCGACTGAGCCATCCCAAGCCTCCTCTAGCTTTTTTTTTTTTT
>NC_043701.1:52364533-52365557 GCF_006229205.1 Suricata suricatta | reverse complement strand
CTTACTGTACCTACCCTCTGGTCTGACCATCTTCCACTCTATTCTCCACTTCCTGTTCTCTTCATCTTGTCTTTTTCATAATTCTTGAAAAGTACTATGCTTCTTCTCACTTCTGAGTAATGGGGCAATGCTCTTTCCTCTAAGTGAAAGGTGCTTTGTCATTTTTAACTAAGTACATTCTATTCAACTTTCAGAATTAACTGAAGTGTTCCTCTTTTAGGCATTATTTTCACCCCTGGGTCAGTGTACATACCCTTCTTATATACTTGTTTCTGCATTATCCTTATTCATGCACTAAAACACATACATTGTTTGGTACTTACTGTCTGAGTATTTGAATAATATTTCCTTTCACAATTTGCCCATAAATTTTATGAGAACAGATATCATATCTATTGCTAATTGTTTTTCCCTAAGACTTACCATATTCTTATCATTTACTCAATATCCGATGAATGAAAAAGCAATGATTCTAAACTTCAGTGATCACCATGATAAGACATAATCATGACTTAAACTAATCTATCAGAAGAGGAAATTATTAAAAAGAAGAAAAAAAAAAGATCCCTTGGGTAAATCCCTAGCAGTGCTATTGCTGAGTCCTAGGGAGTTCTATGGATAGTTTTTTGAGGAACCTCCACACTGTTTTCCAGAGCGGCTGCACCACTTTACATTGCCACCAACAGTGTAGGAGGGTGACCATCTCTCCACACCCTCGCCAGCATCTATAGTCTCTTGATTTGTTCATTTTAGCCATTCTGACTGGCGTGAGGTAGTATCTCAGTGTGGTTTTGATTTGTGTTTCCCTGATGATGAGTGATGTTGAGCATTGTTTCATGTGCCTGTAGGCCATCTGGATGTCCTCTTTGGAGAAGTGTCTGTTTAGGGATTTACCCAAGGGATACAGAAGTGCTGATGCATAGGCGCACATGTACCCCAATGTTCAGAGCAGCTTTCTCAACAATAGCCAAAGCATGGAAAGAGCCTAAATGTCCATCACCTGATGAATGGATCAAGAAGATGT
>NC_043701.1:52324927-52364433 GCF_006229205.1 Suricata suricatta | reverse complement strand
TGTGGTTCCATATGAATTTGAGGATAGTTTGTTCTAGTTTGGAGAAGAATATTGGTGCAATTTTGATGGGGATGGCATTGAATGTGTAGATTGCTTTGGGTAGTAATGACATTTTCACAATGTTTATTCTTCTGATCCATGAACAGGGAATATTTTTCCATTTCTTGGTGTCTTCTTCGATCTCTTTCATAAGTTTTCTATAGTTTTCATCATATAGGTCTTTTACATCCTTGGTTAGGTTTATTCCTAGGTATTTGATGGTTTTTCGTGCAATTGTGAATGGAACCAGTTTCTTAATTTCTCTTTCGGCTGCTTCATTTTTGGTGTATAGGAATGCAACTGATTTCTGTACATTGATTTTGTACCCTGCGACTTTACTGAATTCATTGATCAGTTCTGGAAGGCTTCTGGTGGAGTCGATTGGGTTTTCCATGTAGAGTACCATGTCATCTGCAAAAAGGGAAAGTTTGACTTCTTTAAAACAGGGTGATCTCATCAAAAGAGAGATAGCCTGTACTTTTAAACAATAACTGTGTTTTCAGATGAATGGAAGGATATGGGATGCTATTGCAGCAGTCCTCACAGGAAGAAACCTGGGGCTGCAGACTAGTTTTATGGAGAAAAGAGGGCCAGCTCATGGATGCATAAAATGTACAATGGAAATAGCAAGGTGACAGCTCAGATAAGGAATAGGCAAGGTATCTGCCTTCAAAAATTTATTTACTGGTGTTTACCAGTATATAAGAAATTTTAACTACTGCAATAAGGTAAGAAAAATAAATGAAACACATACTTATCGGAAAAAAGAGACATTAAAACAAATTTTTCTATCCTTATAAAGCATGATTATCAAAGTATAACCTGAGAAATTGGCCAAAAAATATACATTTATATTTATCACTATGTCTAGCTAGCTAGCTCTGTGTTAAAAGTTGATACAAAAATGTAAATGACATAGATAATGAAAATAATTTCAGAAAAAAAAGTATTAGAAGGTTTACACAACTTGATTTCAAGGCAGACTAGAAAGTAATAAACATTGTATTAATCAAAAAATAGACATGTACACCAGTGAAAAAAGCAGAAAGTCAAGGCATAGACTCACATATACATGGTTAATTAAAATCCAAACAATATGCCAAGTTAATTCAGACAGAAAATAATAGGATTTTCATCAAATGGTGATGGAAGAACTGGATCTTTGTATAAAAATAAATGAACCTCTGGGCACCTGGGTGGCTCAGTCGGTTGAGCGTCTGGCTTCAGCTCAAGTCATGAGTGGTTTGTGGGTTAGAGACCCGCGTTGTGTTCTGTGCTGACAGCTAGCTCAGAGCCTGGATCCTGCTTCAGATTCTGTGTCTTCCACTCTCTCTGACCCTCCCTTGCTCGTGCTGTCTCTCTCCCTCTCTCTCTCAAAAATAAATAAACCATTAAAAAATTAAAATCTTTAAAATTTAAAGAATAAATGAACCTCAACCATTACCGGACACCATATCTAAAACATAACTCAAAATAAATCACAGACCTAAACAATAGCTAAAATTATAAGCGTTCTAAAAGAAAACAGGGGTGGAAATCTATGAAACATTCAAGTACCCAAATATTTCTTAGATAAGAAACATGATAAAGTAGACTTTATCAAAATAAAAATTAAAAAATTCTACTTTTCAAAAAACATACTTAGACATGTTTTTTTTTCTTAAATTTGTTTATTTTTGAGATGGGGGAGGGAGAGAGACAGAGCGAGCACAGGGGGGAGGGGCAGGGGAAGAGAGAAATCGAGAACCCCCAGCAGGCTCCATGTTGTCAGTGTACAGGCCAAGACCAGGCTTTATCCCACTAACAGTGAGATCACAACCTGAGCTGAAACCAAGTGTCGGATACTTAACTGACTGACCCAGCCAGGTGCCCCAAAGACATAATCTTTAAGAAACTTTTAGTAATGCATATTTTATGCAAATAATTTATACTGCTAATATATACTTTAAAAAATCACAATTCACTAGAAAGGAGGAAATTAACTCACTTTAAAAAAGCAGAAGATTTAAACTGACACCACAAAAGATGATACAAGAATTGCTGATAAACACTTGAAAACATGCTAGATATCATTAGTCATCAGAAAAATGCAAATTAAACTCACATTGAGATACGCACTCTCCATGATAGCTGTAATTGAAGAGATTAAAAAACTCATATATTGCTCTTTTGAGTATAAAATGGGGCAATCATCTTGAACAAACTGTCCTTCAGTTTCTTGCAAAATTAAGTTGCACTTACAATTAAGTCCTGCAATTCCATGCTATGTGTTTATTTATCTATTTTGAGACAGAGAGAGAGAGAGAGAGAGAGAGAGAGAGAGAGAGAGAGAGAGAGAGAAAGAGAGAATCTCAAGCAGGCTCTGCATTGTCAGCACAGAGCCCTATATGCGGCTCAAAATCACAAACCAGGAGGACATGATCTGAGCCAAAGTCAGATGCTTAACTGACTGAACCACCCAGGTACCCCTATGCTATGTGTTCATTAAAGAAAACTAAAACAACTCCCTTACAAAGATTCTACATGAATGGTCATAACACCTTTATTCTTAATATCCCCCAACTGGCATCAGCCCTAGAGCCCATTAACACTTGGATGGGCAAATAAATGGTGGTTATGTCCATATACTGAAATATTGCTCCACAGTATAAACTATACATTACTTATTCACTTAACAACAATAAATCTTTAAAAAAATTATGTTCGCAGAAATGGCAAAGAGAATATAGAAGTGTAGTTGTATGCAGCTGAGGGTTGAGAGGTAGATTGAGTACAAAGGGGCATAAGGGTATTTTTTATGGTGATGGAAATGTTCTATTTACTGAGTGAGATAGGGTATATATGGTTATAGGCATTCATCAATACTATTTAATTAAATGTGTGCTTTCTACTATACATGAAATTATTCTTAGATAAAGTTTACTCTAAAAATGAGGAAAAAAAGTTTGAAGATAACAAAACATAATAACTGGAGAGGAAGAAAAGATTAGAAGGGAATTAGGAGTCTGGAATTTTAAGCATTTTCAGTAGGTATGTTTTTATGATGCTGATTGTATAAAAAATTACTCCCAGAAAAATGTATGCTTTTTGAGAAAACATA
Source organism: Suricata suricatta (assembly GCF_006229205.1). Classification (NCBI taxonomy): domain Eukaryota; kingdom Metazoa; phylum Chordata; class Mammalia; order Carnivora; family Herpestidae; genus Suricata; species Suricata suricatta. Next base: position 52,361,294 of record NC_043701.1, on the reverse strand, counting down.
GAGAAAAACTATCATAAAGTGTTAGAATAAAAAATAAAGCAACTATTAGTTTTCATTTACATAGAACAATATGGATCAAAGGGAAATTGGACTACAAAACTAGAATACTTTTTTTAACTTAATATTTTTAATGTTTTATTTATTTTTGATGCAGACAGAGACAGAGCATGAGAGGGGGAGGGGCAGAGAGAGAAGGAGACACAGAACCGGAAGCAGGCTCCAGGCTCTGAGCTAGCTGTCAGCACAGAGCCTGATGCGGGGCTCGAACCCACGAACGTGAGATCTGACCTGAGCCGAAGTCGGAGGCTTAACTGACTGACCCACCCAAGCGCCCCTAGAATACTTTTTGAAAGTTCTATGGATTAAATAATTTTACCTGTTCACTATTTTTTGTAGTTCACCAAAATGAAACTAGCCACAGAGCATTTAGGATTAGTTTAAACAAACTAATGCAGATACATAAATAAACAAACAAGTAAACAAGTAAGTAAGTAAATAAATAAATAAATAAATAAATAAATAAATAAATTCCCTGTTGTAGCTATTGAAGAGGATTGAGAAGGTCAACCTCAGATACGCATTTTTGCAACAGAACATCATTACATACAGAAATAATCAAAAAGAGCAAATGTGGGTCAAGAAATCCATACATGTTGAAACTGTTAGTATAAGAAAACCACATAAATATATTTTAAAAATGTTATTTATTTAACATGATAGCCATTATTGAAGTGTGTAAGGCACACGTCAAATATCAACCACTTGTTGAATAAATGTTATTGAATGAATGGAACACTACTGACATTCTACTTTAAACTTTCCCTTTTCTTGTTTTTTCAGGACCTCTGCTCCTGGAGCTTCCCTCCACTGCTCACCTTTATTCTTCTTGGAGAGTTCCTTTACTTCCTCCATGCTAAATATTTACTGTTTCAAAACTGCTATCTTAATCCTTTTTTTTTTCAATTGTTTGTAGTATCTTGTTTATGTCATTCATTCTCATGACATCAATTTCTTTATTAGATGTCCACATCAAATTTTATGGAGAAAATTTCTCTTCACAGCTCCAAGCCATTATTACCTTCCCAAGAGACATTTGAAAACAAAAATAATGTATTTTTCTCCTAATCATAAATCTTGTCACTGATTGGCTTTTCTAGAAAGCACACCCTGTGGCAGTTTAGTGTAAAAGGTATTTACAGGATATCGGTGCCCTGGGAATTCATCAGAAAGAAGGAAAGGAGCCAATTAGCCAGCAAAGGGGTGGGTATTGATCTGTGATGCAGACCTGAAAATAGCAGTGGTCAGTTTAGTGACGATGGTCAATTCAGGAGCTCAATGACCCATAAGAGTTGGTCTGAGTTGGGTCAAGACGGTCAGTTCCTTATAACCCAAATCAGTTATTGCATTGGGTCATCCTAGAAAGAGGCAGTTGTGTAAATACTTAGGAAAACAATAGATAGATCACATCGTGCTGTATTAAGCTTTGCAAGAAATTGTCTGTCCTCCCAAAGTGGCTGTGCTGTACTGCATTTCAGCAGCAATGAAAGAGACTCTATTCCTCTGCATTTTTGTTAGCAATTTATTGTTAGGTTTGGGATGTTAGCTATTTTGGTACCTAATAGTATCTCATTTGTTTTTACAATACTCTAATGACAAAGTCGACCACTATTTCACGTGTTTATTGGTGATATATGTATCCCTTTTGGTGAGATGTCAGTTCAATAGTTATCTCTATTTCGAAATTTCTTTGCTTTCTTATTATTGACTTTGAAAAGTTGTTTATATATTTTAAATTTAAATCCTTTATCACACATAGGTTTTGCGAATACTTTCTATCAGTCTGTGACATATTTTTTCATTCTCTTAACAGTGTCTTTTGTGGTGCAGAACTTTTTGATGTTAATAAAGACTAACTTAAAAAAAATCTATCTTTTATTATTAGCACTTCTAGTGATTTAAGAAAATCCATTACCAAACACAAAGTCTTACATGTTTTCTATGTTTTATTTAGAAGTTGTTCTTTTTTTTTTTGCATTTTCTATTTGCTTTAATGATCTAATTTTAGTTAATTTTTCTGAATGTCCATTTGTCGCTTTGCTGAAAACACTATTCTATTTCTAGCTGGTTCTGTACATTTGTCACAAATCATGCGACTCAATTTGTGTGGTTCTATTTCTAGGCTCTGTATTTTGTTCCAAAAATCTATGTATCTGTTTTTTTCACTAAGACTGTTCTGTGTTTAGTACTGTAGCTTTATAGCAAGTCTTAAAATAGGTAAGAAATATAACTTGTTTTTCACTATGGTGTGGCTAATCTAGAACATTTGCTTTTCCATTACATTTTAGAAATAGTTTGTTAGTATGCACACAATAATGATCCACAGACAGCTTTTGTTTTAAAGTTTGTTGAATCTATACATGAAAGAAAGGACACCTTAATAGTACACTTTAAATCTGTGATTATGTATTGTATCCCCACATAGTTAGATCTCTTGATGTCATCATCAGAATTTTGTCATTTTCTGTTTCTAGATGCTATAAACAAAATATTTAATATTTATATTCAAGCATATCATTTTAAATTTGGTGATAGTGTGAATGATAGTGTATTTTAATTTCAAATTTCAATTTTTCATTGTTGGTATATATGAAAGCAATGTGTGTGTGTATGTGTGTGTGTGCACTAATCTTGTATCATTTAAGCTTACTGAAACTGATTATTAGTTTCAGGGATTTGGGGCTGATTATTTAGAATTTACTACACATTCATGACATCTGCAAAGAAAGAAGATTTAGTTTTTTCTTCACAATATGTCTTTCATTACTTTTCATTACTTTTTCTTGTCTTAATGTGCTAGCTATGACTTCCAATATGATATTTAATAGACACTGAGAGGGGGCATCCTTAACTTCTTCCAATGCCAGGAGAAAATCATTCAGTTTCTTGCCATTTGTTATGTTAGCTGCAGGACTTTTACAAATGTTCTTCAAGTTGAAGGAATTTCCTCTCTATTTCTAATTGAGAAGTTTTAGCATGAATTGAAGTCACATTTTGACAAATGCTTTTTTTTCTGCATCTATTTACATGATAATATTATTTTTCTTCTTTAGAAAGAAAGAAATGCTTTTCCTTTAGAAGAAAATGCTTCTTTTTAAAGAAGAAATGGGATGCTTGATCAGTACATGATCAATATGTGAATGTTGAATCAGTCATAAATATCTGAAATAAATACAACCTGAACATGTTGTATAATTCCTTTTTTTTACAAATTGTTCCATTTGCTAATATTTTATTGAGTACTTTGCATTTATATTTATATGACATGCTGATGTATGTTTATTTATTTTTCTTTTTGTAACATCATTGGTGACTTTGGCTATTATTTACTGGTATCATAGAATGAGTTAGGAAGTATTCCTTCTGTTTCTATTTTCTGTGGAAAATTGTAGAAAAATGGTATATAATTTCTTCCTTAAATGTTTGGTAGAATTCACCAGCGAACCTATCTGAGCCTGGTGCTTTCTATTTTGGAAGTTATTAGTGTTTCAATATATTCACTAGACAGGGAGCTATATAGATAATCTATTTCTTTTTGTGAATTTGGTAGAGTGGGAGATTTCTTGTATAAGGGTCACACTCAATAAGGTGAGCTGGAAAGTGTTTCCACAGCTTCTATTTTGGGAAAATATTTTATGAAAAATAATGTTAATTTTCCTTTAAACATTTTAAGCATTTGATAAAATTCACCAGTGAAGCATCCAGTGAAAAAAGTGGGCTTTTCTTTTGGGGAATTTTCATATCTAATGCAATCTCTTTATTTGCTTAAGGTCTATTCTGATTTCCAACTTCTTCCTGAATCAGTTTTGGTAGTTTGTGCCTATATAGGAATTTACATATTGGGTAGAAGTTACACAATTTGTTGGTATACAAATACACATAGCATCCTCCTATATCTTTTTTTTAATTTTTGTAAGATTAATAGTAATGTCTTCTCTTTTGTTCTTGATTTTAATAATGTTAATCAGTTTAGCTAGAATATGTGAATTTTGGTAATGATTTTAAAGAATAAACTTTTAGCTTCCCTGATTATTTCTTTTGTTTGTCTATAGCTTATGTCATTCATTTATGTTCCTATTATATTGTTTCCTTTCCTTTTACTTGATTTTGAATCAATTTGATCATCTTTTCTAGTTTCCTGTGTTAGAAAGTTTTTTATTTGAGATCATTTTTTTAATTTTTAAGATAGACATTTATAACTATAAAGTTCCTTTCAGATATTCTCCTAAATTTTGATATGTTGTGCTTCGTTTTCAGTTATACCAAAATGCTTTCAATGTCCTCTTACGATTTTCAGCTTAATTCACTGGATATTTAGGGATGTGTGTGTTAATCTCCACGTATTTATGAATTTCCCAATGTTTTTGTTATTGATTTTTTAATATCATTCCATTGTGGCAAGATAGATATTTTACATCATTTCAGTCCTTTTTAATTTATGGAAACATATTTTATAGCATAACATATTATTTGTCCAGCAATGTTCTGTGTGTGTCTATGAAGAATTTATATCCAGTTGTGCTTGAATGAAAGTTTTCTACTTATCTCTTAATTCTGGTTGGTTTTGTGTTGCTTGTTGTTCAAGTCTTATATTAATTACCTTATTGATAATTTTACCTAGTTTTTCTACCCATTATTGAATGTTAACTACTGATGTGTCCCAATATTATTATTTTACTGTATATTTCTCCCCTAACCTTTGACAGTTGTTGCTTCATGTATTTTAAGGCTCTGTCATTAGATACCTTTTGTTTACACTTGCTAGTCTTTCTTTATATGTTAATTGCCATCATTATGAAATGTTCCTCTTTCTTGCTGATCATATTTGCCTTAAACTTTATTTTGTCCAATATTAGGTTAGACATGTGACTACTTTTGGTTACTGTTAGGATTTTTTATTTTTTTATACATTTTTTAATTTTAGAGAGAGTATGTGAGCAGGAGTTAGGGACAGAGAGAAAGAGAGAGAGAATGTTAAGCAGGCTCCATGCTCAGCCTGGAACCCAACAAGGGGTTCAATCTTAACAACTGTGAGATAATGACCTGAGATGAAATTGAGAGTCAGACGCTTAACTGACTGAGCACTCAAGCATCCCCATTTTTTTATTTTTAAATTTTCAACCTATTTGGCTTTATTCAATTTAAAGTGAGTTTCCTTTAAATAGCATCTAGTTGCTGGTTCAGGTATGATATATATTTTATTTTTAATGCCTTTGAGAAGTAGGTTTTTTTTTTTTTTTTCATTAAGGGCATATGTTCTGCTTAAGGTCACTTTTTTTTTCTTTTCAAATAGAATATTGTGGTAAATTCCATATTATGCATTGTTATGTTAAATATTCAGTTCTAATAATGAAATAGTATTTATAGGGGCGCCTGATGGCTCAGTTGGTTAGGTGGCTGGCTTCGGCTCAGGTCATGATCTCACAGTTTGTGGGTTTGAGCCTCATGTCGGGCTCTGTGCTGACAGCTCAGAGCCTGTAGCCTGCTTCGGCTTCTGTGTCTCCCTCTCTCTCTGCCCCTCCCCTGCTCTTGTTTTCTCTCTCTCTCTCAAAATTAAATAAGCATTAAAAATTAAAAAAAAGAAATAGTATTTATAGATTCTCTTACTTTAAGTTAACCACTTTAAGATTTTCTTTTCTTATCTCCTAGCCAGTTAGTATTGTTGCCTCTGTGTCCATACATACCTCAATTTTTTTGTACTCACTCATAGAAAAAGACACTCAGATGAGACTAAAATTATTGGCTGACAGTTTAAGTCATTTTTATGAACTCAGCTGACAACAATGGTCTAATGTATAACTGATTTTGTTTTTAGCATTGCCAATTTAAAATGTTATGAAATGTAATAGAAATAATAACTATCATCATTTGCTGAGTCCTGACTACATACTCTAGACATTACGTTGTTATTTATTTTCATATATCAGTCCTTATCATGCTTAGTAGAAGTAAGACTCATCCCAGAGGTGATGAGAAAATGAAGGCTGACAGGAGATGATACACTTTCGTGATTTAGCATAGATAGAAAGAGTGGAAGGTAGGGTTTACCCTTCATCTTTTATGACTTGAAAGTGTATGTGTTAACAGGTTCCCCTTCCTGATCTTCCAGTGATTAATGACTTGCACTTTCCAAAAATAAAAGCTTGTGGCATGAAAGAATATTGATTTTTGCTCTTCTGATTTAGTTTGCTTAAATCTATACATATGTGATATCGTGACATAATGTAAAAAAAATTCAAGAAGAATAGGAACACTTCTAGTTCAATTTCACATCAACCTTGAGCCATAGGACTGAGACAGTGGACAATGGAATCACTAAAACAAAACACAATTTTAGTTAGGTCAGAAAAATCATTTCCTCCTGAAGGTGTATCATTGAAAGCCAGTGTCCACATTATCCTGAATTACTACATTTTCAAGAAGTGTGCAAGTTCCTTTTTTTTCTTTTCTTTTTATCCAAAGGATCATATTACTAGATAGAATTTATAAAGAAATCAGCAGGCATCAGTGGGGATTTTGCTGATTAATTTTATATAAGCTGCAATAACATTACTGGCTAATTAAGGGTTAGACTCCACATGAAGCATTTTAAAGATTCCTTAACCCTGTTGGTGTCTTACAAATCCCAGGAGGGATAATATGCATCTAACCCTGTCTCCTTCTCTATTTGTATTTCACTGTATTATAAAATTCAGTTATTAAAGTATTAAAAATTTTTTACGAAACCCAGGTATAAATATGTCATTTTATATTTCAAATTAGTAAGCATATTTCAGATGACCATCTTAGTATTATATTTAAAGACTAATATGAAAAACGTTTTTGCCATTAGGTTTTTGAAAGTGGCTAATCTTATCTATCCAACCTGTTTATAACATATATGATTTGTGTCACACACACATAACGTATATGGTTTGAGTCATGTTACCATGGCTTCTGTGCATACCTGCTAGGACAGGGGAGGGGAAATGTACTAAACTGTGAACCAGCTATGTAATTTATGACATGCCATTCAACCTCATCATTATCATCTGTGATATTCAAATGATAACATTCCAACATTTTATTACGCTACCTGGATTTAAATCATAATGTAGGGGCGCCTGGGTGGCTCAGTCGTTTAAGCGTCTGGGTTCAGCTCAGGTCATGATCTCACAGTTCGTGGGTTCGAGCCCCGCGTCAGGCTCTGTGCTGACAGCTAGCTCAAAGCCTGGAGCCTGCTTCAGATTCTGTATCTCCCTCTCTCTCTGACCCTCCCTTGCTTGCACTGTCTCTCTCTGTCTCTCAACAAAATAAGTAAAAAACATAAAAATTTTTTAAAAATCATAATGTGTACTTTGTAAACACATTTTCAACAATAACCTCCTAAAAGCATAGGAAAAGCGTAAGACAGATGCACCTATGTCCATCTCAAAGACTAAGAAACTAAATCACGGATATTAATACATCATGTTTTAGAAGCTGTAACTTCATAAATTGAATTTTGCAGTCTGCGCTGGGAAGAAGGGCATTTGATACAATCAGAGATTTCAAAGAACCAAATTAGAATCTTCAAGTAGGTTCTGCTACTCTGAAAACAGGGAATTGTCATAAAAATCACTGAGACTATAAGCCTTTCATTTGGGGAACCTTTCACAGCCTTATAGACCTGGTTCTGTAACACCTATAGGCTAACTATTCTATCTCCTATGCCCCAGTAATAAAGACATTTTTGCTTATTTGTTTGATTAATTGGAACACCTGTCTGATTGAAAATCACTAAAGGGATAACATCCACTAAGCTGAACACTGTGTAGCCAACTAAAAATAATATGATTTTTAATTGTCTGCATTATGTACCATAATTTATTATTTTGGCTGCTATTCAAATAAAAGTAGATCATATTAGAATAAATTTTAAAATGAGCAATCCTTTTCAAACTATGTAATGAATTATAAGTTAATGTATAATACACACATACAAAAACATACACAAGCCTTAAAATTCCAGTCTTGATTCAAATTCTTCATAGAGAAAGGGTAAATGGACTACTATCCAGGCCATCTGTATTATGAAATGGATACAATGAACTTCATTAAATATTTGGGGCATCCAACTATCCTGGTTTGGAAAGTGTTTTCAAAACACATTTTCCTGGTAGGAATGATTTTATAACCAGTTCTCCTTACCGAAAATAACACAAACGTAACACTGACTTCACATATACAGATTCTTAAGACACTTTTTTAAATGTTTCTTTTAATTTTATTTTTGAGAGACAGCACAAGTAAGGGAGGGTCAGAGGGAGAGGGAGACACAGAATCTGAAATAGGATCCAGGCTCTGAGCTAGCTGTCAGCACAGAGCCCGACTCGGGACTCGAACCCAGGAACTGTTAGATCATGACCTGAGCTGAAGCCGGACGCTTAACAGACTGAGCAACCCAGGCACCCCTCTTAGACACTTTTTGATTGTTGTAAATCAACATGTCTGCCATACTGATGTGAACTCCAGCCTCAGAAGCACTTTAATGAGTCAGGATAACAGCTTTGGGGACTCTGATAATCTAGCATAAGCAAGAGGACATGTTTGGACTTTCAAAGCTAATATCCACAGTCTGGACTCCCCGTAGAGTGAACACCACCATCATCTGTATCTCTCTTTTAGTACAATTCCAAAGGATTGCTTTTATCTTTTTTTTTTTATTAAAGAAGCAACAAGAACAAAATTCTTACATGTGATACAATACATTACTTATTACTTAAAGGAGATAGAATAGATTGGTAGTAAAAATTAACATTCTAAAACCTAGCGTAAAACATGTTTTGTTTCATCAAAATATACAACTTGGGCCTCATTTTATTCTGTATGACTGATGAGAAATTTTATCACTGAATTGTATCCTATAAAAGTTTGCCATGAGGATTTCTTTTGGAGCATGGATACAGAAAAACCAAAATAAGTAATTATAGATATAAGCCAGACATGCAGCCAATAAAGTAGCAAAACAGGAAGGGCATAGATTTTATAATATTAGAAGACATAACATAAAAATAAAACCCTGACATAGGCTTTGAAAATAAAGTCAGGGGTCTTTTCACTGTTCTTAGCAGCATTAAGGACCACTAGCACTTTTTTGTTTTTACAAAAAAAAAAATCTAAAATAATGGAGTTACGTTTTTATATGTTATAATTTAATTTCAGACTCTGGCTCATTGCTTTCTTATTTTTTATTTAACAGGAAATATAAAATTAATGGCTAGAAAAAAATTATCAGTAGTGAAAACCAATAATAGTCTGTTTAGAAAGTAGGGACTAGCCCAGGAGATAACTAGAAGGAAGTTGTAGAAGGTCGCCGCTGAAACACGGTAACTAAGGTTCTTAGGGGCTGGATATCCTAAGGATGACCTAGGATCTGGTAGAATGCCCACCAATTGGATCTGTCTTGCAACCATAAATCTATAGCTTCTGGAGCTTTCCATGGTGAAACGACTCTCTGGAGTGCCTTCATGATATAGATTCTAATTTAGGAAGCAAATGATTAATGATCATGGAGAGGTCTCCAAGATGAATCCCAGCCAATCAACTCAGAGAACCCATTACCACTAGGAGAATATTATCTTAAATGTGAATTTCTTAATTCACATTACCAAAATATGTGAATAGTGGCATTTCCCCTAAGAATGATCACTATGAAATTATTCAGTGACTATGAATCCTGTAAGACTACTCACTCTCAGAATTTACCTGTTTGTTATTCAAGTCTTCAGATAAGGATATCGGATTAAGAACAAATAAGGGAATGACTATTTTAGAGGTAATGTGATACATATCACTAAGAAAACATGTAATTATTATATTACTTTGCTACCAGTTACTGAATGACTTAAATAGTGGAAGTTTATTTTCTCAAGAGGCTAGAAGCTCAAGATAATTCTCTGCTTGAGGCCTCTATCCCCAACTTGCAGATGGTCTCCTTTATGCTGTGTCCTCACATGGCCTTTGCTCTGTGTGGTAATGTCACTGGGGTCTCTCTTCTTTTAAGGACACTGGCTAGATTGAATTTGGGTCCCATCCCAATCACCTCATTTTAACTTAGTAACCTCTTAAAAGGTTTTATCTCGAAATATAGTCACAGTCTAAGGTACCAGGTTTGCGGATTTAAACACAGGAGTTTCATGGGGATATAATTCAGCTCATATCAATGATGTTAGGAAAATAAAAATGACCAATAGCTGTAAGAGATATATTTAAAAGTTTCTAAAAAATTTATCACAATTTCATTAGGATTTGAAGATATGGATACTTTATTAATAATATAATAATTTAATTAAACAAATTAAATTAAATGATAATTAAAAATAACTAAAAGCTGAAAAAGTAAAAAGTACTGAAATTAACTTAGTGAAATGAGCTTACTCTGATTCTTAAATACATTCAAACAAAAGCAACAGATTCAGCCATCCTTTCTCAAAATTTCTCATTTATAAAACAAATAACAAGGGCACCTGAGTGGCTCAGTGGGTTGAGCATCAGACTTCAGCTCAGGTCATGATCTCATGGTGTTGTACCCAAGTTTGTAAAATCACCTCAAAACAAGCCCCAGAGATTGCTAGGGAGACCGAGTCACACCTACAAAAGCAAAGGGCTTTATTGCTTAAGCTCGGGCTCACAGACTCCACTGACCAGCTGGCCACGTGGACAGAGAGCCCTGAACAAAGGCAGGGCAGGGCCTTTTATGCGTTTGGGAAGGGGCGTTACAGGAAATGATGGCAGGAGTACGGTGATCCAATCCCTACCCCCCTCATCAATACTGGCAGTTGTGGGAGCCAATCACAATATTTGGAGTATTGACCAATCAGAGTGGGCCCAGGACCCCCACGTGGGGCATGACTAGGCCCGCCCTTAGAAAGGTCAAAGGTATCACCCTTTCAGGAGAAGCCTGCTCCTTCCCCTTTAAGTATGGGGGAAGGCTGGATCGGAGCTGCGGCCTATGCCCCCCCACCCACCCCTCCAGGCGGTGACAGGCTCTGGGACCGCTGGGAAGGCCAGGTGGGGAAGGCCTGATTGGATCTGCATCCTTACAATGGTTCCTGGGTTCGAGCCTCAGGTTGGGCTCTGTGCTGATAGCTCAGAGCCTGGAATCTGCTTTGGATTCTGTGTCTCCTTCTCTCTTTGCCCCTCCCTCATTCATTCTTTGTCTTTCTCTGTCTCTCAATAATAAATAAATGTAAAAATTTTTAAGTAAATAAAAACAAAAAACAAAACTTAATTGAATCAAATTTCTTATCCAAATAAGACTTTTATTTTGTGAATTTGTCTACTACTGTCTTTTTATAACCCTTAAGTAAATTATTTTCAAAGGAATTAAAAGATATAAAAGGCTTTTATGATTTAGAACCAAGTGAAAAGTTAATATACAAAAGTCAGTAGCTTTTCTATTACTAGAAATATTAGGTAGAAAAGAAAAAAGAAAAAATACTTTTTTTCACAGAAAAAAACTATCAGAAAGAAATTTAACAAGAAATATGAAAGGCTTCTAAATATAAATCTTTTTTTAGATACAAAAAGAGCATTGATTCCATAATTTTGTTTGTCAATTATATCTCAAAGCTAAAATTTAAAACAAGTAAAATAAAATGTGAAAAAGATCAATTTTCCAAAATTAACTTAAACAAATAAATTAAATAATTTACTTCCAAAATCCATAAATAATTTTGGAGGATATGATTATAAATTTTCTTCAAAACAAACCACCAACCAATGATGATAGCTAGAAAATTGTATAAGCGAGAAATAGTTTGAGAGAGAAACAGAGAAGGAGAAATTGAGACTTAGAACCATGGCAAGATGTTTATATTAACAATACCTACAAACTGTGCGTGTGTTTGAGTGTCTATAAAATTTTACTTAGGAATTTTATTTATAGTAAAAATCTCTTTAGACTCAGCTATTGTTACCATTATATGCACAGTAATCCAGATTCTCTAATAAGTTTTGAATTTTGATTGGTTGTTTTGCTTGATAATACTATTCTGATAGTACATTCTTCTTTTTGTCTCTCCCTTTATTTATAATATATATAAAGCAATTTTCATGTTTTTCTCTGCTCTCCATGTGTACATGGGGGTATAAAACCCACCTCTTTGTTGGAGTCTGAATCAAACAAAAAAAATTGAAGAATGAAAACTTGCCATTTCCAACAACATAGATTGAGCTAGAGTATATTTTTAATGTCTATTTATTTTTGAGAGAAAGAGTGAGTGAGGGAGGGACAGAGAGATTGAATCCAAAACAGGCTCTGTGCTGACAGCAGACAGTCCATAGCAGGGCTCAAATTCAGGAACTGCCAGAACATGACCTGAGCCATGACCAGACACCTAACTGACTGAGCCACTCAGGCACCCTGAGCTAGAGAGTATTATGTTAAGCAAAATAGGTCAGTCAGAGAAAGGGAAATCCCATATGATTTCATTCATATGTGGAATTTAAGAAACAAAGTAAATGAGTAAAGGGGGAAAAAAGAACGAAAGAAGCAAACCAAGAAGCAGACTTAAGAATAGAGAATATGCTGATAGTTACCAGAGGGGGTGGGTCTGGGGTAATGGGTTAAATTGATGATGGAGATTAAGGAGTGCACTTCTGTAAAAACTTGAAATGTTATCTCATTGTATTTAATAGTGGAGTGTTGGCTGAATATTAAATTTTGTTATAAGATTATCATGAATTATCTAATATTTGTTCTACTTTTATTTTTTTATTACAAATTCCACAACTCCTGCGTTGTCTCTAATTTACTTGTCTTTCCTTTCCTTTTTTTTTTGCAACAATTTTACACTCCTAGTTTTTAGAAAGAAAATCTTTTTGAAAACCAAAGTAGGAGGCATTACAATCCCGGAATTTAGCCTCTACTAAAAAGCTGTAATCATCAAGACAGTATAGTATTTGCATAAAAGCAGACACATAGACCAATGGAATAGAATAGAGAACCCAGAATTGGATCCAGAAATGTATGGCAAACTTATCTTTGGCAAAGCAGGAAAAAGTATCCAATGAAAAAAAAAAGATAGTCTCTTTAGCAAATGGTGTGGGGAGAACTGGACAGCAACATGCAGAAGAATGAAACTGGATCATATTTTTATATCATACATACAAAAAATTTCAAAATGAATAAAAGACCTAAATGTGAGAGAACTGGCAGAAACTGCTTTGACCTCAGTCACAGCAACTTCCTACTCAACATGTCTCTGAAGACAAGGGAAATAAAAACAAAATTGTTGGAACTTCAGCAGGATAAAAATCTTCTGCACTACAAAGGACAAAGTCAACAAAACTGAAAACCAACAGACGGAATAGGAGAAGATATTTGCAAATGACATATCACATAAAGGGTTAGTATCCAAAATCTATAAAGAACTTACCAAATTCAACACACAAAAAACATAATCCAGTGAAGAAATGGGGAGAAGACATGAACAGACACTTTTCCAAAGGAAACATCCAAATGGCTAACAGACACATAAAATGATGCTGAACATCACTCTTCAGCAGGGAAACACAAATCAAAACCACATTGAGATTATCACCTCACACCGGTCAGAGTGGTTAAAATGAACAACTCAAGAAACAACAGATGTTGGGGCGTGGATGTGAAGAAATGAGAACCCTCTTGCACTGTTAGTGGGAAAACAAACTAATGCAGCGACTCTGGAAAACAGTGCGGAGGTTCCTAAAAAAATTAACAATAGAATTACCCTACAACCCAGCAACAGCACCACAAGCAGTTTACACAAAAGATATAGGAGAGCTGATGAATAGAGGCACATGTACCCCAATGTTCATAGCAGCGCTTTCAACAATAGCCAAACTATGAAAACAGCCCAAATATCCACCAACAGATAAATGGATAAAGAAGATATGGCATATATATACAATGGAATGCTACTTGGCAATGAGAAAGAATGAAATCTTGCTATTTGCAACAACATAAATGGAACTGGAGGGTATTATGATAAGTGAACCAAGTCAGTCAGAGAAAGACAGATATATGTTTTCACTCACATGTGGAGCTTGAGAAACTTAACAGAAGACCTTGGGGTAACGGAAAGGCATAAAATAGTTTCAAAGAGAGAGGGAAACAAGCCATATGAGACTCTTAAATACAGAGAAAAAAACTGAGGGTTGATGGGGTTGAGAATGCAGGAAAGAGAGGAAAATGGGTGATGGGTATTGAGGAGGGCACTTGTTGGGATGAGCGCCGGGTGTTGTATGTAAAGGATGAACCACAGGAATCTACCCTGGAAGATGAGAGAGCACACCATATACGCTGTATATTAGCTAACATGACAATAAACTATGTTTTTAAAAACGTGTCTAAAAACATCTTTTCTCATGCTTATTTCTTATGATATTTATTATTTCATAATTGTTATTTTCTTGCATATTTTTAATGTTTGTTTGTTTGTTTAGGGAGAACGAGTTGGGGAGGAACAGAGAGAGAGAAAGAATCCCAAGCAGGCTTCGGGCTGGCAGCACACAACCCAACACAGAGCTCAAACCCACAAATGCTTAGATCATGACCTGAGTTAGAACCAAGCCTCAGCCGCTTAACCAAGTGAGCCACCCAGGCGCCCCCACATATGTTTTCTGATTTTCTTTAAGTGATCAATTTCTCCATTCTTTTCTCAGTTCTAACAGCTTCTAACCGATACATATACAAGTAAATTTTATAATTGTTTTTCTCAGGGCTTGTGTTTTCTGCTTTGTTTCTTATTCATACATAAGATTGATTCACCATTATTATACTTGAGACTCACTGTTTGAAATTTTTATTTGTGGCAACAGTTTTTCTTTCATATATTATGTTGGTATGTTGAATATATTATGTTTTTCTACCATCTCTTTTTTATGTTATTGTAATATAGATGCTTTTGTAGCAATGTTTTAAAATAATACTTATTGTTAAAATATATGGGTTTTACCTGGTTCAGCTTTTTGGGAGAGCATGGGGACAAGTTCAGACTGGTACTATAGGCTTTTAATTTTCACAAAACAAAATCTCTCATTCCTTATTTTTCCTTCTGAAAATGTCACTTGGCTCCCTTCAGTTGGGAATATCAATCAATCAATCAATCAATCAATCAATCCTGGTGCTAGTGTGCTACAATTCCATGTGCTTTTATTATTACTTATGTATATTTTTGTGTATGTATTTCTGAGCATCCTATTAGAAGCAGGTGTTTCATCTTACTGGGTCTTTTACCATTGGAGGCTGTGCTTCTGCTACCTCTGTCTCCTCTTGATATTCTCACCATCTATTTCTCTCTGTGGTATCTTCTCACATCCTCAAGCATAAGGTCCTCACCTGTACCCAGCTATGCCTTTCTCTGATGTGTAAGGAGTTTCAATTATTCTAAAAATTGAGCTTTGTTTCTTTTATGCTTTGTTCTTGAGTAAGTATCAGGAGTTGAAAGAGTATCCTGTCTCACATATAGGTCTTACATCCATTTTGAATTTATTTTTGTGTATGGTGTTAGAGAGTGGTCCAGTTTCATTCTTCTGCATGTCTGCTGTTCAGTTCTCCCAGAATCACTTGTTGAAGAGACTGTCTTTTTTCCATTGGGTATTCTTTCCTGTTTTGTCAAAGACTATATAGTTTTGGGTCCATTTCTAGTTTATCTATTGTGTTCCATTGGTCTATGTGTCTGTTTTTGTGCCAGTACCATATTGCCTTGATGACTGCAGGTTTGTAATATAGCTTGAACTCTGGAATCATGATACTTCTGGTTTGCTTTACTTTTTCAGGATTGTTTTGGCTAATGAGGGTCTTTTGTGGTTCCATACAAATTTTAGAATTGTTTGTTCTAGCTCTGTGAAAAATGCTGGTGGCATTAAATGTATAGATTGCTTTGGGTAGTATGGACATTTTGACAACATTTGTTCTTCCAATCCATGAGCATTGAATGTCTTTCCATTTCTTTGTGCTTTATTCAATTTCCTTCATAAGTGTTCTATGGTTTTCAGAGTACAGATATTTTACTTCTCTGGTTAAGTTTATTCTTAGGTATTTTGTTGTTTTTGGTGCAGTTGTAAATGGGATTGATTCCTTGACTTTTTTCTGTGCTTCATTATTTGTTTATAGAAATGCAAAACATTTCTGTACATTGATTTTATATCCTGTGACTTTGCTGAATTCATGTATCAGTTCTAGTAACATACGATGGATGACTTTGGATTTTCTACATAGAATATCATGTAGAGAGAAACACTGGCAGCAACATCTTTGACCTCAGCTGTAGCAACTTTTTACATGACACATCTCTGGAGGCAAGGAAAACAAAAGAAAAATGAACTATTAGGACCTCATCAGGATAAAAAGCTTCTTCTGCACAGCAAAGTAAACCAAAACTAAAAGACAACCTACTATATGGGGGAATATATTCGCAAATAACATATCCAATGAAGGGTGAGTATCTAAAATAAATAAAGAACTTATCAAACTCAACACCCCCAAAATAAATGTCAGTGAAGAAATGAGCGGAAGACATGAAGTGCTTTCCAAAGATGACATACAGATGGCTAATAGACACATTACTCAACATCAGAGAAATACAACTCAAAACCATGATGAGATATTACCTCACACCTGTGAGAATGGCTAAAATCAACAGCACAGTAACAACAGATATGAGAGGGAGTGAAGAAAGGAAAACCTTCTTACAGTGTTAGTTGGAATGCAAACTGGTGTACCCGCTCTGGAAAATAACATGGAGGTTTCTCAAAAGGTTAAAAAGAGAACTACCCTATGACCTGGCAATTGCACTATTAGGTACTTATCCAAAGAATACAAAAATACAGATTTGAAGGGGCACATGCACCCCAATATTTATAGCAGCATTATCAACAATAGCCAAATTATGAAAGCTAGAAACCTATATAGATCTATAGATATAACTATACACCATGGAATATTCCTCAACCTTCAAAAAGAATGAAATCTTGACATTTGCAACAATATGGATAGAGTTAGAGTGTATTATGCTAAGTGAGGTAAGCAGTCAGAGAGAGACAGATACCATATGATTCACTTATATGTGGGATTTAAGAAATAAAACAGATGAACGTAGTGGGGAAAAAAAAACGAGAGAGAGAAAGAAGCAAACAGAGACTCTTAACTATAGAGAACAACCTGTGGGTTGATGAAGGGATGTGGGAGAGGGATGCGTGCTGACATCGGTGATGGGTACTGAGGAGGGCACTTGTGGTGATGAGCACTGGGTGTTATATGTAAGTAATAAGTCACTAAATTCTATACCTGAAAAAATACCTAAAAATACCGAAATTCTATACCTGAAAAATACAAATAAACAAAGGAGTTGAAAGGGTAAATGCTGAATGTAAGGCACTATATTCAAACCATAAATCTAAACTATCTGTTTTATATTAGATAAGAGTTGCATGTAATTTGTTAGCAGAAAATAATAACTATTATAAATGCTTACTTCAATTGTTTATCTCACATAGATGGCATTGCAGTCGTTAGATATGTAAGTACAGATATGTCAATGTCTACATCTGTATCTGCATCTGCGCCTGTGTCTGTGTGTACATCTACATCTACATTTATAATGCCATCACATGTGTAAAAGATATCTCAGTGTAAACCATTCACGTACTCATGTGTTTGATGGAAAATTGTATTCTTCTCAAGAGGAGGACTAAAGAGGGGAGTGTATATCTTTAATTGATATTATTATATAGCAATTTATATTACATAATTGTTATGGAACATTCCAGCTCACATAATGTGCCTTTAACTAACGCAATAGAAGACTGGGATTATCCAGTTCTTTAAAGCATCACCTAGAGGACTCAGGCATCTTTGAATGTTAGTGATATGCATTAATCTTATGAAAAAAAGAGAAGTAGATATAGTATATGATTCTATCTATAATGAGTTTTCCCTATTTTTTCAGACTATTGACGGATAGTCTGAAATCCACAAATTGATTTTCTTTGAAAATCAAGGATTGAAATATGAAAATCCATTGGATTAAGGTTATTAAGATAATACCTTAGAGAAAAGAAGAAAAGCTTCTTTAGTCTCCAGTGTACATACGCTAACCTTTGCAGATGCCTTTGTCTGCACTATTTTGTGCAATGATCCGATTTAATTAAGAGTGGTATGCGTGTGTCTGAGTGTGTGTGTGTGTGTGTGTGTGTGAATGTTACAAACAGCATATTTGACTATAGCCTTTACATCTTCTTCATTATTGCTCCTATTGGAAATAAAAATTATGTTAGATGTTATTTATTGTCTTATTGCCTATCTAGAATACTGTGTTGATTCTGAGATTTTCTTAAAACTTTATTTCCTTTTGTTATTACCTGATTTTGTTATCACCTGCAATTATGAATGTTGAGACTCTGTTTTGTGCTATGGGTTGAACTGTGTCCCCTCCTTGTTCATATTTTGAAGTTCTAACCTCAGGATCTTGAACATAAAACGAAGCCTCTAGGTTGCTCCCTAATCTGACTGGCGGCCTTAGAAGAGGAGGAAATTAGAACACAGATGGAAGACCGCATGAAGACTCTGGGGAAGAGAAGATGGCCAGAGAGAGGCCTCAGAAAAGTTGAAACTTGCCTAGCCCTTAAAGGTAACTTTCTGGTCTGTAACTATGAGAAAATAAATTTCTGTGGTTTAGTCATTCTGACTGTTACTCTGTCATGGCACCCTTAGCAAATCAGTACAGTTTATGGGTTAATTAGGGATATTATAATAGATCAAGAATACCAAGGAAAGTATAGATTGTTGATCCAGATAAAGGACAACAAACAAATAAATAAATCTCTTCAGGAGTGTTAGTAGAAAGATATAATGCACCTTTTTTCTTAGAAGTCACAGTTAATCTGGCATAATCTTTAACCTACTGTGATCCACATTAAACATCACAGGCCAACCTCTGGGGGGTCTCCAAATCTATTTATGCAATCTGGAAGAGACATCTAAGTCTCAGTTTTATAAAAGGGTCTCTCTGTGGAGGTGACTATTAATGAGGGTGTGTGCATTTAAATGTGGTTTTAGGGGACTTGATCCAGTTGTGGCCTTGGAGGAGTAGTTGTAAGCCTAACAACTACCTAGACCTCACCTACTCTGATGAGTTTATAACCACTTATTTTTTAATAATAATAATAAAAAGAATTGCCATGGACTCACTCTCCCTAATGCAGTTAAGGAACTACTACTCCTATATCCTCCCATTTTTAGTGTAATGATGTTAATACAACTTTACTTCTTCACTTTGTATAACAAAATATGTTTTCTACATTTTTAAGGTATTTTTTTGTTCACTGTGCTTGAAATTAGAATATCATCTCACCTAACACACAGGCTACAATCTTAAATCACTCCTCTATTGTTGGACATTCAGGTATTTTAAAGAATCTATTCCAGGATTTTTGCAATGAACAGATGGAGGGTCCTTTTATTGTTTGCAGGATGTGTCTGTTAATATCCATAAGGCTTCCCACCCTGTGAGACTGAATGCATTTCTCCTGCCTGTTTAACCAGGATGCTATCAGCATGGCCTCTCGACAGGAAATAAGTCTTGATAAACCCTTCACCATATGTCCACTGGAGAGTGATCTCCAATCTTGTAGAATCAACTTAAAATGTTATGCAATATAACATATTTCTATGCTTCCCAGAAGAATAAGCATAAATAAGTAATTTCTACTCTTTAAAACAGTAGTAGATACTTGCTATATAAAATATGTTAGGCAACATATAACATATACTTCTATCTCTACACTGAACATAAGAACAGAGAAGCAACTTTTGCTTGGAAAAGTAAAATAAATGTGAATTAGTATTTGTGGTGGTTTCTTAAATCCTATAATAAAATATATAATAGATATAAGAAAGAGAAATTATACCTTATTTTTAAAATGAGAATAAGAAATGTCTTGAGTAAATGTAAATTCAGACATACTTTCTTGCTTCCAATTGTGAATAAACTCACCATCACTACATTTGGATTTTAATAAATCTAAATCTCATCTTTACCTTTATTGTTAGATATTTTTGCTTGTTTCAGAAAAATGTATCCATTTCAATTAAGTTAAATACTCCTTATTAAATATTTCTCAATATACACAAGGCATCTTTTATAAAACTTTCTTCAAAAATACAGATATAGAAGGATCTTACCTCCGCATAATGAACACCATGTATGAAAAGTCCACAGATAACATCATAATCAGTGAAGAAAAGTTGAGAGGTGTTCCTTTAACATCTAGTATAAAGCAAGGATGCCTGCTGTCACCAATTCTATTCACATAATATTAGAGGTACTAGCAAAAGTAATCAGTCAATAAAAAGAAATAAAAGTCATTTATCCAAATAGGAAAGGAATAAGTAAAATCTCTGTTTGCAGATGACATGATTCTATGTGTAGAAAAACTTAAATAGTCCATAAAAATTGTTAGAACTGGGGTGTCTGGGTGAATCAGTCAGTTAAGTGTCTGATTTCAGCTCAAGTCATGGTCTCATTGTTCGTGAGTTCAAGCCCCGTGTCAGACTCTGTGCTGACAGTTCAAAGCCTGGATCCTGCTTCAGATTCTGTGTCTCCTTCTATCTCTGCCTCTCCTCTGCTTGCACTCTGTCTCTCTCTTTTTTTCTCAAATATTAATAAGCATTAAAAAAGAAAATAATGTTAAAATTGTTGGAACTAATGAATCAGTAAACTTGTAGGATACAAAGTCAAAATTCCACATACAAAAATCAGTAGTACTTATTTACACAAAGAGTAATTTATCTGGAAAGGAAATCAAGAAAATTATCCCATTTAAAATAGTTAGAATAAGAGGCATCTGGGTGGCTCAGTCAGTTGAACATCGACTTCAGCTCAGGTCATGATCTCATGGTTTGTGAGCCCTGCATTGGGCTCTGTACTGATAGCTCAGAGCCTGAAGCCTGTTTCAGAGTCTGTGTCTCCCACTCTCTCTGTCCCTCCACCACTCACACTCTGTCTCTCTCTCTCTCAAAAATAAATAAACATTTAAAAAATAAAATAAAATAGAATAAAGTTAGCCAAGGAGTTGAAACATCTGCACTGAAATGCATTGCACTGAAAACTATAAGACATTGATGAAAAAAACTGAAGAAGACAAAAAAAAAGAAAGGAAAGATGTAAATAAATACACATATGCCAAAAATATTGCAGATTTTTTTGAACAAATGCTTAACATTAACTCAAATTATGCATCAGATTTCTATAATAAATTATTATTTTATAAACATTTCTTGAGTTCTGATTTTGTGATAACTCCTGGTCATGTTTAGAAATATAGAAATATCAAAATCAATATTTTCTAAGTGAAAATATAGTAGAAGACAAATAGTTTTAGATAAATTATTATACTAGCATATAATTTTAATAACTGAATTATGCCGAAGATGATTCATTTGTAAGCATTCACATTTACAGAAGGAATGATTCATATAATTTGTTTAGTTCCAGAAACATATCTAGTCTATGGAAAATTGATCTTCTTCAAGATGTATTTTTGTCTTAACAATGTTTACTTACCATCTTAAGTGGTCAAGTAAAAAATTTATTTCCATAGTTAACAAACTTCTCGATCATTTTCTTCTCGTTTCTGGTGACTAAAGTTTCATTACATTTTGTCTTTCAGAAAATGTTTTAAAATGATTATCTTTTGAATGATATTTAATTATCTTTTAAGAATACATATATGTATATATACATATATATATAGCCTCAATTATGGACTATAAGTTAAAGAAATATACAAAATAAAAAGTTACAAAAGGTCCATTTAATTCAATTAAAATGTGAAGTGAGAATAGTTTCCTTCATCCCCATGGTAGCCAGTATATATTATTGTTTTAGCTACCAAGAGAAAAGTAGAGAAAAGGCAAATAATAAATATGTTTAATTTTTTCAAAAGACTTCTTGTGTTTAATCTGGAATACTATATTATTGCTTCTCCTTTTATTTTCCAAATGGTGTTATTTGCACTTCCTAAATGATCTTTTTGCAATTCATCTTCACTTCACAGTCTACTGGTAGGAAGTTCCAGAATGATAGAGATTACATGTTAAGGTAAGAGCGCACTCCTTAACCCAAGAAACTAGTTCGGGGTCCATGTGATGAATAAACCCAGAACCATTCTTAGAGAAGAGGTCTCTGAATAAGAATTGGATGATTCATGGGCCAGACTCTTAATTGTATCAACTATCATATGGCCATTCTTTTTGTAGTAATAGAGGCAAATTTTGAAATATGCATTCTTTTGAAATTATTATGGTACTAATATTTCCATATAAGTGTGTTTAAGTTCATTATGTTATAGAAACAGATATTATTTTCATAATTTTAAAATGTGATTATTTCCCAAAATTTCCATTATAAGATTACTCTTTTTAATTGCTAGTTCATTTCATGACTTTGTATCCCATTTTCTGAAAGTAAGTTGAAAAATTATTTTCTTATCTCTCTTACACAGCTATTTTAAAACAAACAAAAGAGGAAATAATAGCAGCTTCCATTCTGGTATCTTGCTTTGATGATCAGCTAATGTTTTTTATGTATGCCCCTACATTTTAACATCATAGTCATTTCAGAGTATGCCTGAAATTCACAGTAGAACATTACTTATTTGAACAATTACTCAAGGGAAGCGAGTAGCCCTACAACATCTCTTACAGTTGGTGTGGCCATTCTGTCTCTCTTCAAATGCCTTAGGAAATGGACTTAGGAGTTTACCACTTTGCTTTATTGTTTGGCATTGGTAATTCTTAAATGGAGTTCCTTTAAATAAAACTAAGTCTATCTAAGCTAAAGTAAATACTTGCTTATATGGTGGAAACATGTCCCAGAACCTTTCAATTCCTACATCTGTCAATGCTTCATATTGGCTGACATTAACTGTAGGTGCTTTCCAGATGTTGGCTATAAGCTGTTAAGCAGCTTCAAATACTATGAAAATAAAAAGATAAAATTAGGGCACTGTGCATCGATAGCCAACACAGCATCAAAGGAAAAGCTTTTGGTAAATACAAACCAATGGAACTATCAAGATGTTTTCCATGTAGACAGGGAGTTTACAAAATATGAAGTTATTGAGTATGTCTGATCAGATCAACGTCAAAACCAAGAGTCATACAAATTGTCTAGAATACATCAGATGTTATCTCCTCAGTATGTTCCTTAAACTGCACCATTCCTTTCTATCAGTCATCTAAAGTTTGGATTTTTGAGATAGATGAATATATAATTTTATGCATATTATGGAAAAATGCCAGTGACACTATCTTATTTGCTGCATCCCTCAGTATAACCACTCTGACAGTTTTAGGATATCAGAGCTATAAATTCTATCCCATGAAGATAAGAGAACCTCCTCATCTTCCCAGCTGCCTTTAAGATAATCAGCACTGTGTTGAATCATTTATAAAGGGCATGTAGACATATTAGATCAATGATAATTTTTAGGCAGAATAATTTATGTCTGTATATATAGTGAGGTTTATTTTTTAATTAATGCATTTTAAAGCAAGGATATTGAGCAAAGAAAAAAGGGTCTCCATATATATAGTATTTGTTATTATTGCTTTGCCCAAATTATGAAGCCAATCTCCATACTGGTGACAAGTTATGACACATTTAACTTCAGTTTCTGGTCTATAATCATTTGTCATTTCTGCTTTTTCATTAAAATAGATGAGAAGCAATAAGAATGAGTCTCCAGACATATTGTCATGATACCCAGCAAAGTTTGTGATTGAGGCTAATATATATTCTGAAGAAAGTTCACATAGCCAAATCACTTTCACATGACATATTTATAATATAAGCACAGAATGCTTAAAAAATAATTGTTAGAAATTCTCAAGAAATAAAACACGGCAAGAAAAAGACTCTGGGCTTGTGGCTTTCAATAGAGGCGCATGCATCCCATTTACTGATTTTCTTCCAGTGATAATAGTCACTCTGGAACATTCACTGTCCCGTAAAAGCAATGTACTTTCTCCTTGAGGCAAATAACATGAAAGAAGCTTAGAGAATATAAGCTGTGCTATCCTTTTGAGACAATATATCATCTCCGGTTCTCTTTCTCTTAGCTAAAACACTATTAGTTAATCTAGTTATTATGAATTATTAATCGTGTGCACATAGTCATTTAAACGTCAAAGGGGATTATGGAGCAGTGGCATGCCAATATTTGAGCAAAGACGGGCATTAAAAGCCACACACTGTTCATTTTGAGAAGTTACTAAGCCCCTAATGGATTTAATACATTGTTCAGATGGAGAGGAAGTATATAGAGAAGAGACTCCACCGTGATTCATTGTCTACCTGTGAAGAAGACAGAGAACAGCATCTATCGACCAAAGAGGCTAAGGACCAAAGTCTAAGAAAAGTCCTGCCAACTACTCCAATAAAAGCGTTTATTCCTGACTGAGAGTTCTGTAGAGAATAATGACTCATTTTCTGTACTACAAGGATACATTCCATTTTTTCTTAGAGGTAGGTAGATATGTTAAAACAAACCATTCTTTCTAGGACCATGTAAAGAATGCTTAACCCAAGGATATAGCCTTTGTCTTGTGGAATCATCTTTTCTGTACAATAAGTGGAGGTGGTCTTTTGAGACCCTTCACTCTTACCTCTTAGATTCTTACTTCTGAATCTCATTGCTTATGTTTTACAACATACTTCCTATAAATAAACTTACATATGTATTGCGATATAGCTAACAAGAATCCATTTTATTTTGTGCTAAAACATGAATGCAAACAGAGCTGAGATGAATGGGTGGACACGTATAACTGAAAATTAAATTATATTCTTCCAACTCAGTACAGACAATTCATTTCAATTTTAGCCCCTCCTATTTATTCTGTCTGTGAAAATCATTTTCCCTTTGTTTTATTCAGACAATAGATCTATATGGCTCTTTTGATGCATTCATCAAACTTTTGTTCAAAGAACCTTCCATGGTTTATCAGAATTTGTAAATGATGAAGGACGGGGTCTCAAATGATTTACTGTGGACATGAGGCAGCCATATAGTCAAGAATCAGAAGCTTTGTTGGGGGTAAAGTACCTCCTTTCATCTTTCTTGGTTTTCCCCAAATAATCTCTTGATGACTTTTTAAAAAAATGCCCACTAATAAATTTTTAAAAATGGATAATTTTTTCCTATACTTCTTTCTCATTACCAATTTCTCTACCCCAAGGCAAGAAAAATAATGTTCAATTTCATACGTCAATCAAGAGTCCACCAGTCAAGCAAACCAATCTCATAAAGTCATTTCATCTGATGTAAATACTTGGGCATTCTTGATTTGCATAACACCATTCTCTCTGATTCTCTCCCTGCCCCTCTGGATATTGTTTCCTGCTTCTATTTTTTCCTTAAGTTTTAGCATGTCTTAGGACTCATTTCTAGATCCACTTCATTCATTCTTTCTTCATAATGTTATCAATTTCAGAGATTTTCATTTCTATGCATATGGTGATGAGTCTCCCAAATCTCTCTGTTGCTGGCTTATCCCCTGAGATTTACCAAGGTGTGTGCAACTGTCTTCTGATGTAGTTACATGGGTGCTCAGCAGGTAACCCAAACTCTGCATTTCCAACTTGAATTATATTTTGTTTTCCTAGATGTCCTGAAGCAGCCCCCATTCCCTTGAGTACTTAGATCAGAAAAATAGGACTTGTTTCTTTCCTTTCCTGCTGTATTTTTAATTCTATACAACCTGGCCAGTTGCTAATTTTATTTTTACATACCATTTAGATACAATCCTTCATTTGGAACCAAGACAGCACAGTCCACATTGCCTCTCACAGGAAATGTAACAGACTAAAAAGCCTCAAGATTTTTCTCCTTTCCACTCCAGTTTCCCTTTGAGAACCAGAAGAGTTTCCAAAAATCACATTGGTGATCAGGGTCAGAAGGCCACTGAAAATCCTTCCTTGATATCCTATTTTCTGAGTTACATTCCTAATTCTTCTAATGTCTCCATAAGGTTCTCCATGGTGTTTTGCTTTCTTAACTATCCAAGCTAAATCTAACAACTCTGACCTTCAAAGTGTGTTTTTAATTAGGTATTTGTTTTTATTTCCTTTTTTGCCCCATGCTTTACTTTGCATGGAAACTTTATTTATGGTGATTCATTTACTGGGACACTTCTATTTTACTTTATTCTTTCTTAGTTTCCATTACTCCTTAACCTTGGATTACATATCACTTCTTGTGGAAGGCTTTTGCTGTACTCTTGATGAACTCAGCTTCCTCTAATGTATGTTTTCATAGTTGTACTTTTTCTTCATTCCGTCTAATTCCATTATTTCTTTTTCTAAGGACTTGTTTAATTTTTGTTATACTCTCATTAGATGTTAGCCTTGTGATTTTAGTGAAAGCTCTGTCCATCATTTTACAGTAGTCAAAGAGCCCAGAACAGTTAATAGCAAAAGGCTATTGTATGATAATAATATATATAATATGTATATGTATTTAAAATATCTAATATTTGTCCTGAGTTATTTTGGAGGGAGCTTTGAAACTCTTTCATTTCCAAAGTTGTAGGAGTGTCTTTGGTATTCATGGTAGAGCCTTGGAAAACGCCTGAATTTATGCTCAAGAGATGACTTAGGATGTGGGATGGTCATGCCAGAAAGACCAATCGTGTGACCAGAGGAGTGAAGCTCTGGGCGACAAGATATGACCCCAACTACCTGGGAAGGGAGGTGGTTATTGTTGAGTTCAGTTACGGGGCTAGTGATTTAACCTACCGTGCATGCAAAATGAGTCGTGAATTTATTTATATATTTTTAAAGTGTATTTATCTTGAGAGAGAGGCGGGCAGAGAGAGAGAGAGAGAGAGAATCCCAAGCACGCTCTGCACCATCAGCAGTGTGGAGCCTGACACGGGGCTCAAATTGACAAACTGTAAGACCATGATCTGAGCTGAAATCAAGAGCTGGACGTGTAACAATCTGAGCTATTCAGGCTGCCCTGAGACCTGAATTTAAAACATTGATCCTTGGGAAACCTGGGTGGCTCACTTGAGTGTCTGACTTCAGCTCAGATCATGATCTCATAGTTCGAGAGATGAAGCCCCACCTTGGGCTCTCTGCTCAGTGCAGAGCCCGCTTTAGGTCCTCTTTCCCCCCTCTCTCTGCCCTTCCCCCACTTGCACTCTCTCTCAAAACAAAAACAAAAACAAAAACAAAACCATTGAGCTTTGCGTGAGCTTCCTGCTTGATGAACACATCCATGTGCTGGGAGGATGATGTGCCTTGACCCCATGGGGGCAGGCCTCAAAAGCTCTGAGGTAAGACCCTCCCAGACCTTGACCTATATGTCACATTTGTTTGGTCCTGATAATGTATCTTTTACAACAATATTAAGGGTGCCTGGATGGCTCAGTCGGTTGAGCTTCTGACTTCAGCTCAGGTCATGATCTCATGGTTTGTGGGTTTGGGCCCCACGTAAGGCTCTGTGCTGACAGCTCAGAGCCTGGAACCTGCTTCTGATTCTGTGTCTCCTTCTCTCTCTGCCCTGCCTCCACCCTGTTTCTCTCTGTCTCTCAAAAATGAATGAATGCATAAAAATATTTTACAATAATATTGCAAAGATAAATGTAGTGTTTTTCTGAGATCTATGAGTCACTGTAACAAATTTCCAAACTTAGTGTAGCCATGAAACTCCCAGACTTGGTAGCCAATTTGTCAGAAATGAGGGTGGTCTGGAGATTCCCCCAAATGTGGCTAATGTCTACAGGGGGTACAGCCTGGTTGACTACTGTGCCTTTACCTTTGGAGTCTTTGCTAACTCCAGGTAGTGAATGCCAGATTGCACTGTAGTGCTGCAGAACCCCTTTAAATTTTTACTGAAGGAATGAATACATGTATCAATGAATTGAAAAATAGAGCCTCTTTCCCATGGGAGGAGGGGAAGGGGAAGGGGAAAAATAGTTAAGGAGAGGGAAGGAGGCAAACCATAAGAAACTCTTAAATACTGAGAACAACCTAAGGGTTGATGGGGTGGGGAAGAGGGGGGGAAAAGGTGACAAGTGTGAAGGAGGGCTCTTGTTGGGATGAGTACTGAATGTTATATGGAAACCAGCTTGACAATAAACTATAAGAGAAAAAAAGAGTTAAAAAAGAAAAATAAAATCTCTTTCATAGGCAATGAAAATCTTTAAGCCAGCTCCCTCCCTCTTTAAATATATAAATTATTTTATTTTATTTGTATTTGACATGTACATATTTAATTTCATATACATTTGTGTCTTTAATTTATATATATATATGTATGTATATATATATACACACACACACATATATATATATATATAAAATTTTTTCTTGTGGTGGGCAGATTTCCAAGGTGACCACAAAGATTTCAGTCTCCCAGTGCATGAGATGTGTGGTGTGTGTGGTGAAACTGCATGAGACAGTCACTCCCATCATGTAGCATAAGAC
Organism: Suricata suricatta; assembly: GCF_006229205.1. Lineage (NCBI taxonomy): Eukaryota > Metazoa > Chordata > Mammalia > Carnivora > Herpestidae > Suricata > Suricata suricatta. The sequence continues at coordinate 52,332,738 of NC_043701.1, read as the reverse complement.
TCCAAGTAGCCTAGAGTGAGACTCTTCTGCTGGCTCTCTGGAAGTAAGATGCCATATGAGAGAAGACCTTTTGTCTAGAACCTGAGGGGATTCTTTAACAGTTAGATAGGCAGCAAGAAAACCAGGATCTCATTTCTACAACTGTAAGGAATTGAATTCTTCCCACAACCTGGCAGAACCAAGAAGAGGACATCATGATCCTGATGAGAACATGTCCCGGAGGACATCTTGGTTTCAAACTTTTGAAATCCTGAGGATCGTCCAAGCACACTGTGCCTGGCTTCCGACCGACAGAAGCCAGTAGATGATAAGTGGGTGTTGTACTCTCTGACTTTGTAATAATTTGTTCTACAACAATAGAAAACTGGTATACCTCTCCTCTTCCATTTACCCTGAAAGAAAAACAGAAGGTGTTAGAAAATTTGATGTTTCCCTCTATGGTAAGAACTTAGAAAGCAATTATTTTACATCACCAATTAAAGGGAATTCTGTATTTTGATAGTCAGCCAAGCATTGGAAAAGGCAGGTAAATTCATAGAAAATTAAAATAAAAATTTTATTTTCATTGTGGCTTCTTTAAACAGGCAGTTCAAAATCAAACATTTGTATGTAGAGTACTTTCCACATGAAGTGGAATATGTAATAAAATAAGGGATGCTAAAGGCAGCCTTTAGATCACGTGTCTCATATTTCTAGTTAGAAATGCTTGTTTACAAAACAACCAAAGCTAACAAATGTAGAATTGGCACTTATTTAAAAATTGTGCTCTTGGGGCACCAAATTAGAAGATTCATCATGTCAATAACATAAACAATGCAAATATAGAAACATTTTCTAAGAATAAGGAGACAGAGGTATAATAGTAAGAACTATTAGAAAATTTTAATAATGATTAAACTCACATGTGTTTATGGGATTATGGCATTAACTATATGCTTTAGTAGCATAAATTATCTTCTATCTTTTCACCTAGAAGCCTTGTAAATAATTAATCACCTTTCCCTCCTTAAATCTACAGTGCAATTAATGTAATGTAAGATCAAGGAATTATTTAGGTAAATAAGTGCCCATGTGATTTTTGTTGCACTAGTTCTTATCACATAGCTCTATTTTCTGCCTATAAAACTTGGAGAATATTTCAAGTTGTGTAGTGCTTTTTGAGGGAGGGAGGAGTTTTCTGCTAAAAATTAAGAGCTTATTCATTTAAATAATACCATTGTGGGGCACCTGGATATCTCAATCGGTTAAGTGTCCGACTTGCACTCAGGTAGTGATCTCATGGTTCGGTTCATGAGTTCATGAGTTCTAGCCCCTCTTCAGGCTCTGTTCTCTTTCAGCCCCTGCTCTCTTTCTCTCAAAAACATTAATTTTTTTTTAATAACACCATTGCACACTGTTCTTGTGTGTTAAGCTGTATACTCCAGTTGGGTCTCTGATAATTGGATACACATGTCACCTATGCTATCTATTATTTGATAAAAATGGGGAACAGAATAAAGCTAAAGATGTTAACATAAATCATCCCACAGAGAATCCCATTAGTTGGATTTGTGTGTGTGTGTGATTGCTCAACCCATCCTTTATTACCATCGCTCCCAGTATGACCACAAATAAATCCCAAGGGATTTTGAAAAAGCATCTTGTTAAAATTCAAATAAACAACACATCACAGTAGTTTGTGGATGAAATTGTACACTTATGCAAATTTCTTGGAACAGACATACAAAAACCTCACCACGTAGTTTGGCTGCAGCTTTCTTTCATAAGATTTAGATAAGGCTTGCGCAGTCAGCCAATTCCATGGCTAAAATCCTCTAAGTCAGCTAGGTGTCCTTTTCCAAGTTTCCTTACTCTGCAGCTATATGTATTTTTCCCCTCTCCTCCTGGTTCCCAGACACAAAGAAAATAAAATTATCAAACCAACATCCCATTTTAAAAGTTTTTCTACTTTCCATCCAGTTTCATTTTGTCACATTAATTAGTTAACATGTATATATTCTATATTTTGTAAATGCCTTAAAATAATTTTTGTGGCTGATGTGATAACAAACTTTAGGTGTTTTCCCTGATAAAGCATCTATTTATATCTAGTTTCAGAGTTTCATGTATTTTAAAGTGGTGAAATGAAGCCTCCAGGACAATGGTATTATTTATTATGCTACATTATTCCATTGCACTGCACCTGTCTGGATCATAGGTTTGCAATAATGCAATGAAAATGATTTGAATGGGTCATAGGTCTAATGTGTTAAGCACATAAACAAAGACTGCCCAGGGAGAGTGTTAATCCATGCTCATTAATTTTTGAATTCACATTCTGCAAGTTCATCCAAAAATTTATGAACCACATCAGAGTCTGGCTTCAACAGCAATAGAGACATACTGAAACATATGGCTGGGGGGCAAATAGAGTCCTTGGAAGTGCTCCTGCAGGGAGCCAGGTGAAGTGAATCAGGACCTCCGGTCTGGCCAGGAGAGTTACGGCCCACAGATGAGGAACGCTTCACGACGTCTCTGAGGCTGTGAAAGGCAAAGCAGATTCATTTTCAATTACTCCCAAAGACAAGATCACTGCCCTAGTTTACTGGGTTCTGTTTCTTAAATTATATCTGTGTGCATGATAAATTATGAAAAATCTATTGACCTTATTTTTCATGCTCCAGGTTCCTTTATACATCTGCATAAATACATCTATGTATACTGGAACCACTGCTCCAAACAGTATGTGCATTATTTGGAAACATGCAAAATCTATTTCCAACAACAAAAGGATTTTCTCACTGTATTTTATTTTTTAATTTAGCAATAGTATCGACACTTTGGCACTAAGATATCATTTTAATTATCTCTGTTTAATGGAGATAAGAGGATTGAATATGGCAATTTTTTGAAAGTTTGCTTTTAAGGGTGCCTGGGTGGCTCATTCCAGTAAGGGATTGACTCTTGATTTAAGCTCAGGTCATGATTTCAGTCATGAGATTGAGCCCTGCTGTGCATGGAAACTGCTTAAGAGTCTTTCTCTCCCTCTCCCTCTGCCCTTGCATCACTTGTGCTCTCTTTCTCACTCTCAAAAAATATATATTGATTTAACATGTAGCTATATATATGAGTCTGATTATTTAATGTGATTTTTTTCCTAAGGACTATTTTATCTGAAATGATAATTCACAAAGATATGAGAATCCAAGCAGAAGACCGAATTATGGGACTTAGTTTTCTCTGACATACATTGTTATAAGATATTCCACTAAAATTTAAAGGTAAATATCCATTATCTACAGGGCATTTTTTTTTAATTGGAGCTACATTAACAGACTAGAAATGTAGAAAGTTTGTTTCATTTATTTAAATAATACGATACAAATCTTTTCATAGACAGCTCATTTATATAACCGTCCACTAAAATCCTGTGGCTCGCCTCAGTGGTAGGCACTCCGACTCTAAACTCGACATTATGCAAGCACAGTTCTTTTTGGTACTGTCATGCCAGACTGGTTTCAATTCTTAAGTATCCCATGCCCCTATGCTGTTTTTTTCCTTAACTACCTGCACATTTAAAAATAAAATATTTAAGTGTAGTTAACACACAATGTTATATTCATTTCAAATTTATTTGACAAGTTTATACATTATGCTATGCTCCCCATCCAATGTAATTATCATCTAAAGCTATTAGAATATCACTGACTGTATTCCTTATGCTGTGCTGTTGTTCCCATGTTTTGATTCATTCCATAGCTAGAAGCCCGTATCTCCCACTCTCCTTCACCCATTTTGCCCATCCCCCTATTAACCACTCCTCTGACAACCATCAGTTTGTTCTCTGTTTTCACAGGTCTGACTCTGCTTTTTGTTTGTTTATTTGTTTCTAAGCTTCCACAGATGAATGAAATCATAGTATTTGTCAGTCTGACTCATTTCACTTAGGACAATATGCTCTAGATCCATCCAGGTCGTTGCAAAAGTCAGGATCTGTCTTAACCCAGTGGCTAGGGCCTCTCCTCGCCCATCTGCTTCCACCCCGGGTTGGGGCGGCACTTGCAGGTGCCCTGGTGTGCTAGCTCACCAGGTCCAGGCGCGCTGGTCCCCAGCTTTGAGCGTGCCTCCGTCAAGGGTCCTTCTGAGGGAGGGAGAGAAAAAGGGACAGGAGGGAGAGACGCAGAGAGTAAAGACAAAACTCACGGTTTCCGATCAGGCAAAAGAGAGCTTTATTCAGAAAACTGTCTCTTATAAAGGTTTCAAGGCGGGAAAACAAAGCAGCTGACCTAGGTCAGTTACCAGGTAAATATAGTCAAATGAATATCAGAAGAAACGCCCAGATTTGCCTCAGCAATGCTGGGAAGGGGGGAGTTAGCACTGAATAATCCAAAATACGGTTTTGATCTTTTGTGCACCTTGGCTAATCCACATCTGGCCCAGCAAGACAGACGCCAAAGTTATTTTTACCAGGAAATGGCAATCTCCAGCCTCCAGAAGCAAATCTTGTTTACTGGTTCACTCTCCGGAGAGTGATAATCCTTGCCTGAGGCAGACAGAAAACTTGGCGACCCCGACAAGGATCTCATCCTTTTTTATGGATGAGTAATATTCCTATGTAATCCCTTCTTTCTTAATCCATTCATCGATCTCTGGTTATTGAGGTTGCTTCCATGGCTTGGCTATTGTAAATAATGTTGCAATAAACAGGGGTGCATATTCCTTTTCAAATTAGTATTTTCATTTTCCTTGGGTAAATACCCAGCAGCAAAATTATTAAATCACATGATATTTCTATATTTTGATTTTTTGAAGAACCTCCACACTGTTTTCCACAGTCACCATACCAATTTCCATTTCCACCAACGGTTGTAGGAAGGCTCCTTTTTCTCCACATGCTTGCCAACACTTGTTATTTCTTGTCTTTTTGATTCTATACACTCTCACTGTGGTATTGATTTTACATTTCCCTGATAACAAGTGATGTTGAGCATGTTTTTATGTGTCTATGGCCTTCGATGTATCTTCTTTGGAAAATATCTGTTTATATCCTCTGCTTACTTTTCATTGGAAATTTTTTTTTGGTGTTCCGTTGTATAAGTTATTTATATATTTTGGATATTAACCCCTTAGTGGATATATCACTTGTAAATATCTTCTCCCATGTAATAGGTAGCCCCCTCTGTTCTTTTGTGTTGTTATTAATGATTGCCTTCACTGTGAAAAAGGTTTTTTTATTTTCATATATTCCCAATAGTTTATATTAGCTTTTGTGTTCCTTGCCATGGGTTGCATATCTTGAAAAAAATTGCTATAGCCAATATCCGAGAAATTACTGCCTACATTCTCTTATGGAATTTTTATGGTTTCAGGTCTCACATTTAGGTCTTTCATCCACTTTGGGTTTATATTTGTGTATGGTATTAGAAAGTGGTCTAAGGTCATTCTTTTACATGTAGCTGTTCAGTTGGGCTTTTTTTTTTTTCAGCACCATTTAGTGGAGAGACTGTCTTTTCCCCATTGTATATTCTTGCTTCTTGTCATAAAGAAACTGACCATCTAATTGTGAATTTATTTATCAGCTCTTAATTTTGTTCCATGGATCTCTAGGTCAGTTTTTGTACCACTACCATACTGTTTTCATTACTACATCTTAGTTGTATATCTTGAAATCTTGCATTATGATACCTCCAGCTTTGTTTTCTTTCTCGATTGCTTTGACTATTTGGAATCTTTCATGGTTCCATACAAATTTTAGTGTTATTTGTTCTAATTTTGTAAAAAAAAAAATACTGTTGGTATTTTGGTAAGAATTGCATTGAATCTGTAGATTTCTTTAGGTAGTGTAGGCATTTTAATATTAATATTAATTCTTAATAATCCATGAGTATGAGATATCTTTCTATTTGTGTCATCTCTAATTTCTTTCATTAATGTTTTATAGTTTTCAAAGTGTTGATCTTTCACTTCTTTTACTTCTTTTGTTAAGTTTATTCCTAAGTATTATTATTATTACCATTATTAGTGCAGTTATAAATGGAATTGTTTTCTTTCTCAAGTCTCTTTATTTATTTTGAGAGAGAGAGAGAGAACATGAGAGCAGTGGAGGGGCAGAGAGAGAGGGAGAGAAGGAGAATTATAAGTACGCACTGTCAGATGCAGGGCTTGAATTCACAAACCATGAGTTCATGATCTGAGCTGAAATCAAGAGTTGGATGCTTAACCAACTGAGTCACCCTAGCATCTTGGAATTGTTTTTTAATTTCTATTTATGCTACTTTGTTATTAGTTAGAAACACTATCAATTTCTGGGTATGATTTTTTATCCTTCAACTTTACTGAAATCATTTATTACTTCTAGTAGTTTTTTAGTAGACCCTCTAGGATTTTCCATGCACAATATCATGTAATTGAAAGTAGCGACTGTTTAACAACGTCTTTACCAATATGGATCCATCTAATTATTTTTCTTGGCTGATGGCTGTTTCTGGGACTTTTAGTATTATGCTGAATAAAAGGGGTGAAAGTGAATATTCTTGTCTTGTTTCTGACCCCAGAGGAAAAATTCTGTTTTTCAACATTGAGTAAGATGTTTGTTCTGTATTCTCACTAAACTCACTTTGTTGAGTGTTGACTAAATTATGAATTAATGTTAAATTCAGTCAAATGTTTTTATTCTTGTTTTTGTGATGTCTTGGTTTGCAAATATTGCACCATCCTTGCATGCCCAGAATAAACCTGGCTTGATAATATATTGTTGAATGCAGTCTGCAAATACTTTGTTGAGGATTTTTACAGCTATGTTTATCTGAGACACTGGCCTGTGGTTCGTTCGTTCTTTCTTTCTTTCTTTCTTTCTTTCTTTCTTTCTTTCTTTCTTTCTTTCTTTCTTTTTCTTTCTTTCTAGTATTTTGGTCTGGTTTGGGGGTCTTTGTAGACTTTGTAGAATAAATTTGAAAACTTTCTTTTATCTTCTATATTTTTGAATAGTTTAAGAAGAAAAGCTATTAGATATTCTTTAAATATTTGGTAGAATAGAACTATGAAGACATTCATTCCTGGACTTTTGTTTCCTGGTAGTTTTTTGATTACTAAGAATCAGTCTGTTCTGATTATCTATTTCTTTCTGATTTAATTTTGAAAGTATGTATGTTTTAAGAAATTTATACATTTTTCCTAGGTTGTCCAATTTTTGGCATATAATTTTTTATAACAGTCTCTTAAAATCTTTCATAATTCTATGGTGTCAATTGTTACTTCTCTTTCATTTCTGATGTTATTTATTTGGGTCATATATATATTTTTTTCCTGATGAGTGTGGCTAAAAGTTTTGTCGTTTCAAAAAAAATAAAAAAACAGCTCTTGATATCATTGCACTTTTCTAATTTTTTTTATCTCTATTTCATTTATTTTGGATATGATCCTTATTATATTCTTTCCTTTGTTCACCTTGGACTTTGTTTGGTCCTCTTTTCCAGCTCCTTTAGGTGTAAGGGTAGATTAATTATTTGAGCTTTTTCTTGCTTCTTGAGATAGACCTGTATCACTACATATTCCCTCTTAGAACTTCTTTTCCTCCATCTTAAAGATTTTGAACCACTGTCTTTTCATGTTCATTCTTCTCCACATGTTCTTATTTCTTCTTTGATTGCTTCATTGACCCATTGGGGTTTGTGTCTTTTCCAGTTCTTTTTTTCCTTGTGATTTATTTCTAGTTTCATACCATTGTGGGCAAACAAGATAAATGGTATAATTTTGATCTTAAATTTATTGAGGCTTGTTTCATGACTTAGCATGTGATCTACTCTGGAGAATGTCCCATGTCATTTCAAAAT
>NC_043701.1:52318548-52324827 GCF_006229205.1 Suricata suricatta | reverse complement strand
AAATGCAAAATGCTTATTGATTTATGATGTGGTTTCATCTTAGCTTGGACAAAGCATGCCGTATTTAATACATAGTAGCAGAATATTTACTATTGAAGCTTGAAAAGATGTGAGTTCTTTGTGTGCAATCTTTCATTTATGCATGTGAGAGGGTTTTCTTTTTTTAATATTTTTACATTGTAATATTTGTTTTGCTTGTTGGTGGTGTTTGCTTATTTAATACATTCCATCAAGGACAGAAATTACATGATGGGTTTTTTCCCCCCTAGGAAGTGTGTCTTGGGTTTTTCCCTTATTATTTTCATTACTTTCTTTTTTCTCTTCTTTTTTTGGTGGTGGGGGTGGGTGCAATATTTTGTAAATATCTCTTATGTCCAATTGGCTTAATGTGTCATTCAAAGACTGTTTCCTTATTGATTTTCTACCTGGATGATCTACACATTGATGTAAGTAAGGTCTTAAAGGCCCCTACTATTATGGTATCACCTTCAATTTCACCGTTTATGTTCATTGATATTTGCTTTATGTCTATAGGTGCTTCACTGTTCGGCATGTAGATTTTTACAATTTATATCCTCTTGTTGGATTGATCCTTTATCATTATGTAATTCTCTTCCTTGTCTCTTATTATAGTCTCTGTTTTATAGTCTGTTTTTCTGAAACCAAAAAACAGACCCTTTACTGTAGAGAGCAAACTGGTGGTGTCAGAAGAGGTGTGTGTGCAGGGATGTGTGAAACATGTGAAGGCGATTAAGAGTAAAATCATCATGACCACCACTGGTTAATGCATGGAATCATTGAATCACTTCATTGTACATTTGCAACTAATATAATGCCATATGCTAACTATACAGGAATTAAAATAAAATCTAATGAAAACACAAAGACTGGGATGCCTGGGTGGCTCAGTCCATTAAGTGTCTGACTTTGGCTCAGGTCACAATTTCATGGTTTGTGGTTTCAAGCCCCGTGTCAGGCTCTGTTCTGACAGCTTTGGATTCTGTGTCGCCCTCTCTCTCTCTGCTCCTCCCCCTGCCTGCACTCTGTCTCTCTCTCTCAAAAATAAATAAACATTTCTAAAAATTAAAAAAAACATAAAGACTATTTTATCTGGTAGAAGTATTGCTACCTGGCTTTTTTTTTTTTGTCACTTTTATATGCATGGTAAATGTTTTTCTGTCTGTTTACTTTCAGTCTGCATGTTTCTTCAGGTCTGAGATGAGTCACTTGTAGGCAGCATATAGATAGGTTTTATTTTTTTGTCTATTCCAGCATGGAGCATTTAGACCATTTACATTTAAAGAAATTATTGATAGGCAATCATATATAGATATATCAATATATATAGAGAGAGAAATGATACAGATATAGATAGATATACATACTTATTGGCATTTTGGTTTTTTTTCTGGTTGTTTTTATAGTTCTTTTCTGTTCCTTTCTTGCTCTCTCTCTCTCTCTCTCTCTCTCTCTCTCTCTCTCTCTCTGATTGATAAGTTTCTGTATTGTTATGCTTGGCTTTTTTTCTTAATTTCTTTGTGTATCTATTATAGGTTTTGGATTTGTGGCTACCATGAAGTTGTTGTATAATATCCTAAGTATATATAGTAGCCTATATTAATTTGATGGCCAATTAAGTTCAAACACATTCTACAAAACAAAACAAAAAAAAACTTTCATTTTTTTACTCCCTCCCCTATGTTTTATGAATGTGCTATCATATTTTACAGAATTGTATTCATAATTTTCTTACATCTAACTATGACCATTTCTTATATACATAAGTAAATCCTTTTATAATTTTTTATAACACTGGATTAGTATGATTAACTCTTTTATCTTTTGTTTGTCTGGGAAAATGTTTATCTCTCTTTCAAATCTGAATTGCAATCTTGCCAACCTGGGTGTAGTGTTTTTGCTTTTGTTTTTAATTATTTTTTCCCCAATACTTTGAATAGATCACACCAGTTCCTTTTGTCTTACAAAGGCTCTGCTGAAAAATCAGCTAGTAGTCTTATAGGTCTCCCCTTTAGGTAACTTTTTACTTCTCACTTGCTGCTTTTAAAATTCCCTTGTTATATCTAACTTTGATATTTTAATTGTAAGTCTGGTTCAACCTTATGATTTCATCAAACACTTTTTCTAACTCCTCTCTTTCTTCTTCTTCTAAAACTCCTAGAAGGCAAATGTTTGTTCACTTGATGTTGTTCAAGAAATCCCTTAATCTATCCTCATTTGAAAAATTATTTTCTCTTTCTGCTGTTCACCCGGGTGCTTCCCATGACTCTGTCTTCCAGATTGTTGATACATTCTGCATCCACTATCCTACTGTTGATTTCCTCTGGAGTGTTTTATTATTTCAGTTACTGTAATTTTCAACTTTGATTAGTTCTTTTTATTAATTTCTATCTCTTTATTGAAAGTCTCACTGACTCACTCTACTCTTCTCTCCAGTTTGGTGGGCATCTTTACAGTCATTACTGTAAATTCTTTAACAGACATATTGCTTATCTTTATTTGGCTTAGTTATTTTTTCTGAGGTTTTAGTCTTATTCTTTCTTTTGAAGAATATTTCCCTGTCTTTCCATTTTTCTTGAATTTCTATGTTTGTTTCTATGAACTTGTCCATGAACTAATCCATGTCATGGGCATTGTGCATTGGTGTCCTTATACTGTAAGTGGAATGAGGTTACTGTCCGCCTTGTTTACCAACTCCCCACCCCCCCGCCCCACCACACCCCTCACCCTGCAACCTTCCTAGCCAAAGATTTTTACTTAGTAGATATGGGTTGAAAAAATTAAAAATGAGACAATCTAAAGCCAATAAAATCTTTTTAAGGAATGATAAGTTGTATATTTGTGCAACTGTACCCCAGAAAGCTTTAAGTTTAAGGGTGGGTGATGGTCTGGTGAGGCCAAAGAAAAGACTCAAAGACAATGATCAAAATACAGGCTTATCAGGGTAACTTACATACTGGGAGTGCAGGAGTAGCCAACCAAACAGAGCATCCACTGCTGGGGTCTATGTGCAACAAATTTTTATATCATAGCATCTATAAGTGGCCTTCCCCCTCCTTGCATGGCCAGCGTTTCCAAGGAGATCAAAGTCAGCCACTTAGACACTCTTTCTTACAAAGGAGATGATGTTCTGGGTTTGTTACCTCCATAGCTCCTGACCCTGAATAAGGAACAACACATTTTTGCTTCACATCCTGCTTGATGGGAATATAGAGGGAAAATAAGATCTCTACGTTTTTAAGGTAATGATTAAAAGGGACATTTGGGATACCCTTGAACAAACTAGCTATCCGATGTGTACCACAAAATGTTAAGGAAGAAAACTAAAGCATTCACTCACAAGATAGCTGAGTAAGAAAGAATTGTACAACTATAATGTTTAAAAAAAGTTCTCAGCCAGAGTGAAATGGAAGTAATGGTTTATATTCTTGACTGAACTCCTTTTGTTCAGTGAATGAAGGAAATAAGATTTTGATTTTTAGGTTTCCCTCAGTCAATCCAGCACTCAGGGATGGTTCGTTGCTTCCACTGAAAAAAGCTTACTTCACATAGATTCTCAAATGTACGACCAAGCCGACAATAAATTAAAAAGAAAAAAAATTGGAAATTAGAGGCACATTCAGAGCATACATTCCTAAAGGGAAATTTGTAGCAAAGCCCTGGTTTGCCTTAAATTGGCCTCTTCTGACGCCTGAGTTGTAAGGTGCAGAAATTAACTGGACTGGGTCTTGATGGGAGACAGAGTTTGCATCTGGAGGAAGGAGAGGGTTTTTATCAGAGACCCATATAAAACCAAGATCTATGTATAATGTCACCAGAAAATACATAAAGAGCTTCTGACAAATCACAGTTTTCAAAACTCTCTAGTGCCTACACTCATCAGCCAGATAAAAATTCAAGCCCCTCCGCAGGAACCCACTTTTATCATCCAGGCTATAGCAGAGCCCTACCTCTTGGTCTCCACACTTCTCCTCACCCACCTTTCTCTGAACACAGAACTCATGCTTCCATTGAATATTTCAGGTTTATTTATGATGGTCAGAGTTCATATAATTCTGTGTGTTCTGCAAGGAATGCTCTTTCTCAGAATCATTCCAACATTTTTTCCACCATTTTATTCTAATATCTGTTGTTATCTGCCCTGATAGAGAATATTCATGAGCACCCAGTCCAAAGTAAAATACCCAACCAAGCCTTGCATCTAAACTTGCTTTATTTTTGTTTATGATACACAACATTATCTATCTCTTTGTCGTAGCTTATTATTATGTTGTATTGTATTGCATTGCATTGCATTGCATTTCGTTTGTATGTTTAATTCTCCTTCTAACTGTGTAACACCATGGTAGCAACTCTTTAATGTTTTTTTTAATTTTCTTATGTTAAGTAAAGTTTCTTAATTTCAAGAGATTGTGTGGTCTTAATACTTTTACCTTCAGTCTTTTTCTGAGCCTGCCTGGCTTCTAAAGTACAGTGTTCAGTGTCCTTTATGAATTCTACTGCAGTTAAATGACAATGTTTAGGAAAGGAAATATTAATATTTTTTAGTCAGGTTCCTTGAGTTGCCAGAATAAAGTCCTTGGTGGATGAAAACAGCAGGAAATAATTGCCTCACGGTTCTGGAGACCATATATAAGTTCAAGTCTGTACAGGCACATGTGTTCTTGAAGTCTCTGGGCCAGAATTGGATTCAGGACTTTCTCTTTTTTTTTAATATTTTTAAATGTTTATTTATTTTTGAGAGACAGAGAGATAGAGTGTGAGAAGGGGAAGGGGAGGGAGAGAAGGAGACACAGAATCTGAAACAGGCTCCAAGCTCTGAGCTGTCAGCACAGACCCCAATGCGGGGCTCGAACTCACTGCCCACGAGATCATGACCTGAGCCAAAGTCGGCCACTCAACCAACTGAATCACCCAGGAGCCCAGGATTTTCTCTTAGTCCTGGTGTTAATCCTTAGTGTTTCTTCATTTGCAGCGGTGTAACTCCCCTCCCTGACTTTGTCAGCACACAGCATCTCCTTTGTTGCTGTGTCATCACAGAACATCCTCTTAGAAGGCCCCTTATTCAAGGTGGATCAGGGCCCCACATTATTCTAGTTATGAATTACAACCACAATGGTCTTCATTCCCAATAAAATCACACATTGAGATACAAGAATTAGGGTTTTTTTTAGAAGACACAATCCAACCCATAATAGTCAACTCTTTGCCCCCTCCCTCAAATGCACACCACCTCCACACACACACAATGGAGTCACCTCACCCCCTACCTCCCAGATTCAAACCATCCGACTCTCAATTCTAATGTCTAAGATCTCATGCAAATATAATCTTTTCAAAAGGTATCACATTTTGCTTTTTGAGTCATTTAAATCAGAAATGGACAAGCCCATGTATGGTTTATCCTGAAAAACAACTCCTTTCTGTTTCTAAGTGTGTGAGACTTGTTATCTAAGTTACCTGTTTCCAAGATGAAATGGTAAGGCAGGTATGAGGAAGACATCCCCATTCGAAACAGGGCAATTTGGAATGACAGCAAATGGTCACTTGTCTAATGCAAGTTCTGGATGCAGCAGAGCAAATACTGTATGTTCCAAGGGCCGAAAATGATGCTCTGTAGCTTGATGCTCTGTCTCTGGCCTGAAGGGGCAGCCCTGCCTCCTCAGCCTTGGCAGTGGTCAGGCTCTGTGGAATCAAGCAGATGACCACAACCTTCCTGTCAGCTCAGGTCTTGGTATCTGTGGCTCTCTGCCCAGAGTGTCCTCCTTCTTCATTCAGATTTGTCTCAATTCTGCATGTCCAGACTAGCAACATTTCTGCTGGTATAAATTTCTTAAATACCTGGTTGGTTTTCGTGGATGTCAAGGGAATCTATCTAGACCATCACATGAAGGGTTTTCCATGGAAAACCACATGTCTGTTCTTGGATTTTTTCTGCTGCATTGGCTGCTTGGATCCCTAAATTGCATAATGAATCCCTTTAGCAAAATGTTTCTCCAGCCACATCTTGACCCTATTTCCAGAGAAACCATTTTGGATGGCTGAGAATTTTCCAAATCATAAAGTGCTACCTTCTTTTTACTCAGTGGTTTCTTCTTCAATTTGTCTTTTTCTTCTCATAGTTGACTCTGAGCAGCAAGAAGAAACCAGGCCACACACCACAATTTTCTTTCTTTCTTTTTTTTTCCTCCATAATATTTTATTGTCAAATTGTTTTCCATACAACACCCAGTGCTCTTCCCCTTAAGTGCCCTCCACCAT
>NC_043701.1:52288002-52318448 GCF_006229205.1 Suricata suricatta | reverse complement strand
GCATTGGGCTGGGGATTTTACCTCCCCTGCCCGTCCGGGCTGGCCCGTCCTCGGCTCTCCCCCATTCACCCCCACTCACTCAGGTATCCTTGAGGTTCTATTCCCTCTGGAGTTCGTATTTTCTCCTTCCGCTCTCTCAGTTGAACGTAATATCCTTCTCAGTTCGAAAAATGGTGCGGAGGGAGTTTACAGAGCTCCCTTCCTCTCCGCCATCTTGGCTCCACCACCACAATTTTCTTGAGAATTTCCTCAGCTAAATATCTCAGTTGATCACCTAAAGGTGCTACCTTCCAACACTGAGCAGCAGAACATAATTTAGCAAGTTCTTTGTCATTTTATAATAAGCCTCATCTTTAATTCAGGTTCCAATAACATGTTCCTTATTTCTCTCTGAGACCTCACCAGAAGCAGCTTCAGCATTCATTCATGGAAACATTCTGTTTGTAATGATATATGTATTTTCTATGAAAAGATTAGTTTTTTGTTCAGCTCTCCTCTCTTCTCCTTGACTCAGCTCCATGATTGCCTGTAATATCTATATTTCTACCAATGTTCTTTTCAATGGAGTGTAGACTTTTTCTAACATGCACCTCAAAATTCTTCTAACCTCTACCCACTGCCCAATTCTAAAGCTACCTCCACATTTTCATCTATTTGTTACAGGGAGGGTGACCTTCCTTGTACCTCAAATTCTACTAATTTCTTGTTTTTAATTTTTTTAATGTTTATTTTTGAGAGACAGAGAGACAGAGTATCAGCAGGGGAAGGACAGAGAGAGAAGGAGACAGACTCTGAAGCAAGCTCCAGGCTCTGAGCTGTCAGCACAGAACCTGATGTGGGGCTCGAACCCACTAACTGTGAGATCCTGACCTGAGCCGAAGTCGGCTGCTTAACTGACTGAGCCACCCAGGTGTCCCCACACTTCCCTTATCTTCACACCTAGACTGAGGAACATTCTGAGTATGACTCCATAATTGACTTCATAGTTTACTAATAGAAAGTAAAAGCATTTTATTTAAATATTGCTCCTTGAAATTTTCTTTTACAGGGGAATATTGAAAAATTCTTTTCATTTTTGGAATACTTTTTCAGAGCACACAGTTTTAAAAGTAAAATAACAGGTGGTTCTGTTGGTTGGGTGTCTGACACTTGGTTTTGGCTCAGGTCGTGATCTCATATTCATGGGTTCAAGTCCCACATCAGGCTCTGCTGACGGCGCAGAGCCTGCTTGGGATTCTCTCCCTCTCTCTCTCTGCCCCTCCCACATGCACTCTATCTCTCTCTGACTCAAAATAAAGAAATAAACCTAAAAAAATAAAAACAACACACAGAAAAGGGAAATAAAAACAGGAACTAAATTATCAGTTACATTTGAAAGAAACACTTTTTATTCACAAGACGGCAAAAGTCCTATTTACTCAAAAGCTTGTGAGGATTCTCGATTCTCTCAGGACCCTATTGTATTAAGGACCTGTTGCTACAGAACAAATTTCCTCAAACTTGGTTATTTATAGCAATATATAGTTTTTACCTCACAGCACTGTGCTGGGCATTCAGTCATGGCTTGGCTGGGTCTTCTGTGTGGGGTTACCAAGGAGCCACCACGGCATCAGGTCTATCCCTTGTCTAGGGGCTCCCTTGGGGAACATGCCCTCCCATGCTCTCTCAGGTTGTGAGTGGAATTCCTTTCCTGGCAGTGATAGGACACCGAAAGCACCAGCTGTCACTGTTGGCTGTTGTCACTAGCTGGACCCCCATACTGACCTTTACTAATCATAGTTTTATTACTTCACCTCTCACATTTATGTTTTTGATGAATGGCAAGTTAACTTGTGTGTATGGTATGACAAAGGGGTTCAACTTTGTCTTTTGCATGTTTCAATCCACTTGACCCAGTACAATATGTTGAAAAGACTATCCTTTGCCCATTCAAAGATCCCAGCAACCTTGTCAAAAATAAGTTAATTGTAGGGGCACCTGAGTAGCTCAGTTGGTTCAGTGTCCAACTTCGGCTCAGGTCATGACCTTACAGTTTGTGGGTTCGAGCCCCACATGAGGCTCTGTGCTGTCAGCTCAGAGCCTGGAACCTGCTTCCAATTCTTTGTTTCCTTCTCCCTCTGCTCTTCCCCAATTCATGCTCTGTCTCTCAAAAATAAATAAATGTTAAAAAAAATTAAATAAGTTAATTGTAGATGCACAGTTTTATTTCCAGACCTTCAGTTCAATTACATATATATATGGGTCTACCCCAGTACCTATAGCACTCTGTCTTGATTACCATTGCTTATTTGGAAATCAAGAACTCTGAGTCTTCCTTCTCGTTTTTTTTTTTTTTTCCAAGGGTTGTTTTGGCATTTCTGGGTCCCTTGCAATTTCATATGGACTTTTATATTGTTTAGCAATTCCTACAAAAAGTCAGCTGGAATTCTAACAGAGATTGAATTAAATGTGTAGATCAATTTAAGGAGTATTCCTGTCTTGATATTAATTCTTCTGATGCCTGGGATTTTTTCTCATTTATTTAGACCATCTTTTCATAGTTTCTAGACTATATGCTTTGAACTTTTTTGTTACATTTATTCCTAAGTATTTTATTCTTTTTCAAAGTTATTGTGAATATAATTGTTTTTAATTCCATTTCATATTGTTCATTGTGGGTATGTAAAAACACCATTGATTTTTTTATACTGACCTTGTATCCTGCAGCGTTGATGGACATGCTTATTATTTGTAACAGCTTTTTAGTTGATTCCTTAATGTTTACTACATACAAGACCATGTCATCTATAAATTGAGATTCTTTTACTTTCTTTTCCTAAACTGAAGGCTTGTTATTTCTTTTTTTCTTGCCTAAAACCTTGTCTAGAACTTCCAGTCCAAAGGTGAATAAAGGTTGCAAGAGCAATATTTTTGTCTTGTTCTTGATTATAGGGGAAAGCCTCCAATCTTTCACCATTACATGTGATGTTAGGCTTTTTATATATGCCCTTTATTAGGTTAAATTTCTTCCTATTCCTAGTGGTATGTGTATAATCTTTTTGTTTTTATTATAATACATCACATTAATTTATTTTTGAATGTTAAGCCAACTTTTTACCCTGAGATAAATCCCATTTGGCCAAGGTATATAGTTATTTTTACATGTTGCCTATTTGAATGGTTTGCATCCAAATTCATAAGAAATGGGTCTGTAGTATTATTTTCTTATGATGTACTTGGTTTCAGTATATGATTAATACTGGCCTCTTAGAATGAATATCATAATTACTTTTGGTTGTTTTGAGGCAAGAATATTTTTGAGGAAAACCTAAAGATTAATCCCATTACATTATCAGGTTTTTCCCCCTAACTATCAAGTAATTTTCAAGATTAATACATGCCTGAGCTTCTTCCCATCTCTGAATCTTAATTCAATGCAAGGTGATGGCATCAGTTAGTCAATGTTCTCCAGAGAAATGAGAACTATAAGAGATATCATATAAACATCCATGTCTCTGTCTCTACTTTTATCTATTGTATACCTACATCTATCCACTCACCCATATCTATCTATTCTCTATCTATCCTCTGTCTGTGTATATCCATCTATTGAGGGATTTCGTTTTAAGGAATTGTATCATGGAATGCTGCAGCACCTGGAAAGTCAGAAATTCACAGGGCAAACTGGCAGGTTGGAACTTCAGAGGAGTTCATGGTGCAATCTTGAATCCAGATTCCACAGGGTGTGAAATTCACAAGATGTCCATGTTACAGTTTTTCAGCTAAATTTCTGGTTCTTTGGAAAAACTCAGACTTTACTTTTAAGACCTTCAACTGATTAGATGAGGCTCACCCATATGATGCAGGATCCTGTTTCCCTCAAAGTCTACAGATTTAAATGTTGATCACATCTAAACATACGTTCATGACAACATCCAGGCAGGTGTTTGACCAACAACTGGGCAGGACAGTCTAGACAAGTTGACACAATGTTAACTATCATAGCAATCGTTCTTGTTTCAGAACACTGATAGCACTCATTGTATTATCAACAATTGTTAATTACATTGACGTCAAGTTATATAGTGTCCCTTGTGATTGAACTAATTTATGAAGACACTCGTATGTGAAACGATAGCATAAAATTATATGCCTATATTCTTAATTTTAAGGATCGCAGACCACATGTATCTTTAATGTGTGTTATGACCCTAATCACAAACGTTCAAAAGATCCTTACTGCCTCATCTGCTTCCTATTTTGTTTGTATACATCAGAATTCATCCAACTCTAATCCATAGGTCAAATCCATATCGTCATCTGTTTTTGTAAATAACATTTTATAGGAACACGGAACTCTGATTAATTGCATACTGTCAATGGTAACATTCATGCTGTAACTATGGATTTGAATCATTGGAACAGTGAGAGCATTATGGCCTAAAAGCCAAAAATATTTACTACCTGGGCTTTAACAGAGAAAGTTTGCCAACCCGTATGGTGTATTATAGCACCGATCCGTTATTTTAGAATTCCACTGTCCATGTTGCTCTACTGCGGTTTCTCACATGGATGCCTTTCGCCCACAATTTCCTCTGCAGGGATGCTCAGCCTTTGTCTCATATCCTGTAGACTGAAATTATACTTTATAGCAAGCTTGCCTCACGCAATATCTCAATTCCAGATGTCTTTTCTTAATATCTCTAGATATATATTTGTCCTTTTTCCTATTGTCTTTTTACCAATGGCTACTTACGTGTGTCTATTTTTATGAATTATGTTGTATCTTTTATTTTATTACTATTATTTTATTTGGCTTATTCATCTTCTCTAAATGTTATGCTCTGTAAATGTAGTCTACACATTTTATATTTACTGTAGTTTCTTGGGTGTCTTGCAAACAGTAACTGAAACCAATATGCTACATCTAATTAAATTCTATTAAACTGTGTTGGATTAAATTCTTTATGTTAGCCATTCTGTGTACTTTCTAGATGAAATCTTTATTGGGAGAATGGGAAAGAATTTTCCCAAGTTGAAGCAGACATCACAAAACATTTTCTGTATCTAGTCAAATACTAAATATTTTTAGGCTTTTGGGGCAGTAATGTTTCATGTCCTGTTTTATGTTTTAATTTAAAATTATTAAGGGGCACCAGGTTATCAGTTAAATGTCTGGCTTTGGCTCAGGTCAAGATATCACTGTTTGTGAGTTCTGGCTCCACACTGAACTCTGTGCTAACAGCTCACAGACTGGAACCTGCTTTAGATTCTGTGTCTCCCTCGCTCTCTGCCCCTCCCTGCTCACACTCTCTGTCTCCCTCTCAAAAAGAAATAAACATTAAAAAATTATAAAACAAAACAAAACACAAAAAAGAGACATTCTCTGCTCATGAGCAATATAAAAAATAAAAAAAAAAGGTTCCTAGAAGGATTTGGTTTGTTGGAAGTAGATCTTTCTGTCATTGTGCTTATGGAATTAAGAATCACTGCTAAAGTGAGGTTGTCCCAAGATCAATGAACACAGTGAAGTAGATGAAAGGTTTTACATATCTATATCTATATCTATCTATCTCTCTATATCTCTATATCTATATATAGTATACCATAAAGATTGTACTTTAGGCTGTTTAATGTAGACTTCTAGGCACTTACATGTACCTTTCTTTATAATACCATATAAAAAATATTTGAAGACATAAGTAAAGCATAAGCACACACAAACAATTATTTGTAAACCTATAATGTTCATTTGTACCTTTTAAAGAATTATTATTTTCTGGTCATTCTACTAGGACTCTAAATAATAGAGTGTAAATAATTTTGAAAGTAGAGCATCATTTCAATGTAAGGAATAGGTTCCTATTTATACTTGGTTGGTACAAAGGGGAATAGTGTTTTGAAAACATGACAGTAGGTTGATTTCTATTTAATGGCAACTCATTTGTCCCTAAAATGTAAATTTTTTTCTGCAAAATTTACAGCTGTGGCAATTTTGGTTTGTTTATTATGCTGTCTTCATGAAAGGGATAATTTGGTACCCTTTACTTCCTGAGACTTTCTGAGAACTCCTTGGGAATGAATGATTAAAACCTCTCTTGTATTTTTCTGTCAGGTGTTAACCAAGGTGCTTAAATTACTTGTGAATATTTGTTTCATATTCAGACAGGTTGATTTGTTTTACTAGTCATCAAGGATTAATTATCAAATTATCAGCACACAAATAAACTCTTAGAAAAAATGGCTACATCAAAGAAAAATTTAAAAAGTAAGGATGTAGAAGTGATAGAAATAGTGATAATATACACACATAAAACAGAGAAAATAGGCTGCTTGACAAAATTGCATTCTTTATATCTTCCAGTTCTAAGATTCCACTTCTTTATTCTTTCTTTGACATCCTCACTGTATCTTTATCATGAAAAATTGTTTGGCTGATAAAGAACTTATTTACTTAACAAACATCAAATTTTGAGCTATTCAAAGTAGTCATTGTTATAAATTTTGCTTTTTTCCATAGCCAATAATTTTAAGAAAAGTACATTGTGAAGAAGTTATATAGTAAAGATATAGAAACAGTTATGGAGCTATAATATTCAGAGTTACATAATGAGTCATAAACATGTAGAGACATGTGGAATAATACTCAATATTATCTTAATTTTTTAAAGTATTACTATGTCTAGAGCAATAGAATAAACATTGTATTCATTCTACAGAGTGTATAAAATTGAATCTATTCATATGCTAATACCATGCTGAGTTGAATAACATAATTAAGGTGTTATTGTATATATTGAGGAAAAAAGTGAGAGGCACATATAGCAAAATAAGTAAGTTGAGAACAAATGAATCAATTAAAACACAAAACAAAACAAATCGAAAACTTCAAATTCTTATATAGCCCAATCCAAAAAGTAATGGTGAAAGAGAAGTGAGAGCAAAATAATAAGATTCAGAAACCCATCCATACTTTCCCAAAGTCTTCATCATCAGCTTTGATTATTATTAGAATATTATATTCATTTTGGGACAGTTTTAGACAGAAGAGTCGATGATAATGGCAATCTCGTGCTTTCTTAAAAGCCCTATGCAACGAATAGTTTATTCATGGTAAGAAAAGCTCTGTTAAGGAAGGGAGGGTTTTACTTTGTTTTATTAATTGTTGTATATCCATAATCAACAAATGTGTCCTCAATAGAAGCTTCTTAATTAATACTGAGAACATATCATCCTTTTTCTAAATTCCTAACATTCTTAATATTTATTCAAGTTAATTGGTACACACACATGTTTTATATACACAATACACAAATATTTACATATGCATATAGACATACCCATGTTTTTATATTAAATAAATACATATGTTTGTAAATGTATGTGTGTGTGTGTGTATTTACTTTTGGCCAAATCAGGGACCATCAGGGCCCACCCAATCACCTCTTGCTTTGTTATTTCCCAGAATCTCTTGCAAAACTTTGAGCAGATGTGTAGAGTATTATTTTTTAAGCCAAGGGTGCTGAAAAGTTGTGTCTCCTCCCTTCCTCTTATCCCCTACTGCAGTAATTTCTTAATTATTGTGGCAGAGAGGAATTTCCCATGCTTTATTTGCTTTTATGTTAAATACTTGAGAATCTGAATTGACATGATATATCAACAGAGCCTAGCCTATCATGACTAATACAGCTGTTTGGTATTACCACCTAGCTAATGTGTCTAATGTGTTATTATTTAATCTTTTAAGATATTAATGACCTTTCTAGGTAATATATTCTGATAAAACCATGATCTGTGGGAAGCATAATTTTATGAAATCCGATGCTTCTTGACAAGATCTATACACTAAATAGATATTGATGACATATTATTTGAGTAGATTAATGTTTAATTCTACCATTCCTAAATGTCTACTCTTCTCCCCTCTCAGTTGATAAACTATTTAGGCTTTGAACTCCAAGTCTTAATCTCAATTAAATTTTTTCTTCACTTTCTTTGAGACTTATCTTTGCCATTCTACAAACAACCCTTCTTCAAGGTTTATTACCTATAAGTTACCTTACTCTAAAAAGAGATGCTTTAAAAATCCTTTGTAATTTCTTTTCATCCATATAGAATTCTACATATACCTTCCTCTATTTTTTGGAAGCAGTGATTGATATTTATTAAATTTCCAGACTCAGTAGCCATCCATTCAATTACTCTTGCAATTTGGCTTTTTTACTACTCACAATGCTCCCAAATATGGTTCCATTCACCTATGACTTGAAATGTTGGCAGAACTTAAGTAAGTAAATCACATTTTGGAACACTACCTTGATCTGAATTTTAAAACACCAATTAAAGTATGGTGATTTTTCTTAGAAGCACAAAATTTTGTCTGAAGTCTACAGAAATGCGAATGATCACAAAGCCAATGTTTTTGCCCCTGTGATAAATGTTTATTGTTTTTTCCGTTTCTTTATTTCTATTCACCCAACAGAAGAGAAGAGTGGAAGAGTGTGAAAAGTACACACGGTCTTTGTTGAAGTTTCATGAGGAGAGAAAGAGAGAGAGAGAGACAAAGAGAGAGAGAGAGAGAGAGAGAAATCAAGAAACAGACTCTAAGTTACAAAGAACAAATGATGATTACCAAAAGTGGGGCGGGGAGATGGGTGAAATCGGAGAAAAGAATTGAAGAGAATCCGCATTGTGATGAGCACCAGGTGATATATGGAATTATTGAATCACTATACCGTATACCTGAAACTAATAAAAGACTGTGTCAAAAACAAACAATCAAGCAAACAAATCTCTTGGGCAGTTTTAGAGATGAAGTGAGGCTCTCCTGCTTCATAGCATGATTTTCCATTTTCCTGGGCTTCTTGTTCATTTCTTCTCTATACTTCCTGATTTAGTCATTTCATTAATTCTTATGCTTAACTATACTTTCCATGCAAATAACTGCTACAGCAATCTATCCAACCATATAATCTTTCTAAAAATCCTATTCTATAATTCTAAATATTTTTGGATATTTCAGTCATTTTATTTATAAGAGAGTAGTTAATATAATGCTACAGCCTGTTAAACAGGGAATATGTAGTGAATTTACAGAGTGGTAAACTGTGGCCTACAGTAATAGGGTGTAGGTTTCCATTTTCTAATCAGTTCTGCCAGTTTATTAGGAATATAAATGTCTGTATCATATAATGGCCATTTCATTAGTGATAAAAGTAATACTTTAAGTTTAGGAGAAAGGGTGATGATATAAAATGGCCTTGGGAAACAACAAAGAATGACCTTATAGGAAAATTTTGAAAGTCTAGGTATTTGTTTATTAAATTTATGCTATTTGGGATACAACTTCAGTAACGCTTTGTCTTTTATTTACATACACACCTGAGTGGACATTTCATTATTGAGAATGGTATTAGGATGATGTACACTGTTCTCTGTCTAATCCTCATATGTTGACAAATCTATTTTATAAAATTTTTGGTAATCTTTTATTTATTTCTGAGAGAGACAGCATGAGTGGGAGAGAGGCAGGGAGAAAGGGAGAGACACAGAATCTGAAGCAGGCCTCAGGCTCTGAGTTGTGAGCACAGAGTCCAACGCAGGGCTTGAACTCACAGACCGCTAAATCATGACCTGAGCCGAAGTCAGATGCTTAACCAACTGAGCTACCCAGGCGCCCTAACCAATCTGTTTTATAAGCTTAAACTTATAAACTTCCTGTGTTCAATCATATAATCATCTGGAAGTACTTATGATCTCTTCCACAATTAATTCATTCTCCTGCATATTCTTTCATGAAAATACAAGCATGAATTTAATGAGTGAGTCATAAATTTAATATCTGACTGAAACATAGCATCCTCAAATTACATACCAGACTCCTGATGCCACCACTTCTTCCTCAGTGAGATGTGGTGAATCATGCATTGATTCATTCAAGTAACAGATATGCAACTGCTGGTGTCCATGTGACAGGTATTGCCTTCAGCACTGGAAATCAAGACAATGGGAAATATTCCTTATAATATGCATTCTAAATGATACACTTAACTACAAAGCCAAGAATATTTTGGCAGATAATGTATCAATTTTGAAATTTATAAGATGAGAGATACCTTGATTATGAAGGAACAAGAAAAGGAAAACCACATCCTTACCAGCTGGCAGAGTCTTGGTGTAAACACAGAAACAGAAGAATCCTAAAGGGTCTTATAGAAAGTGGAAAACATGCAAGAACTTTTCAAAATAAATTTTGTAATGGATTGGAATAGGACTTTACTAATAGAATACTTTGGCTCTGGGGAGAAAATGGATTGCAGGGAGAGTGGTAGCAGGGTAAGCAGCGGGTATACCTCCTGATAACAGAGGAGAAACATGCATGTTTATTCTTTTTAATGTTTATTTATTTATTTTGAGAGAGTGAGGGAGTGGGCAAGGGTCAGAGAGAGGAGAGCGAGAGAATCCCAAGCAGGCTCTGTGCTGTTAGTGCAGAGCCCGATGTGGGGCTCAATCCCATGACCTGTGAGCTCATAACCTAAGCCAAGATCAAGAGTTGGATGCTTAACCGACTGAGCCACCCAGACACCCCTGGGTCCTTATGAAGACTTGATTTGGGGTTTATATCACAATGTAGACCTCTTATTGAGAAATGTCTATAAAAACTCCTTTGTCCTAGTTTAGAGGCATAGACTAAGATATAGAATAAAAATAAGCTGAGTAGCCCTCTTCCTACTTTAATGATGAAAATTTCAAAGAGATTAAACAAGAAAAATACTCCAAAGAAGAGAAGGTACATTTGCAATCTTATTTCAGTCCCTTTCATTAAGGTTTTACCTGTTGTAGCAAATTGATACAATTTTATTTTCAAGGTACTAAGTCTTGCTTCTAAGTTATGGTGGGGAAACTTTTGCAGAAAACTGTCTGAGGTGCCCAAGAGATCAACAATACATTTTTTAACTGGTGATTCTTAACCTTGTGTATGTATGGGTATCACCTTCAGGCCTTTACATGGTTTGTTGGAGGCATGATTCAAGAGACATGGTAATAGGACCCAATAATTACATTCCTAACAAGTCCTCTGGTGAGGCTGATGTCACTGGCAGGAGGCCACATTTTAAGACACTGTTTTAAAATTATAAAAATGTCTTTGGCATTTTATTCAGAGAAGTGTCTTTTGGTTTTATAGTTATTATTGAGCAAATATCCAACGACAGTGGCGTCTGGATCCAAAAATCATGGTTGGCCATCATTCTAGGTTGACCTGCTTCTGCTGCTCTTTTTTATTTTTTAATGTTTGTTTTCTTTTGAGATACACAGAGAGAAACAGAGTATGAACAGAGAGAAAGACAGAATCCAAAGCAGGCTCCAGGCTCTGAGCTAGCTCGTAGCACAGAGCCCGGTGTGGACTCAAACCCACAAACCGTGAGATCATGACCTGAGCTGAGGTTGGAGGCTTAACTGACTGAGCCACTTCTACTGTTCTTCTAATTATTAGTGTAAGAGAAGAGTGCTGAAGATATACACATTCACAGACTGACTGAAATCCAGATAGAAAGGGGAGGAAAGGAAGAGAAAAAATTAAGAAAGAGTAGAAAAACAAGAGGGGAAAGACAAAGAGCAAAAGGACAAGACAGAGCATGTCTATAAGATTTTTCATTGATAGTTTAATGTGATTTTTTTTAGAGAACAGCTTTTAATTTTTTTTAATGTTTTTTTAATTTATTTTTGATACAGAGAGAGACAGAGCATGAGAGGGGAGGGGTAGAGAGAGAAGGAGACACAGAACCAGAAGCAGGCTCCAGGCTCTGAGCTAGCTGTCAGCACAGAGCCCGACGTGGGGCTCAAACCCAGGAATGTGAGATCTGACCTGAGCCGAAGCCGGAAGCTTAACCGACTGAGCCACCCAGGCATCCCTAATGTGATTTTTAAAGAATTGATGTTGCTAGACTCAACCACTAGGAAAACAAGAGTTACAACTTGGCTCCTCTTTGATATTTTAAACGTTTCTTGGTTCTACCTCTGGAAGATTCTTTCTTTAGCTTCAGTTTTTAATGGAAGTTAACTGCCTTTTGAATTCTGAGTTGAGGACATAACCAGATATGATATGAGAAATATTTAATATACTCTCTAAACCTCAGCATTGCTTATCCTCCTCATATTCAATATCATAGGAAATATTTGAATAAAACAAAGGAAAACAAATACACTCTAATAGGTTGAATATATTCCATCATAATTCATGTATACCTAGTACCTCAGAATGTGACTTCATTTGCAAATAAGGTCTGTGTAGATATAATTAATTAAGGATCTTAAGATGATGTGATCTAACTCCAATGACTGGCATCTTTTTTTTAATGTTTTATTTATTTTTGAGAGAGAGAGAGAGACAGCATGAGCAGGGGAGGGTCAGAGAGAGAGGGGCACACAGAATCGGAAGCAGGCTCCAAGTTCTGAGCTAGCTGTCAGCACAAACCTGATGCGGGCTCGAACCCACGAACATGAAATCTTGACCTGAGCAGAAGTTAGATGCTCAACCGACTGAGCCACCAAGGCGCCCCCTGGCATCTCTATAAGAGGAGTAGAGGATGCAGTGATACACAGAGAAGGCGGCAACATGAAGAGGAAACAATAATTAACTACAAGCCAAGAAACTCCTGGGGCCAGCAGAAGCTGAAAGAGGCAAGAAAGAAATCTTCTTCAGAGACTTGGAACTGTGAGAAAGTAAGTGTCTGCTGTTTCATGTCACTTAATGTGTAGTAATTTTCATGGCAGCCCTAAGAAATGAATATATACCCCAAAAAACTCTGTTACACTGAGATTTACATTTTATAGTTTGTTGTATATTCCTATTCTATGTTAATTTCTGTGATCCAATTAGATTCCTTTTTTTTAAAGTTTATTTATTTTGAGAGAGACAGCATGAGTGGTGGAAGGACAGAGAAAGAGAGAGAGAGAGAGAGAGAGAGAGAGAGAGAGAGAGAGAGAGAGGAAGAGAAAATCCCAAGTAGGCTCTTTGCTACCAGCATAGATCCTGGTGTGGGGCTCGAACTCACAAACTATGAAATCATGACCTGAGCTGAGATCAAGAGTTGGACACTTAACCCACCTAACCACCCAGGTGCTCTGATTGTCTTAGATTTCTGTGGCTACTTTAACAAATTGTCACAGATTGGGTGGCTGCAAACAACACAAATTTATTATTTGACTGTGTAAGAGGCCAGAAGTCTGAAATCAGTTTCACCAGACTAAAGGCAAGGTCTTACCAGGGCTTCATTCCTTCTGGAGGCTCTGGGAGATGGTCTGGAAGCTGCCTACATTCCTCCACTTATGTCCCTCCTTTGTGTCCCTCCAACCTCTTGCTTTGTCCACACATGCTCTACTTCTCTGATGTCCTTCCTCCCTTCTACAAAGACCCTGGTGGCTTTGCCTCAAGGGAATGATGCAGGATAATCTCCTCATCTGAAGATCCCTGAGTCATTAATGTCCACAGGGTTCATTTTGCCATATCAGGTTATATTTACAGGCTCCGGGCTTTGGAAGATGGACATTTTTGAAAGATATTACTCAGTTTACCACAACTGAAAGTTGTGAAAAACCTACATTTTTAAGCTAAACTTAAAAAAAAGAAACTAAAGACAATTAATATGGGTTCCTCTTTCTGATCCTGCTTGACATTCTCATGTTCTCTTCATTATATGCAACCCTAATATCCTAACTTGTTGACCTGCAAAAAACCAGTAGAGACTCGGTAACAATGAAATAGATAGCAATATAGGTGGTCGACAAGGTATTTAAACACATAGCAAAGGCACTGTGCTTTGTCAGCTTAACCAGCGTCAGTTCACAGTCAGCATTAGTTGCAAATTTGTCACAGTGATATTATATATACTATCGGGTAATCCAAGAGCTGTTCTGGAAAATTGTGAGTTCTAATGCAGAGGCCAATGGCAGGTCGCTCCAAGATGGGTTATTTTGGCATGAACATTATTTTGAATTACAAGAAATCAAAAGCTGGGGTGCCTGGGTGGCTCAGTTGGTTAAGTACCCAACTTCTGCCCAGGTCATGATCTTATAGTTCATGGGTTTGAGCCCTGCATCGGGCTCTGAACGGGCCTGGAACCTGCTTCAGATTCTGCGTCTCCCTCTCTATTCCTCCCCTGCTCATGCTCCGTCTCTCTCTGTCTCTCTCTGTCTCTCTCTGTCTCTGTCTGTCTGTCTGTCTGTCTCTCTCTCTCTCTCTCTCTCAAAAATAAATAAACATTAAAAAATTTTTAAAGAAATCAAAACCCAAGATTTTCAGGAAAAGCTCTTTATCTCCCCCTCATATATCTGCTTATACAAGGAAGAGAGGTATTTTTTTTAAGTTTATTTATTTATTGGGTGGGGGGATGGCCAGAGAGAAGGAGAGAGGGCATCTCAAGCAGGCTTCACATTGTCAGAGCAGAGCCTGACACAGGGCTTGATCTCATAAACCATGAGATCAGGACCTGAGCCAAAACCAAGAGTCAGTTAACTGTCTGAGCCACTCAGATACCCCAAGGAAGGCAGCTATTAACAGAAACACAACTTTATCTAAGAAAAATTTTTAAAAAGCTTGTCCATATAATAGGGCAATGTTTGTTTTCCAAACATTTATTTTCTTCATTTATTTTCTTTTCCTCTTTTGTGTCTCCAGCCCCTTGCTGCCCTCCTTGGCTTATATAAGTATCACATTGCCCAACTGCCTTTGGAATATTATTTCTATGTGGATTCCCTATACACTCCCTATTAAATTTGATTTTCACCTGTTAATCTATTGCATGTCAATTTGATTCTTAGGCCAGCTAGAAGGACCTTGAAGGGCAGAGAAAATTCTTTCTCACAAACACTAACATCAAAAAATTCAATTAAATTGATCTGGGAATAAAATGAGAGAGATGAACTAGAATGCATTTGAAAGTGGAAGCCAGAAGTTTAATCAACTACACCAAATTGTTTGAAAAAGTGGAGGTGAAGAGAGGGAAGGTAAGCCTAGAGTTTTGAAATGCAAAGACTTTGTGTTGGGGGTTGTGAATGGGGAAAGCAGCCATGCCAGGCCATGGAGTTCCAATTTTGCTGATTGTGAGCTCCCTTTTGTGAAGATGAACAAAGAGAGTTATCAAAACCCAATGTCATTAAGCTTACAAACCACATAATAAACTACCCAAGGTTAGATTCGATGCCAGCAAGCTACTCTTTCACAATGTGACTTCCATTTACCTTGCATATTGGAGAGAAAATCCTGACTAATTTGATATACTTCTAGCCTGCGAGCTGTTCATAAGACTTAAATAAGCTGTTTATGTGGACATATGTATATGTATGACCCCAAAGTGAAAGCTTAGAGGAGTTTGTCACATTTTTGTTTGTTTTCAAACTTGAATATACTACATGAATAACATGCAATATTTATATAATTGAATAATTATAAACCATTATGTATTTCATGCAGAAAAAAAGGCAGAAAATACAACAAAGGCTTGGGCAAGGAGTGACATGCATATTCTAATAATGACATTGATGTTTTAATATACAAAAAGCACAGTTTTGATTTTGCTGCACTTTTTGTGTTTTCTTAATTCGCTTCTCTTTATATTCTCTATCACGGTTTTTCCTGCAAGTACTAACGTGTCCTATATTTGGGGGTGCCTAGGTGGCCCAGTCATTGAGGTTGAGCATCTGATTTCAGCTCAGGTCATAATCTCACCACTCTTGAGTTCAAGCCCCATGTCAGTCTCTGTGCTGACAGCTCAGAGCCTGGAGCCTGCTTCAGATTTCTCTCTCTCTCTCTCTCTCTCTCTCTTTCTCTTTCTCTCTCTGCCCCTGCCCCCCGCTCTCTCTCTCTCAAAAATAAATAAGCTTTTTTTAAAAATCTCAGTCTTTTTTCCTGTATAGGAAAAACCCCAGTTCCTTCCTACTATGTGTTTCTCCCCCATGGGTCTCCTTTATTGCTCACAAAAAACTCTTTAATTCTGGCCATAAAATGCGTGGTGTGTTTTTCTTCCCTGACACCAAGCAATTCTCTACAATGCCAGCTAGGGTCCTATAATTTAACTCAATTGTCACACTATCTACTCACTGATATGATCATATTTCACATGTTAAGGACTCGGTTGCACACCACACACAAACACGTCAGACAGCAGGAGCAAATCTAGGGTGTTACCTGTGCTTCTGACTGACCACATTACCTCAGAGGTTCCCAAGCTTACCCACCCTGGGTTTGATTAATTTGCTAGAGTGGCTCCCAGAACCCAGGGAACAACTTACTTCCATTTAGCAATTTATTAAAGAATATGATAAAGAATACGGATGAATGGCCAGGAGATGAGATACACAGGGAGAGATCTAGGAGGGTCTTGTGTGCAGAAATTTCTATTCCCTGTGGACCTGGTGTGTAT
The DNA here is from genome assembly GCF_006229205.1 of Suricata suricatta. Classification (NCBI taxonomy): domain Eukaryota; kingdom Metazoa; phylum Chordata; class Mammalia; order Carnivora; family Herpestidae; genus Suricata; species Suricata suricatta. The sequence continues at coordinate 52,302,048 of NC_043701.1, read as the reverse complement.
TCAGCCACCCCATGGGGATCCATCCAGCAACCTAGCAGCCTACCAAACACGGTAGTATTGAGATTTACTAGAGACTTCCTCATGTAGACTTGATTAATACTTAACACCAGTCCTAGCCCCTCTTTCCTCTCTAGAGAAATGTAAGTGGGGACCAGGCGAGGCTGACAAGTTTAAGTTTCTAATAATGGCTTGTTCTTTCTGGTGACCAGTCTCCTTCCAAGAGCCATCCAGGGGTCCTCAGAGCTGTCTCATTAGAACAAAAGATGCTCCTACTGCTCCTAATACTTAGGAAATCACAAGCATTCTAGGAACCCTGTGTTAGTGATGGGGCCAAACACATATATTAGAATAGGAGATACACCTAATTTTCTTATCACTTTGGAAATTACAGAGGTTTCAGGAGCTCTGTGACAGGAAACTGGGGCAGAAAATTATACACATATATATTCTTACACCAGAATTGGAAACTTGTTAGCAATTACTATAGTAAGAGAAGTCTAGAAAATGGGCGGGGGGAATGAAACAAATCTCTAGTACTTTTATCTGATATCACATAATTAAATAAAGTACTTTGAAAATTATTTTATTACCTCGCTTGTTCCTTGTTTAAAATTAATTTCTATCATAAATATCTTTGTTTCGTTTATTGATTTTTGCTGCTAACTAAAAACACAATGTAAACACAACTGAAGTAACTCTAGGGAAAAATATGTGACTTTCAGTAGATTAGGGAAAAAAACCTGTGGAAGATTAGTTTGGATTGATTTAGAATGGATTGGAACTAAAATTTCTAAAATGAGGAAATTACCTCTAAATAAGAGGAAAGAAACCTGGAGAAATTAAAAATAGGTTTGGAGAACTAACATCACATATTAAACTGCTTCTGGGGTGGTCCTTAAGTAATCTGAATCTACGAATTTATTAGCAATGCATTACACTTTTCCTGTGGGTGTATGTGGAAAGAATGAGTCCATTTTATCACCATTATTTTTGTTATTAACAGTTAGGTCACTATCAACATAAAAATTCTTAGGAATGTAGATTGCATATGCAGATGAAATACAAGGATAGGCGTGCCTGGGTGGCTCAGCCAGTTAAGCATCCAACTTCTGATTATGTCATCATCTCACTGTTCCTGAATTTGAGCCCCACATGGTGCTCTCTGCTGTCAGCACAGAGCCTGCTTCAGATCCTCTGTTCCCTTCTCTCTCTGTCCCTACTCAGCTCATTCTCACTCTCTCTTGAAGTACATAAAGAAACTTAAAAAAAATAGGACATCAAATTTGTAAATAAGTTACTTTTAAACAGAAATAGGCTATAAACTGCAAACAATTTTTGAAACTCCTTTAGACTACAGGCATGTGGCTTTGCCTTCTGCATGTGAACATGCCCAATAGTTTTTATTTGCAGCCCAATAGTGCAGGTATGAGTGGGGCATATGAATAATTAGGCTTGATTTACACTATTTTGGGTGTACATATTCCCAGCTGGTTAACCCATGTCCTTAATGTTTAACCCAGAAGCCACCGAAAATGATGATGTAAAATTAGAGCACTTTATTTTTATAGAGTCTTAGATTCTCTGTTTGTGAATGCACTTTTTTGGATGTTGCTAATCTTATGTTTTAATCTTTAACAACAAATTTGCAAAGTCTTTTTTCCATTTACCCTTATTTTATTTCCATTTGGCCAAAATGCATTCATAGATTTTGAGGGCTGTAGCAAGTCTCATGTCCCTTTATAGGGCTTTAAATTGCATTATATGATGACAACCATCTGCTAAGTATCTCACTTATTTTTTCTATTGAAGCAACTTGAAATGAAAATGGACAAGAATGATCTTCTATAGGCACCTATCCAGAAAGCAAAATGGTATACATCTATGCTGATCAAAAAAAAAAAAAGGACCTCAAATACATATGTAACTTTTGTATTTAATTATAACATTATACAGTGTGTTCTGTGAATGTAAAATGAGTCTATAGTGGAAAAAAAAACAACAACAGATCTAATCAAAGGAACGGTGTGAGCACTTCAGGAAATCTCAACTCCATGGCAGAATATTCAACAAGAAATGTGAATTTATATTTCTCAAACCAACATAGAAGCTTCCAAGATTATTATGATGGGTACTCAAAATAACTCATATAGAATTAATTGCTTTTCTAAATAAGGGGATTTAAATAAATAACTTCCTCCAACATTTCTAAAGGTTGTGTGATCAGAGCAATACTATATTTAGATTTAGAGTGATTGGGTTTCAAATTCTACCCTGTGGCCTCTCAGTCTGGTATATTTGGGGAAATATATCTTCCTCCCTGTATCTGTCTGGTCTTCTGTTAATGTGGATTATTTATAAAATTGAATAATGCAGTACATTAAAATCTATTTAGCAGCAAATAATGCTATTAAGTGAAGTGTTAAGAATATTTGCAAGATGTAAAAGAGAAACACAGAGCTGTATTGTTAAAGCAGGACTGATGACATAGCATCGTTCCTCGTGGACTTTCTTACACCCTCCATAGTGGGCTCAAGGTCATCTTTGGGAGACTTGGTGCCAGATAGAAGCTGGTGAGGGGGCCACTGCGATGTGATATGGAAAAGGATTTTGAAAAATATGAATCAGTATACAATTTGTTGTTAAAATGAGGTTGTATTACATGTTCATTTACGTTTGCAAAGTGCAGTTTCAGAATAAGAGCAAGTTCTGTTGTTGAGGATTAGTAGGTGAGTGCTGGGCCATGCCACCCAATGCCCTTTGAAAGACCAACATACTTTGTCCTATTCCTTCCAGGAGGGCTGAGTCCAAGCTTACAAGCTGCTTTCTGAGATTGGCCAGAGAAGGTGACTTGGTCCAGAGTCAATCCCTCTCAAATGAATAGTGAACATGAGATACAAGTTCTGCTCCTTGCACCTCAATTCAGAACATGTCTAAATTCGGGGTCCCAAAGGGCTCAATTGGCTGAGTGTCTGACTTTGGCTCAGGTCATGATCTCACAGTTTTGTGGGCTCTGTGCTGACAGCTCAGAGCCCAGGGCCTGCTTCAGATTCTTTGTCTCCCTCTCTCTGCCTCTCCCCCACTCACACTCTCTCTCTACTGAAATTGAATAAATGTTAAAAAAATTTTTTTTAAAAAGAACATGTTTAGATTATCATGCCTGAGGCACCTGGGTGGCTCAGTTGATTAAACATCTGACTTGATTCCAGGTCAGGTCAAGATACCATGATTTATGAATTTGAGCCTCACAGTAGGCTTCACAACACAGAGCCTGCCTGGGATTCTTTCTCTCCTCCTCTCTATTCCCTTCTCCAGCCCAAGCTCACACACTGTCTCTCAAAATAAACAAATGCACTTAAAAAAATTGTCATGTCTACTCTAGAATTCTCCATAATAGCAAGCTCCTGCCTGTTTTGCAACTTCCTGAGAGTTCTGTGTATCCATATATGCAATCCTGCTTGCCCCTTTCCAACCAGGTGGTGACTCCCCAGTATACCTCCTATAAACCATACTCAGTCTGAGTCTACTTCTAGGTAGCTGTTCTAACACTTTTTTTTTCTTTAGAGTAGCCATAGGAACAAACTTCAAAATAGTATTTTAAATGTGAAATCTACTACTGACTGGCCACCACTGATAAAATTCAAATAGCCCTTGGGATGAGGTAATCAGGGCAGTTGATAAACTTTTCACTAGTGGGAAATCGGATAAGACATCTATGGCTAGTAATATATCAGGTGTCTGAGGCAGAAGGAAGTAATTCTTATATGTGTTGGGAAATCAAATATCTTGTTGGGTGCTCTTGATAGTTTGGGAAAATAAAATAAAAAATATTTTTAAAATAATAAATAATTACCAATTTAAGTCCTTCTTGGAAACTTAAAAAGAGGTGCTTATTTTCTGCAGCATGAGTGAAGACTACATTGAGCATCAGGACCAGGTCCTAATTATGGGGTAGCTGGGTTCCCAGGAAGAGTTGATTATGGTGCCCCATAATTCCCTACTTCAAGTTCAAGGCTATAATTTGGAAGAAATGGGATCTTCAAATTGCAACTATGATATCTGGACTAAATCACTTGAGAACCTTGAGATTCTAGATGTGTCCACAACCATTGGGCCTGCTGAAGTATTTCACTCCTGTCTCTTTAATGGAAATGCTGTGTGTTTCTTGGAGACAATGAAAAGATTTTTGCCTTGTAAGACATCAAGCATTCGACACAGAACCAAAGGCTACTGGGCTTCTGCCCTGAAGACCACCAAATAATTCAGCCTGGGATATGCTGTATCTGCTAACAGACTAAACTATGACTGCGCACCATAGAAGACACAGATCCTAGCTAACAGCCCCTAGCAGTAGTCAGTTCAGCATGCGCCTGGGCCCTGAGGATGATGAATGATGCAACAAGAATGGGAATACAAATCTCCATAAGAGAGATTTTATCAAGTAGAAGGAGGACAGTGATGAGTATTTTCTACCTTTATGAAGAATCCTAGAAGATGCGGCTATAAACCCATCATAGAACATTCTAGGAATCTTGTACCAAACAATGAAATGAAGCAAAAATGTCCGCACTTCCGGTAAGGCCAACAGAGGAAAAGAATAAAGCACTTAGGAAAGTTGCCTTGCTAGAATAGTTGTGCCACAGATGAGTGACACACCCACCAGCAGGCTCTTTTCTGTGGGAGATCACAGAGCATGTGCTGTTTACTGGAAAATAAAGATTGCTCTGAGGGCACAGCACCACAATCATTGGGAGGTTTTGTGGTTGCTGACCTCTTCAGGTTGGGGTGATTGAGGGAGATGGGCTGTCTGTAGCACGAGGTATGAGGGAACACTGAAATAATACAAGTGCAGAGCCTGACTGTAGACAGCAAATGGACACATTATCCTAATGAGCATCAGATTTTGAGTGACAGCTAGAGGTGTCTGACCTGAAGGAAAGTACAGAGATGGTGAATAAAACATGGTGCCCACAAGGGCAAGGGAGGTGGGCAGCCAAGAACAGTATGGTGTAGTGTACACAACGAAGATGAAGTCAGGGTGAAGCGTCTCTAACTTTTGGCATGTAAAGAGTTTGGAAGTTGTGAGTTACCCTTCCAATGAGAAAACAAAAAAACTGAAAAAAAAAAACCCAGAAAAACTAAAATTCTATAATTTAGCCCCATCTGAGAATTGAAGACACTGGGCAACCACCACTGTAGCAGGATTCTCACACAAAGAGTCACGACACCAAGGCTTTCCTTTCCAGGAAGCAACTTTATGAGTGCCGACATGGGCTCAGAGGGTTGCTAGTGGAAAAACTGAGCCCCTAATGCCATGTGGTGTAGCCGTTTATGCATTTTCTACTTCTTTGTCTCTCATATATGGGTAGTGTATAGACACAGTCTGATTGGGTGGTCTCATGTTATAGGGTCCTGAGGGATGTCACACAGACACATAGCCAGGTGGCCTTCACTTATCTTGAGGTCTTTTCTAGCCATATTCATTAGGGAAGGGATTCTATCACACCACCCCAAAACTCAAGATACAGATACGAGTGAATACAGAGAAACACAGCTAAGATGAGCTGACCAGGAGCAGCTGGAAACAGCACTTTGGTGGTGGGGGCACCTTGGTGGTTAAGTCAGTTAAGCATCCTACTCTGCCCTCTCCCTCTCTCTCTCTTGGTCTCAGTCTTTCAAAAAGAAAAAAAATTATTATTTTTTAATTTAAATAACACTTCCCTGGTAGTTTTGATGAACTGCTATCAGCTGAGTGTGGATTACCTTGAGAACTCCAGGGAACACGGTGTTGAGAAGGTTCCCCCTTTGATAGACTTTATTTCCAGGATATCCATCAAAGCTTCCTGGTAAAGATCATAGCAGACCCCCTCCTTTTCTGGATAGGGGAAGGGAAAAGTAACCACTTAAAATACGTGTAGCTCTTTTTCTCTAACAAGTGGCTCTCAGAAAACTGCGCTCTCTGAGAGGCTGCACCTGGCCTGAGTTAAGGGTAATGAGGCAACACCATTCCCCTTTGCCTTCACTCGGTCACTTAAAAGGAGGGGGAAAAAACAAAGAAAAGCTTCTGAAGGCAGAGCATTGGGGACCCATGACCGCTGGAAAGGTAAGATACAATCATGACCTGATAGATAGCATGCTTTCCTCCTAGCACCTTATCACCATAGCAAAAGGGCTTCATCAGTGGGTTACAGGAAACAGAGTAGCAAGATGCGGAGATTTTAAGAATAAAAAGAAAAGGAGTTCTTAAGGAAATCCAAAAGGCAACAATGGGAGATATATATCTATATCTATGTGTGTGTGTGTGTATGCATATATATATACACGTGTGTGTGTGTGTGTGTGTGTAAGGAAACTAGGGCAAAGTGAAGTCTCTGGCATCAAGAGTTAAGGCAAACATTAAATGTAGCACAATTCCTAGTCCGCTTACCATAAAACCTGACACCAAAAGATTCATTACCACAGATCCCACTACCTAATACCTCACATCTAGTTTTTACCAAAAGTAATAATGCTAGAGGCAAGAGAAACACATTCTAAAGAAAAAAAACACATCATAATAAGACTGAAGTTTAATAAATATATTTTGAATAATTAGATATGAAATTAAAATAATAAGGATTAATAGGTTAATGGCTCTAATAGAAAAACATAGACAAGATGCAAGAATGGATGATATACTCAGTGGTCCAGGTAACACAGAGAACACTAAGCAGGACAAATATAAAAAATGTTACACCTAGTTATATTTTATGTTTTAACTGTAGAAAGACAAAGACAATTAATGAGAAGGTACTCGAGCCAGAAACAAACAAACAAACAAATAAACAAACAACTTTTACCTATAGGGTAATAAGGATAAGAATTACATTGATTGTACCATTGGTCTTTAGAAATCATTAATAAGGGATGAGAGTGGAACATATTTAAAATGTTGGAGGAAAAAAACACACCTAGATCTGCATACACTGAAACTATCTTCAAAAGTAGATACAGAAGATGGATTATAGAGGGAGTATGACTCGGCAATCAAAAAGGATGGAATCTTGCCATTTGCAACTACACGAATAGAACTAGAGGGTATTATGCTAAGCAAAATTACTCAGAGAAAGACAAATATCATATGACTTCACTCATATGAGGACTTTAAGATGAAAAGCAGATGAACATAAGGGAAAGGAAACAAAAATATAAACGGGGAGGGGGACAAAAACAACAAGAGCCTCTTAAATATGGAAAGCAAACAGAAGGTTACTGAAGGGGGTGTGGATGGGAAATGGGCTAAATGGGTAAGGGGCATTAAGGGACCTACTCCCAAAATCATTGTTGCACAATATGCTAACTTGGATGCAAATTTTGAAAAAAAAATTAATTAAATTAAAAAAGTAGATATAAACACTTCCTCAGAGAAACACAAACTGTGTAAATTAGTTGCCAATAGAAATGTTAACATAAGTTTTTCACAGACAAGGAAAAAACGGGGTCATAAACGGGGTCCACATAAAGAAAAGATGATTGTCAGAGTAGAATAACTAAATGGAAAATAAAAATGTTTTGGTTTTCTTATTCTCAGCTGATCTAATAGATGACAGTTGAAAATAATCATAGCAATGTTTTGGGTGATTATAGCACCTGGCTAATTGAAGTGAACAACAGCAAAATCATAAGGGAAAGAGGAAGGATTGGGAATATTCTGTTACCTAGTATCAGTAGTAAACATGAGGTGTTTTTACAACTATCTATTTTTTAGTGGTTTTAGATTAGTTGCAAAAGTCTAAGCAACCACTAATTTTTTAAGAACAACATTTAATGTGTGGAAAGAAGAGAAAATTGAATCCTGTCAAATGCCCAGTGAAACCAGATAAGGCATACACATAAAATGAGTATCATTCAACCTAAAAAAGGAAGGAAATTCTGACACAAGCTATGGTGCGGATAAACCTTGGAGAACTGAAAGAAGCAAGTCACAAAGGGACAAGTGCTGTATGACCCCACCTATAGGTGGGACCTAGAATTGTCTAATCTGTAGGACAGAGGATGGTGGGTGCCAGGGGCTGAGAGGAAAATGTAGTTACTATTTAATAGGTAACATATTTCACTTTTGCAAGATGAGTTTTGGAGATGGATGGTTTTGATGGCTACACAACAATATGAATGTACTTACAACCACTGACCCTACCCTTAAGAATGGTTAAAATGGAATATTATAGGTTATGTGCATTATAACACAATTAAAAATAAATGGATAAGGAGAGAAATACTTTTTAAAAAAATAATCCAAAATAACTTCAGCACATAGACAATAGTTATAAAGATGATAAATAGCAATTCCACTTAGTAATAATTTGAATGACTGAAATATACCAATTAAAAGATACAGATTGCCAGAGTGTGGGGTTTGAATTTACAAACTGTGAGATTATAATCTGAGCCCAAACCAAGAGCCAGATGCTCAACTGACTGAGCCACTCAGGCTAAGTTTCAGCTTAAATCAATTGTGGTCAGAGACTTGTGGTCAGTGAATACATTTTGTTTACCTAAATATATTTAAATTTATTAAATATACTATAATAAAATATATGTATATATTTATGTATTAAATGTATTGATATTTGATTTATGGCACAAGATTTTATTTATCTTAGTAAATATATCATCTTCACACATTTAAAAAAACAATACAATGCTAGTTTTGAGCAGAATGCTTTATTTATGTCAATTAGCTGAAATAATTTTTGTCTAAATAATCCATTGATTACTGAGAAATTATTATTGAAATCACCAGTTATACTGCTAGGGTTTTCTAGCTGGTTTTTCAGCTTTTGTTTTGATATTTTGATATTTTCGTATGAGGGACACAAATTATTTCTTGATGAGCTGACTCATTGCCAACATGAAATGTCCTTCTTTATTCCTAATTATTTTCTGTGCTCCTGGAAGTATTTTGTTTGACATTATTATTGCCACCTCTGATTTATTTTTAATTGTGATAAAATATACATACTATATAATTTACCATTTTAACCATTTTTATGTGTACAGGTCAGTGACACTAATCATCTTCATATGGCTATACGACCATCACCATCATCCATCTGCAGAAGTTTTTCAACTTTCCTTTCTGCCATTCTGACCCCATTAAGCATTCCTCCTTCCTTTAACTCCCCATTCTTCCTTCTCCAGCCCCTGACAAACATCATTCTACTTTCTCTCTCTAGGAATGTGAGATGGAATCATACAGTATGTGTTCTTTTGTTATTGGCTTATTTCATGTAGCAGAATGTCCTCAGCGTTCATCCATGTTGTACCCTATGTCAAAAATATCCTTATTTTTTAAGTTTGAATAACATTCTATTGTTCTATTGTATGCATATGAAACATTTCGTCTATCCATTCTTCCATTGATGGACTCATGGATTGCTTCTACCTTTTTGGCTGTTATGAATAATATTGCTATGAACATAGATATATAAATACCTATTAAACTCTCTCCTTTTATTTCTTTGGACATACGCCCAGAAGTGGAGACTTGCTAGATCACATAGTAATTCTATATTAGTTGGGAAATTACCATACTGTTTTCTACAGTGGCTGCACCATTTTGTATTCCTACCAGCAATGACAGGATTCTTGGTTATCCACATCCTTGCTAATACTTGTTATTTTCTGTTGTATTTTGTTTTGCTTTGTTTTTGGATGATGGTCCTCCTAATATGTATGTTACTTTCTTTTAATTAATGTTAGCCGTGTATGTCTATTTTATAAGCTTGTACTATTTATTTATTATCAAAATATAGTTGACATACAATGTTATATTAGTTTCAGGTATACAACATAGTGATTTAAGCTTTTACTTTTAACCTGTTTATGTCTTTAAATTTAACAATGTGTTTCATATGCAAAGTACACTTGAGACTTTTCTGTTTTATACAATCTATTTTTTAACTGAAGGAATATTATAATTTGTATATGAAGTGATTAATTAAGTGATTAGGTGCATCTATTATCTTTCTACTAGTTTTCTCTTTCTCCTATCTGTTCTTTGTCCCCAATTTTCTTGTCTTTTTTGTCTTTTTTATTAATTAAGCATATTTTATTATTTTATTTTACTTTACTTCTGTATTTGATTCATTATCTATAGCTTTTTAATAAAGGTTTTCCCTATCTACCTCCAAGTGATATATCTGTTTCACATAGAGTATAAAAACCTTACATTACTAACTTCCATTTCTCCACTCCTATGCCTTATGCTGTTATTTCCATTTGATTAATTTATTTATATCTTACCATCCTTCTATATATTTTTATGTTTTCAGTCAGTTATCTTTTTAAAATATTTAAATTATAAGGGAAATATAATTTATGTTTATTTGCCAATGGGTATATATAGTCATCATTGAGCCTGATGTGGGGTTCGATCTCATGAACTATGAGATCATAACATCAGATGAAATCAAGAGTCAGATACTTAACTGAGCCACTCAGGTGCCCCTAGGACATTTCTAATAGTGCATTTATACTGCCGATAAATTCTCTTGGCCTAATATGTCTGAAGATATTTTGGAAAGATATGATCTTTGTATATCAAGTTCTAGGTTTGCAATCAGTTTTTGTTTTTCTTTTGTCTCAATATTTTAGGATGCCACTCACTCTCTCACTATCATTGCCTCCAACAAGACAAAGACATCTCTCTTCATCCACATCTTCATTCCTCTGTGTGTGATGTGGCCCACTCCACAAGTTTAAGGTTGTTATCTCCTTATTTTTGAGTGTGTTCAGTATTAAGTATCTTGGTATAATTGTGGACATATTTCTTGTGCTTGGGTTCTGTGGATTTTCATGAATCTGAGTTTACAATTTTCAACAAATTTGGGAGGTTTTCCTTGAATGTTTATTTAAATATATTTTCTGCTTCCATCCTCATTCCAGAGATTCAAATTATTCATTTACAAGATCTTTTATTTTATAGTTCATGGAAAATCTTCATTTCTTTATATTTTATTTCCTCTCTCTCCTTTATTTTGGATAGTTTCTGTTGCTATGTCTTCAGGCTCATTACTAGTCTCATCTTCAGTGGCCATTCATCTGCCCTTAATCTCACTAACTGTAATTTTCAGCTCTCTGACATCATAGTTTTCTTATCTAGAAGTTCTACTGAGCTAATCTTTAAAATATTTTGTTTTTTCTTAATATCTAAAATAAACCATACATTTATAATGACCATTTTAATGTTTTTTTTTTTTTTTTTCTGCTAAATCTCCCATTTGTGTCAGTTTGGGATTAGTTCTGATTGGTTGGGTTTTCTCTCATTTTTTTTCCTTTTTTATTTTTAGAGAAAGAGACAGTGTGAGTGGGGGAGGGGCAAAGAGAGACACAGAATTCAAAGCAGGCTCCAGGATCTGAGCTGTCAGCACAGAGCCCAGTGCGGGGCTCAAACCCATGAACTGGGAGATCATGACCTGAGCCAAAGTCGGATGCTTAACCAACTGAGCCACTAAGGCACCCCATCCCATTTTTCTAATGTGTGCTACAGTACTCCTTTTTGCATGTCTGATACTGTTTGATTTGATGGCAGTCATGGTGCCTATTACCTTTATTGATCCTGTGCAATTCATTAATCTTACAAATATTCTTCAGCTTTTTCCAATGGCATGGTTAAATTAGTTGGAAACAGTTTAATCCCTTTCGGTCTGCTTTTGAGACTGGAGAGGTAGGCTTGGTGAAGCATTTATCTAAAGGCTAATGATTGCCCACTACTGGGCCAAGAACTTTCTAAGTGCCTGAATGCCTGAAGAACCATCTAGCCTCAGGAGGGTGAGGTGAATAGGTGGCCATATTTACAAAGTGCCGTTTTATAATGCAGGAGAAAAACTTCACTTGTCCAGTGGAGCTGGATGTGTCCTCCGAGGAAGGTTATGAAGCTGCTTCCAAAGTGACCATGCATAGGAACGTTCATTATACTTTCAAAACTGTGAACTTCAGGCTTGAAAGAACAAGGAACTTCATTTGTCAGCAAGTTGAGTGTGATCACTAAAAGCAGTCTGACCCACTATGCTGAGGTATTAATTCATAGTGAATAATTTATATGTCAAAAGAGCCAGAATACTCACATTGTCAAGATCAGCTCACGGTCTTTGCTATAGCCAACTTATAGGGTGGGTTCCATGACAACTTCTTAACTTTCAATCAGACACAGCAGCTAAGCTTGAATGGCCAGTGAATCCTCTTCTTGTATAAAAAGCCAAACCAGTTCTAAGTGGGAAAATATCCATATGCATAGATATGATCTATCTTATTTAATGTAATATTATGATTATATATATATATAATTTATGTTTTATATAATGGCTATATATTTGTTCAGGACAATAGTAATGAAATAATTTGAACTTTATTGTGTAAAGACATCCAGTTCTAACATTTTAACTTAGGTAGGTTTATATATTCAATTCATTTTTAATTTTTTTATTTAAATGTATTTATTTTTGAGAGACAGAGAGTGAGTGGGGGAGGAGCAGAGAGAGAGGGAGACTCCACGCACTGTCAACATGGAGCCCGATGCAGAGCTCGAACTCACAAACCATGAGATCATGACCTGAGCTGAAACCCATAGTCAGACGCTTAACCAACTGAGGCACACAGGTGCCCCTATATTCAATTCTTAATGTACTCAGTTTATAATATCTTCTGAATTATTTAATCTTTCAAGGTGTTTAGTCATTTTTATCCATGAATCCACTTTGTCTTAAATTTGCATTTTAACAGAGGACGGTTATCATCTTTTCCTCCTTTTTAAGTTCTTGCAAAAATATCCCTTAAACATAGAGTTAGTAAGAATAAGGGCATGTTTTCTGTCTGGATCGTCCTCAGTTATTATATCATTTAACTTGAATTGCTATTCAAGATACCATTGAATATTTTAAGCCATCGAGGAAAATGAACACATTACACCTGCCATTTGGAAATGTAATTCCAGCAGCAATTTGGAGGAACAGTACTGACATCTGAAATGTTGTTACTTGGAACAGCAGGGGCACTTTTTAACCAGAATGGATGCAGGGCCTGACTGTAGGAGCAAGTCCCTGAAGGATCCTGGCTGAGAAACATGCCATGTATGTACATCCTTGAATTACTGCGTTTTAGGAAGATCCAGGGTGATCCCAGGGAAACATCAAGGAAAAAGGTCATGAACCTCTGTTCAGTAAGGGGTTATTTAAACATTGTAACTGATTTAAGGGGGTTGGTGATGGGTGGGGGGAGGTTGGTAGATATTAGCCCAGCAGAATCGTGAATGTATAAAAGGCAATACATTAATCCAACTTGGAGAAAAACAAACAAACAAATAAGATTTAAAATCTTGAACTAAAGCCTTATTTTATTCTATAACATCTTTATAGAGTCCATATATCAAACATAACAGGATCTTTTCTGTCTCCTCATTCACATAACACTAATGGCTTTCATGCTGTTAATGGATTATTGAAAACACAGCACTATTCGTTGTTATTCAGAGCTTTAAGAAAAAAATTTGAACCATATTTTGTCTCCAGATGCAGACAAAGAGCTTTGACTTCCTGGATTTTTAAGGAAAATGACTGCTAGCATCTTGCATAGCTGATCATTTCAATCACTTCTCTGCCTAGCTTGAATTAAAATTGTATTCAAAGATAAAGATTATTTCATGACAGCTCATCTTATTGAAATGCTGTTTTAGGAGCTAATGACATTCAAAATGTTAGAATTTCATCTAGAAACAGTAAACATAATTTACATCATATTTGGTAATCTTGATGGCAAATCCCTGGGCCACCTTGTAAGGTTCTCTCATTCCAAGGACCTGTGAGGTAGAATCAAAAGCCTTTTTATTACTTTAAACAAGTCTGTAGAGCAGTGGCAAATATATATACAATGATTTTTTAAATAGTTTATTATCAAATTGGTTTCCATACAACACCCAGTGCTCTTCCCCACAAGGGCCCTCCTCCATTACCACCACTTCTTTTCCCCCCTCCCCCTTCCCCTTCAACCCTCAGTTCGTTTTCAGTATTCAAT
>NC_043701.1:52220059-52287902 GCF_006229205.1 Suricata suricatta | reverse complement strand
TATATATATATATATATATATATATATATACCACATATTCTTGATCCACTCATCAGGTGATGGACATTTAGGCTCTTTCCATGTTTTGGCTATTGTTGATAGCGCTGTTATGAACATTGGGGTACATGTGCTCCTATGCATCAGCAATTCTGTATCCCTTGGGTAAATCCCTAGCAGTGCTATTGCTGGGTCATAAGGGAGTTCTGTGGATAGTTTTTTTGAGGAACCTCCACACTGTTTTCCAGAGCAGCTGCACCAACATTCCCACCAACAGTGCAGGAGGGTGCCCGTCTCTCCACACCCTCGCCAGCATCTATAATCTCTTGTTCATTTTAGCCACTCTGACTGGTGTGAGGTGGTATCTCAGTGTGGTTTGATTTTTGTTTCCCTGATGATGAGGTGATGTTGAGCATCATTTCGTGTGCCTGTAGGCCATGTCCTCTTTGGAGAAGTGTCTATTCATGTCTTCCGCCCATTTCTTCACTGGATTATTCATTTTTCAGGTGTGAAGTTTGGTGAGTTTTTTGTAGATTTGGATATTATCCCTTTATCTGATATGTTATTTGCAACTATCTTTTCCCATTCCGTCGGTTGCCTATTAGTTTTCTTGATTGTTTCCTTTGCAGTGCAGAAGCTTTTTATCTTGATGAGGTCCCAAGAGTTCAGTTTTGCTTTCATTTCCCTTGTATTTGGGGACGTGTCGAGTAGGACATTGCTTCGGTTGAGGTCAAAGAGGTTGTTTCCTACTTTCTCCTTGAGAGTTTTGATGGTTTCCCGTCTCACATTCAGGTCCTTGAGCCATTTATTAGCCCAGTGTCGAAACCCCTTTATTCACCTCTGAGGCTGTTCCTTTGAAAGAAATTGACAACTGCATAAACATAAGAAGCCTCTCCCTTAGAACTATTTGGTGCACCCTCTGCACTCTAAATTGTCTGCTACCACATCATGTAACCGAAGAGAAAAGAGACAATTACTTCCAGAGTCACCAAACCTACTGAAGTAGAGATATCTGGGTTTTTTTTTTTGAAATGGTTTTTATTTATTTTTGAGAGACAGAAAGAGACAGCACAAACAGGAGAGGGTCAGAGAGAAAGGGAGATTCAAAATCTGAAGCAGCCTCCGGGCTCTGAGCTAGCTGTCAGCACAGAGCCCTATGCGGGGTTCAAACCCATGAACCATGAGATCATGATCTGAGCTGAAGCCAGACACTTAACTGACTGAGCCACCCAGGTACCCCCATCTGGGTTTTCTAAAACACCTTACAAGTCACAGTGCACACTAGGTATATTGCTATGTGTCACAGAAATTCTGTACTCAGATGCATTGTGCTTTTTCCTTGTTCCTGGTTTGCTCTCTCTGGTTCTATTTAATGTCTTCATTTGTAGATTATAAATGTTTTATGTAGTTGTGGACTGTAAAATGAGAAGTGTGTGTAAAAAATAAAAAGCTCTAAATTTTTGTGACTATCTCCTCATAATTTCCTATTAATATGAATTCTTATCAAAACTTTTTTAAATGTATATTTTTTGAGAGAGAGACAGACACAGAGGCAGAGTACGAGTGGGGGAGGGGCAGAGAGAGAAAGAGACACAGAATCTGAAGCAGGCTCCAAGCTCTGAGTTGCCACCACAGAGCTGGATGCGGGGCTTGAACTCATGAACCATGAGATCACGACCTGGGCCAAATTTGGATGCCTAACTGACTGAGTCACCCAGCGCCTCTCTTATCAAATAATTTTAAAAATTATGTTCAGAAAATATATCTAACAGCTAAATGAGGAGAAAAGTCCATGAGACTTCTGGGAATTTGGAGGTGACTGTGATCTGTGTAGGTTAGGGGTGGGTAAAGGTGTGCGAGAGATTAAGAAAAGAACATCTTAACAAAGGTAGCATGGAGCTGGTCTCTTAAAAATTCAGCCTTTCTGTTGATGGAGAGACATAAACAATACCCTAAAGCTCTAGACTTGGTGTGGACAACAGAAAGGAGAAAATATGAATTTAGTCAAAAGCGGAGAGGGAACGTTAGGTAGTGCTCAACATTACTGGCAGTTGGCCAGCCCCAGGTCGTACAGGGCTTTCACTAACAGTCTAACGGGTTATGGTTTTATATCATGGGCTTTGCAGAACAGATGGTATTTTTGAGCAGTGAAGCATCAGGCTGAAAATATGGTTTATTCACATTTTTAATGTACCCCAAAAGATTTCTTGTGCCATTTCCTCAAGTTATTGGTTTGTTAGCTCCACTGGTTACCACTGAGGCTAAGATTCTGGGGATTATCTCTACACAAAGCTTTGCATTTTGGCAAAGTAATATTGTTTAGTCCTAAACTCAATTAGCATCATTGAAAAAATACATACATATGTATATGGATATATATTGGATATATGTACATACATATATACAACTTTATACACAGGACACCAAAATTTGTAACTCCAGCAGTTTTTTTGAGCTACCAATACTTCTCTCTAATTGTTTATTGAACAGTATGAAAATGAATATGTCTTAAAAAGAAAACCACAATTTTAACCCAAATCTAGATATTAGGCAATGATCTATCTCAGTGAATGCTACTGTCATTTATCCATTCTTTGAAGCAAATCTCTGGAAGTTATCTATCACTCTCCCTCACTTACTATCCCCATATGTAAGCAATTTCTCCAGATTTTATCTACTATATTATCTTAATTCTATTTACCTCCTCTCCTATCTCATGATGGCTTCCTTGTCCAAACTACTGGCATCTCTAGCCTGGAATACTGCAATGCCCTTTCAATTGTTTTCAGCTGTGTCCCTTTTATGTTTTTGTTTTTGTTTTTGTTTTCAATTTACTCAAAGTGAGAGTGATCTTTAAGCCAAGCACATCATCATTCTTCTTAGGAACTCTTGGTGGTTTGTCATTTGATTAAGTATAACGTCCAAGTGACACATAGTGGGCTTCAGGTTCGGTACAGTCTACCTATAAATATACCTGCAGCTTAACTCGATGCATGTATGTGTGTCTCTTTTTCGTTTCTTAAAGGTGGCATGTGCACCATTGCCAGTGGCTTTCTCTACCATTGCCAGTGGCTTTCTCTGTCCATAACAAATGTTATCTCTATTTCTTCCTCTTTTCTAATGCCATTCTTATCCTTCAAAAAATCTCTAATACTTTAGTTCATGTCCCATTCTTAATGAAACCCCCCTAAACAGATTAGAACTCTGCTCATGTTTTATAGATCTTATCTCAATGTATAGTATCCAGCCACATTATAGTAAACTCCGTATCTTGTGAATTTGTTTCAGATCTTCTTCTTTGGCTCACAGACTCTCTTGTTTTCTTTATCAGATAGAGCAATTAGCATGGGTTCAGCCACCTGGGAGATATTTAGTAACTATGGTTGAAGGAATAAACAAATGAGATGAATTAAAGGCACAGAACATGATGAAATGTCTGAAGAAATATTGGTTCTTTTGGGAACAAGGGAAGTCAAATCCATTTTGATTTCTGGCCTAACATATTCAAGGGTATGATTTACCTGCATATGAAGCAAATTATAGTCATGCATGAAAGACTGCTCAGTTCTTATTCATAATGTCCAATGACATTGAAACAGCTTGCAAAATCTTAGAAAATCCATGGAGTAACCAAACCCAGAATTTCATATGCTTATACTCCATGAGACTTATATCAGGTGATTAACTATTTTCATATATAAATCAGTTTTTTTAATTTTTAAAAATGTTTTTCTTTATTTTTGAGAGACAGTGTGAGCAGGAGAGGGTCAGAGAGATAGAGGGAGATACAGAATCTGAAGCAGGCTCTAGGCTCTGAGCTAGCTGTCAGCACAGAGCCCGATGTGAAGCAAGAAACCAAGAACCTTGAGATCATGACCTGAGCTGAAGCCGGATGCTTAACTGAATGAGCCACCCAGGTGCCCCTAAATCAGGTTTTGATTCAACGGACCTTTAAACTGTAGTCTGGGCCAGCACCAACAGCATAAGTCCTCACTTAGGTAAAGCAACCTTCCCACAGTACGGGAGCAACCTTCTAACCTACATCGTTATTTTAAATATTAATAGAATGTGACCACAGGTATAATCCTTAAATTAATATGTATTTAATTGTTAATGAGATTTTCAATACTCACTTGCTATTTCTAAAATATCTAGGGACATCTTATCATTTATAATTACATTAATCATATACATACTACAAGCATCATGTATATTATTTTTGAATTTCAATTTTATGTAAACACCACAAGCACAGGAATTATTGCCTGTTTTGTCCATTACTGCTTTGCCAGTGCCCAGAAGACAGCGAGATACATAACAGTTGCTCTCTGTTGAATAGACTTATTTAAATCCCATAACTGTGTTTGTGTGTACACAAGCATTTACTCATATTCCACAAATCTGTCAAGTACCTATTCTGTACAAGGAAGTATCTCCTGCACTAATGATGAGAAAGATACCCACACCTTTTATATCCTCAGGGAACCCCAAGCGAGGTGGAGCAATTATGATGCATTCATACTGGAGAGAAAGATATACCCCATTTTGTGGGAGATGCTGGGAAGGATTTTGAGGAGGAAACATCTGAAATGCACACACATTGATGGAAGGAAAAGAAGCCAAGGAAAAAGTGTCTCAGGAGGGGCAACTCTGAAGATGGAAAGCTGATTCAAGCAAGAGTTGATTGTTTAAGAAACCATTTGAGATCTGATTTTGAGGTTCCTGGCATTAAAGAGGCATGGGCAGATTTGGGTTTAAAAAAAAAAAACATATGCGTGCTGGTGATGGTTCAGAGCTTGACGCTGTGGAGCAGGGCATGGGCGCAGAGACAGCAGTGAAGGCTCTAGTGAAATGATTCAGGAAAGAAAGGATGCTGGCCTGGGAGCAATCAGGCTTGGGGGAAAATTAATAAAGGACTACATTCAAGATAAATGAAGGTAAAAAAAAAGTGGATTAAATTTAGAGACAATTAATATGCCTGTTTCAGGGAGGAGAGAGGAGAGCTACAAAAGATTTATCATAATTGCAGAGAAAACATTTCCACTTTCTGCTGACCAAATTAAGTACATAGGTGGGGATAATTTTATAACGATGATAAGTGTAGATTCTTTTCTGTATATCAGGTTTTGGAGGCTAAAGATCTAGAGAGATATCTAGGCTTTACTATGGAGTTGATAATCCTTAGGATAGATATTGGTGAAAATTAATTGAGAGGCAGAACTTTACAAACACAAAGATTTAGGCCCCACATGCAAATTATAAGATGCAGAAGCCAATTTAAGATATATATACGAAATTTAATATTTCAGGAACCGAGAATGTTAGGAAGGCAGAGATCTTGCACATCGAGCTAAATTAAAGTAAGCAAACTAAAATAAATAAATACATACATAAATAAATACATAAATAAAACCTTCGTCCATTAGACGGAGAAAATGAGAGGTAATAGAATAAATGAATTTGGGTGAACTCATAATATTGAAGAGGAACCTAATGTCTTTGTTTTAAAATTTATTTTTGAGAGAGAGACAGAGACAGAGACAGAGAGACAGACAGAGCATGAGTAGAGAAGGGCATAGAGAGAGGGAGACACAGAATCCGAAGCAGGCTCCAGGCTCTGAGCCGTCAGCAAAGAGCCTATTGTGGGGCTCAAACTCACAAACCTGAGCAGAGGTTGGATACTTATCTGACTGAGCCACCCAGATGCCCCAAGAACCTAATGTCTTTTGAGTAGAGAAGTTTACCTTAAACTTTGACACACTGGCACTTTCCTACATTATTTTTTATTCTCTAAAATGAAAAATAACCCCAGATCTAGTCTTATGGGGATAGGAAATGTAATGACTGAATTATTGAAAATGAAGCAGCCCTTGAAGAAACAGCTATTTTCATAGTGGTTTTATTAAAGTGTCTAATAATTTTTCAATGCATAGTGTGAAATTTGCAGAGATACAGAAAAACTATTCATTTCTTATCACTTTGTTTGCTTACTTTGAGGGTAGAGGGAGAGTTATGTCCATTTATGTACTTCTCATGTTGTATAGTAATTTTGCCTCAGTACTCCACTGCCTTAGTCTGCCCAAGAAATGTTGTTTCTGAATACCAACCTTTAACTTAGTATTTAATACACTCATTATTAATAACCCTAGCTTTGTACAGCATCATTTATTCATTCACTGAATGAAAGCCATATGCCTGAAAGCAGTACAAGGAAAATTCACAGTCTTGGAACTCAAGGATCTCATAACCTAGTGAGACTACATACAACATAGAAATAACTGAGGTGACTGGGTGGCTCAGTCAGTTGAGCATCTGATTTCAGCTCAGGTTATGACCTTACAGCTCATAAATCTGAGCCCCGTGTTGGGCTCTGTGCTGACAGCTCAGCGCCTGGAGCCTGCTTCAGATTCTGTGCCTCCCTCTCTCTCTGCCCCTCCCCCACTCCCTCTCTGTCTCATTCTCTCAAAAATAAACATTAAAAAATTTTTAAATAATAAAATTTTTAAAAATAATAACTGAATTAAATTTCTTCAGGTAAAATTATAAAAGTGTGTAAAAACATAATCTGAAGGAACGATTTAGATGAACATTGTTAGGAGAAGAAAATAGTCATTATCGAGAAGATACTTTTAGAGCTGTATGTAGTAAAGAAAAAATTTAGTAGATGTTTATCTAGCATATGATGGGGAAGTATTAGACATTTCAGGATTCCATAGATAGAGGAATGCAACACCACAGAAGTGGTTTGTTTAGCTTCTGAGTCATCAAAGAGTTTGTAAGATAGAAAGAAAATTCACTTTCCTTATATTTGGACACGTGAATTGTTAGATTTGAACTAGCTTTTCAGCTATCATTACAGCCTTTTATAGTCTGAATGAATAACAAATAAATCTGTGCAGTTTATTACAGAAGACTTGTCTTTAGTAGAATATGGAAGATGTTCTAATAAAATGAACTTAATTTATACACATACAGATTATATTACACTTTTTTCTAATAATCCAAAAAGTTCTTACTCAGAAGATGATTATTTGTTCCTTACTGAATAATTTCTTATTCTGATTCAAAATATGTGATACCTAAACTATTAAACATAGCTTTACAATTTTATTTAATTTGATATGAAAAATAAGCAACTCTATTTTTTGTATCATTTTCATTTTGTTTAGATATTTGCCTTTTGATGAAAGTGGTTTTGCATTACAATTATACTCACAAAATGAGGACCTTGTATTACTGGCCTTCCTTTACTCTTAGTGATAAATCTCTTTGTTTTTCATAGGAAAACTGTAGTGAAAATATAGATAGACTTCGGAAGTAAAAATGCCTAATTAAAATATTATCTGGAAGAGAAGGAAGCTGCTGGCACAGTATTAGGACCATAATCTAACCCCATTCCATGAATATAACTAGATAACTACCAAATCATCCTAGATACCCTAGAACTTGACCCGAAGACTGGCAGAACAAGCTCCATGACTAAAGGTACAGGAGAGGCTGCATCGAAGGAGGTAGAAAGTGTGGAGACATGGCTTGGGAGAGGAAGACATCATGGCCGCTGTGGTGGGTAGGGAGCTGTGGTTCATGGAGAAGAGTGACAGACTAGCACTCAAAGGAACCCACCCAGGGAGACAAATCCTGATACCAATTGCTTTGGGAAGCAGGAGGGGCCGAATTTCATGAGTTCTTGCAACCAGCAGAGCTTAAAGCTTAAAGTCTTAAAGGCTAAGGGACCTGGCTCATGGAGACCCCAGAGGTATTAGGGCTGCTGTTGCAGAGAGGGCAGGGCAAACAGCCCATGGGCATACAGAGTGGAAACCAATCTGAAGAGCGCTTGGGGCACACAAGGGGTAAGTTATTGGCTCATCTCAGATTATGTCCCAGACTGGCAGCATTCATGGAGAGATCCCCCTGGGAACAGAGGAACTGGAAGATGCCATTTCACTGCCCTACCCCTCAGCATAAATGCAGACCCACCTGCAGGGACCAGAGCAGTGCCAAACCTCACTATCTAACTTGCCTATATCAAGCCCTGCTCCTCTACACTTTGGTGGAACAGCCCTTCTTATTCACACTTGCCCCAGTCCCAGCATGTCAGACCTCCTCCCCAAAAGACCAGCGCAAGTCCCTGCCAAAATTGCATCCTCTTGATCCATAAGTTTGGTGGAGCCTCAGTTCTGGCAGTGGTGGCAAAGGTCTCATTGAACAAGCAGACTGGAGCACACACAGTTAAAGTGCACCATGTTCAGGCTGGGGACCAAACACTGCTCACAACAGGCAAAAAGAGCCTCTGTGGACAACTGGCTTGAAGGATAAAGTGGCCAGGATGCAAAAGCAGAGTGCATGGAGCACATGTTGGAGGCATTCCTTGAAGTGCCAAGCCCTGGGGAAGAGGTGTCACTACATGCAGGGTACAATAGGACTTCTCCAGAAGGCCACTACGTTCAAGAACAGGACATGTAGTTGACTTTCCTAAACACAGAAATAGGCACAGAGATTTATACAAAATGAGACGATAGAGAAATTTGTCCCAAATTTGGCACAGGACAAGGCCATTCCCAGAGATCCAAGTGAAACATGACTGATAGTGTATTTAAAGCAATGATCATAAAGAGACTCACTGGACTTGAGAAAAAAAAAAGTGGAACATATCAGCTAGACTCTTAACACAGAAATAAAATAGAGCCAATCTGAGATAAAGAGTGCAATAAATAAAATTAAAAACACACTGGATGCAATGAACAGCAGGCTGGAAGAAGCAGAGGAACAAATTAATGACCTAGAAGACAGAGTAATAGAAAGTAATCAAGCTGAACAAAAGAAACCGAAAATAATTATGCAAAATGGCAATTGACTTAGGGTGCTCAGTGACTCCATCAAAGCAAGTAACATTTGCATTAAAGGAGTCCCAAAAGAAGAGAAAGAAATGGGGTAGAGAATTTATTTGAAGAAATAATCATTGAAAGCTCCCCTAATCTGTGGAAGGTAACAGATATCCAGATTCAGGAGGCACAGAGAACTTCCAACAAAATCAACAAAAGCAGATTCATACCAAGACATATGGTAATTAAATTGTCAAAATATAGAAATAAAGAAAAAGAATTAAAAGCAGCAAAAGATGACAGTAACATACAAGGAATCCCCATAAGGACTTGCAAAGGATTTTTCAGCAGAAACTTTCCAAGCCAGAAAGGAATGGCATGATATATATCCAAAGTGGTAAATGGGAAAATTCTACGGCAAAAGCAATCTTCCCAGCAAGGCTATCACTCATAATAAGAGAGAGAGAGTTTCCCAGTAAAACAAAATCTAAAGGAGTTTGTGACCATTAAACCAACCATCCAAGAAATACTAAAGAGCACTCTGAGTGGAAAGGAGAGACCAAAAGTGACAGTATCAAAGTAGGAAACACAAAACCAATAAAAATGAATATATCTGTAAAAAATCAGTCAAGGGATTCACAAAATAAAAGGATGTAAAACATGACAACATATTTCTAAAATGTGGAAAGGAGAAGAGTAAAGAATAGGCTCAAACTCAAATGACCATCAATTTAATAGAGACCACTATATGCAGATGATGTTATGGTGCAAACATCATGGGAACTACAAATCAGAAACCACTAATAAATAAGGAAACAATAATGGGAAAAATTCAAAGTTTTAACTAAAGAAAATCAGCAAACCATGAAAGAGAGAAAGATGAAGCAACCACAAAACAAATAATAAAATGGCAATAAGTACATAGCTACCAATAAATGCTCTGAATGTAAATGGACTAAGTGCCCCTATCAATATGCCGAGAGTGACAGAATGGGTAAAAAAGCAAAACCCAACTGTATATTGCCTACAAGAGACTCATTTTATTTTTTTTTAATTTTTTCAATGTTTTATTTATTTTTGATGCAGAGAGAGACAGAGCATGAGAGGGGGAGGGGCAGAGAGAGAAGGAAACACAGAACTGAAAGCAGGCTCCAGGCTCTGAGCTGTCAGCACAGAGCCTGATGCAGGGTTCGAACCCACAAACGTGAGATCTGACCTGAGCCGAAGTCGGAGGCTTAACCGACTGAGCCACCCAGGCGCCCCAAGAGACTTATTTTAGACCTAAAGTCACCTGCAGACTGGAAATGAGGCAATGGGGAAACATGTATCATGAAAATGGATTACAAACAAAATACAAAATAGCAGTGCTCATAGCAGACAAAATAGACTTTAAACAAAGATTGTTAACAAGAGACAAGAAAACACTCTATAATAATAAAGGGGACAATCCAACAAGAGGACCTAACAATTGTAACTTTTTATGCACCCAACATAGAATCACCCAAAACACATAATACAGAGCAAATACAAAGGAACTAATTGATAATAATATACTAATGAGGGGATTTTAACACCTCACTTATATCAATGGACAGATCATCTAAACAGAAAATACACAAGGAAACAATGGCATTGGATGATACACTGGAAGAGATGGACTTAACAGATATATTCTGCACATTCTGTCCTAGAACAGAAAAATACACATTATTTTCAAGTGCACATGGCATATTCTCCATAATAGATCACATCTTAAGCCATAAAAGAAGCCTCAACAAATTCAAGAAGATTGATGTCATACTATGAAACTTTTCTGATGAAAATGCTATGAAACTAGACATTCACCATAAGAAAAAAATTTATATGAATATATTTATAAAAAAACTGAAAGAGGAAAACATAAAAAATTTGAACTTATTGATTATCAGCAAAGGAATTGCATCAGTAATTTAAAAACTCCCAAAATACAAAAGTCCAGGACCAGGTCGTTTCAAAGTTGAATTCTACCAAACACTTAAAGAAGTGTAAATACCTCTATTCTTCTCAAATTATCCCCCTACCAAAAAAAAAGAAATGGAAAGAAATTTTCCAAATTAATTCTATGAGGCCACCATTAATTACCTTGATACCAAAACCAAATACAAGACACTACTAAAAGACGCCAATGTCCCCAATGAACTTAAATGCAAAAATTCTCAACAAAATACTAGCAAACCAAATTCAACAATGTATTAAAAATAATCATTCACCAAAATCAAGTGGGATTTCTGTATTCCTGTATTGCAAAGTTGGTTCAATATACGTAAATCAATCAACATGATATTCTATATCCATAAAAGAAAGGATAAATACAATGTGATCATTTCAATAGATGCAGGAAAAGCATTTGACAAAGTACAACAACCATTCCTGATAAAAGCCCTCAACAAAGTAGGTTTAGAGAGAATGTACCTCAACATAATAAAGGTCGTGTATGAAACACCCACAGCTAACACCACACTTAAAAACTTTTCCTTTCAGATCCCCTAAGACAAGGATATCCACTCTTACCACTTTTATTCCAGATAGTTCTACAAGTCCTAGCCACAGCAATCAGACAACAAAAATAAATGAAAGGAATCCAAATCAGTAGGATAAAAGTAAAGTGTTCAGTATTTGAATATGAAATGATACTATACATTATGTATATATATATATGTATATGTGTGTATATATATATATGTATGTATATAAAGCTCAAAAGACCCCACCAAATCCCCACTAGAACTGATAAACAAATTCAGCAAACTCACAGGGTACAACATCAATGTATAGAAATCTGCTGCATTTCTATACACCAATAATGAAGGAGCATAAAGAGAAATTAAGAAACCAATCCCATATAATTGCAACAAATACAACAACATACCTAGAATAAACAGCATCAAAGAGTTGAAAGACCCATGCTCCAAAAATTTGGAAACTCTGATGAAAAAAAACTGCAGGCCAAAAGAAATAGAAAAACATTCCATGCTCATGGGTTGAAAGAACAGAAAATA
The DNA here is from genome assembly GCF_006229205.1 of Suricata suricatta. Taxonomy (NCBI): domain Eukaryota; kingdom Metazoa; phylum Chordata; class Mammalia; order Carnivora; family Herpestidae; genus Suricata; species Suricata suricatta. Next base: position 52,276,045 of record NC_043701.1, on the reverse strand, counting down.
TTAAAATATCCATACTACCCAAAGCAATCTACACATTTAGTGTAATCCCTATCAAAATACCAACAGCACTTTTCACAGAACTAAAACAAATAAACAATCCTAAAATTTGTATGGAACCACAAAATACTCTGAGCAGCCAAAGCAACCTTGAAGAAGAAAAGCAAAGCTGGAGGCATTACAATTCTGGATTTCAATTATATTACAAAGCTATATTAATCAAAACAATACAATACTGGCATTAAAATAGACACATAGACCAATAGAACAGAATAGAAAACCCAGAAATAAACCAGCAAGTACATAGTCAACTAGTCTTCAGTAAAGTCAGAAATAATATCTAATAGGAAGGAAAAAAACAAACACAAAAATACTTGTGTCTTCAATAAATGGTGTTGGGAAAACTGGACAGTAACATGTGAAAGAATGAAACGGAATCACTCTCATATACAATACACAAAAATAAATCCAAAATAGATTAGACATTCAAATGTGAGGCCCAAAATCATAAAAATCCTAGAATAGAATGCAGTCAGTAACTTCTCTAACATCAATCAGAATAACTTTTTTCTAGATAGCTCTCCTGAGGCAGGGGAAACAAAAGCAAAACTAAACTATTGGGACTACATCAAGATAAAAAGCTTCTGCACAGTGCAGGAAACAATCAACAAAATTAATAGACAACCTACTGAATGTGAGAAGATATTGGTGAATGATCATATCTGACAGAGTTAGTATCCAAGATATATAAAGAACTTAGAAAACTCAACATTAAAAAAACAAGTAATTCGTGTAAAAATGGGCAGAAGACATGAATCCACATTTTTCCAAAGAAGACATCCAGATGGTCGACATCACTCATCACGGAAATGCAAATCAAAACCATCTTAGATATTACCTCACACCTGTCAGGATGACTAACATGAATAACACAAGAAACAACAGGTGTTGGTGAGGACTTGGAGAAAGGGGAATCCCCTTGCATTGTTGGTGGCAATGCAAACTGGTGTAGCTACTCTGGAAAACAGCCATGGGGGTTCCTCAAAAACTTAAAAATAGAATCCCTCTACAATCCAGCAATTGCACTACTGGGTATGTACTCAAAGACACAAAACCACTAATTTTAAAGGAAACATGCACCCTTAGGTTTGTAGCAGCATTTTTTGCAGTAGCCAAACTATGGAAGCCGACTATTTCCATTGATGGATGAATGAATAAAGAAGATATAGTGTATACATGGAATATTATTCAGCCAATATACATACATATGGAATATATATCCAGCCATAAAAAACAATGAAATCTTGCCATTTGCAATGACATGGATGGAGCTAGAGAGTATAATACTAAGCACAATAAGTTAGAGAAAGACAAACACCATATGATTTTACTCATATGTGGAATTAAAGAAACAAAACAACAACAAACAAAGGGGAAAAAACAAGGAGAGAGAGATGAATGGACTCATAACAATATTTATTTATTTTTGAGAGAGGGGAGGGGAGAAAGGCAGAGGGAAAGAGAGCAAGAATCTCAACCAGGCTACACACAGTCAGTGTGGAGCACAACACAGGACTCAAACCCACAAACCATAAGATCATGACCTGACCTGAAACTCAAACTCTTAGCTGACTGAGCCACCTAGGTGCCTGGGAGAGGCTGACTCTTAACTATAGGGAACAAACTGATGGTTACCAGAGGGGAGGTGGGTGGGTAGATGGGAGAAAGAGGTGACAGGGATTAATTAAGCAGTGCACTTGTCATTTTGAATATCGGGTGTTGTACAGAAGCGTTGAATCACTATATTATACACGTGAAATTAATATTACACTGTAGGTTAACTAACTGGAATTAAAATAAAAACTGAACTCAATGTCTTCCTGGCTTCAAAGGAGCTTGGTATGGTATGTAAGCAGTAATGCAGTCCCGGTCCCTGAATCTACACGTCAGCAATTTTTCCCAACTTGATTCTGGTACTTCTCATTATTAAATTGAATTAGACATTTCTTAAACCATGTCTAACAAGAATGCAAGAAAGAAAGCTAGTTTGAACTCTGCTTCTGATGCCAACAGCATTATATAATGAGGTAAACACTGGTAATTGTGTTTAGTTCAATAACACTTTTAATTATGGTTGAGCTCTCCTTCAGAGTCGATGGATTTTCTGGATGCAAAATAAACAGCTGAAAGTCAACTGAAGGCAGCCTCATGGATTTCTATTGCCTAATTAAAGTACAGACGCATTGCTTTTCCCATTGTGGCCCTGAGCAAAATAAGCTTGTGGCTCAGAGTTTCATCCTCAAAATCCTTTTTGTTTAAATACAAGACTAATAAAATTATATCTTTAGCTCCTGTCCATCCTGCATGCTTATCCTTGGGTCTGGAACATGATAGGTACTTGATTAATTTCTGTTGAATAAAGAAAATGATACTAAAATTAACATACAATGAGGAGTCATAAAATTTGTTGGTTTGGGCTGATTTTGACCATTTCTAGGCACAACGAAGGGTTAATGACTTCTATTTTCAGAACTAATTTCCTTCATGTTTTTCCACTTTTGACTCATTAAATGTTCCCCCCACCCACCTGCCTTGATGTGCATTCTAAAATGATAAATGGAGAAGAATATTAATGTTCCTGGGCCTGTTAATCTCCTGCCTTCTGGCAACATTTATTTCCTTTAGAGAGTTTCATCCATATTTGCTAAATACATAGTGACAAAATAAATCAATGACAAAATTAATTGGAATCAATCGTGGGCTTTTTTGTTGTTGTTCATCCTCCTCTGTCCCCATGTTTCCTTTGAAAAGAGCCATTTCAAAGGAGAGACAGCATTGATCATGTATGCTTATGTTCTTAATCCAACATTTCTGAATGAAACAGGACAAAGGAAATGATGTAAAGCCAATTAAATGGTGATATTTACACTTTCTTTTCTGTTTGTTTGTTTTAATGCTACAGGTTTGGGTCCTGAGCACCTCTGGCCAAGAGAAATAGGCTAATTTCTAGGACAATGGTTAAGGGAGTCAGTTAATGGAATAAGAGTTGATACAAACTTTATGAGGTTTCTATTCCAATTTAGGAATTTTTCCCTCCTCAGTTTCTCTGTTCATTCATATGTATTTTCTCTTTATCAACCTGTAGGTCCTGTGTCCTCAAGCAGATGTCCTTCCTTAATCAATCAGAAAATATCCCATTTTATATTTAAAATGTTTCAACATCAAAATTCAGAGTTTCGTCTACAGGAGAAGAAGATTAAGGAAAAATATTTACTGGAGATTTATAAATGTAATTATATTACCCTAGTGGCTGTTAAATGTTAAGAGGTTTTCTACTTGTATAACAGATTAACATTATCAGGATTTGTAACTGAATCACAACAATAAAAATTGTAAATGAATATATTGCTTTTATATTCTAATTTGAAGAATTCAAGAAATGTATCATTTTGATGGTGTTTGCTTTTGCACAAAATAAGCTTTAGTTGAAAACAAATGTCATTTCTATTCTACGGTTTCAGTGAATTATATATGCTCTGCTTTTCCTCACTGAAATCCAGTAAGGTTTCTCAGTGTTCCAATGTAATAAATATAGTACTCAACATGTGGCTCACAATACAATCTGTTAAGCAGTCTGCAGGACAAAAAAAAAACTGTGAAATGAAACGAATACACACCAGAAATTTTAAAAAGGCTTAAACACTTTTTTTTCCTATCTCAATGCAATTACATCATAGCACAGATGATTCTGCTTTGGGCTGAGTAAATCAGCTTCCACAAAGAAGACTGACCCATGTCCAGTCCTGTGATTTGCACATCTATCTCTTGATTTCTACAATCTCTACATTAGCGGGACAGTCAAGAGTAAAATTATTTGGTTTGTGGCCTTACTGAATTAGTCTGTAAGAAGTGTTTCTATGCCAACTCTATTTCGGGTCACAAGGTAATGAATTCCTATAAAATTACGGAGAGAAGAAAGGATGAGCAAAATTAAACTTAACAAAGCTGGGTTGTCATTAAAGGTGTTTACAGGGGTGATGTGAAGGTATATCTCACACTACATACATGCTAGCCAAAGATCAAATACTCTGCTGGTCCTAGCTGGACCAGGAACAAAGAAGATAAGAGGAATTATGTGTTGAAAACCGGTTTCCAGAGCAATCCTTTAATCTTAACCAACCACAGTCCAAATCTCTGTAAAACTTCAGGAACTCATAAAGTGTGAAGTCTTAACACTAAATCATAGTACCATCTGATAAATACGATGATTTTTCCTTTGGGCAATGAAGAAATAAGGAGTGAAATGTGATAAAAGAAAAGCTTAGTGGAAAGGCTAAAAGGAGAGGTGTGTGTGTGTGTGTGTGTGTGTGTGTGTGTGTGTGTGTGTGTGTGTGTTTTAAGGAAGGGAAGGATGGATTAGATAAATGACCAAGATGGCAGAAAATAAAACTGAGGAATCTCCATGGATACCTAGAGAGTTATAAAACTTTGGTCCATATAGTGTTTAAAGAGCTAGAACCCAGCATCACAGCTCACATGTTTAAGCAGAAAAAAAAATGACAAGTAGAGCAAGAGAATATAAGAAGTGTCTATTAAAAGAGAGATCATAATGTATGTCAAACACATGCAATGCCTATCAGAAGATTTCATTCATTTTTTTCTATAAAAGAGAGGTGGATGATGAGCTGAATAGAAAATATTGTTTTTTCCAAGAAGGTATTTAAATCTTGGATGGAAGAACATTTGAAGCAACCTAAATGCTTCTAAATATATGTAGTATCTATGAATGCCAGGTTCATAGTTAACCCAAGATTGTTAAGAGAATCTGACGCCTGGCGTCAAGGTGGTATACGTCTCAAAGAAGTCCAGTTATGTAGGAGTGGGAACAGTAATTTACGTCATATTCTTTTTTCCCAACTGAAACATCCGTTAATAAGACATATAGTAATTTTAAAATATATGTTGGCTTCTCGAGAGAAAAATAGCTGTCAAGACTTATTTTCAATGTGCAACAATCGTTTATGTCTCTACCATTTAACTGTGTTTGTTTTAAGACAGGGATTTATCCTGAAATGAAGTGGGCACTGCAGGAAGATAGATCAGGTATATACTACAGTTTGAAAGCATGGCCCAACATTAAACATACCTAGGAATATTCAAATCCAGTCCCACACAAAAGATTCCAGTCTCTCTATAATAAAAAAAATAAATAAATTACCACTCTATCATTGAAAGGACTTAGATTGGTAAGTCAACATCCTAATATGCCTTCATTTGGCTAATATAAAGTTAATCTTTCCAGGTATCGGTTATTTTGTCTTACTTACAGTAAGGGAAGAGTTGAGGGGAACCTGGGTGACTCGGTTAAGTGTCTGCTTCTTGGTTTGGCTCAGGTCACGATCTCAGGGTTCATGGGTTCAACAACTTCCACCCTCCCCTCCCTTCCCCTGCATGGGGTTCATTTCATACCACCACCACCCTGGTGGTGATTTCAGGAAAGAAGGTGTGTTTTCCCCACTCGCAGTTTTGAAAATTAATAAAAATAAACCCCATTCACAATTAAGTTGAAAAGCCACCAGGAAGAGGTCTCATACTCTACCCACCTTGCAAATCGCCGAGGGAGGAAGGAAGGCCTTCTATTCTCCCTGGCAACGGCCCAGCCTATAAGAGACAGTCATAGCTCAGCCAATGAGAAGGTGCTATAACTCAAACTCCCAGTTTTCCCCAAAGGACACTTTGTTTACAACAGCCTATTCCTACTCCCCGCTTCCTATATAAAAAAGGGCTCCTTCCCTTTGTTCTGCAGATTTGACTATGCTTTTTGCTGTAGCTTGATTGTTTTCTTTCTGAATATACCCATTTGCTAAAAAAAAAAAAAAAATAAGGCTGACAGGTATTTGTTAAGGTTAACATGGTCCCCTTGGCCTGCTTTATAGACAGATTTCAAATTGTCTCATTGTATCAGTTGGGAGCTAGGAGAGTTTGAATTCAAGATGAAATTCAGGAATGATACGATTCAGGAAAAGTTTAGAACAATGTAAATCATGAAGCCAAAAAAAGTTGAAAGTTTGGTTTTGCAACTACAGATGTTGTTGACAGGGTTTCTGTGACTTCGACCTGAGAGGGCAGTAATTAGGACATTTTGTTGCCATTGTTTTTGGCGGGACTAGTTTATTAAAAAGCATGAGGGACTATTTTTTTTTGAAACATAGTGTTTTTTAAAATATCCTATTGTATTATTCCTGAGATTTTGCAAATCAAGAGTTAGGGATTCCAAATTGGACAATGTAAACTAATAACTGTTTTAAATACTAACTTTTCTTTACACAAAGGGTGGAAATATGATATGAAATATTTCTATTACATACCTTTCAGATGCTGATGAAAAGTGTCTTTTTTCATTATTATTTTAACAGAACTCTAGGCTAAAGATTATTTAATACTTCCTTTTTTTAAATTAAGTACCTATAGAGTGGTAATGAAGAAATACAAAATGATTACAAACATATAATAGGCAATTTATGAAAATGAATGCTTGAAACCTTCTCTGGTGTTTGGCAGGGGACAATAATTTCAACCTAACAACAGTGGAGAATGTGGGAGAGTTGCTCGAATTTCTCATTTTTTTTCCTCCCAGGACTGTTGAACTACTTTTAGAGTGATCTTGTGGAAACAAACAAACACACACAGAGGTTTTAAAATCCCATTGATTGTGGGGTTAGAAATTGTATCTTCCCGTTCTACCTCATACTCACATCATGACCTGGGTCAAGGCAATTAGCCAGCCGGGCACGGGTGCCTTGCGAGGGAATCACATCTGGTCATGCTCACTAGCGCTAAGCCCTGCAGATTTTCCATGTCTCTTAGATTTGACAGTGGCACAGGGCAGAGACGACAGGCATCGCCTTCCCTTGCCCCCTTCCAATTTCTCTGCTCATTTTTCTCTTGAAATTCATGGCCACAGACGGTACCTGGTGAATGAAACCACCCTGTTACCGGTCCCCATATCCGTTAATGCTTCAATTAGTTCTCTGGGGCTGCTATGGAAAAAACAACAAATACTGATTAATGCAGTTAGGTAACACAAAATGAGCTGAGACATTTTTCCAGGTTAAATGACGGATCTAAATTAAAAGATGTTTCTTTCCTAGTTTTTCTGCCTCGCTGTCGTTATGTTTCTTACTAGATAGAAGAAACATACCAGCTTAGTCTGATTTGTCTGCTCATTAGGTTAAGGCCACCAAGAACTTCAAAACCATTGCCTAGTCAGTTGAGAAAATAAGCATTCAAACTAAACTACTTCATAACTCAACTAGGACAATATAGACAAGGAAAAACTAAAAGAATGAACAAAGCAATAATCACACTTAAGCAAATGCATACACATATTCATTGGGAAGATATCTGCAGTTCCATGAAAATGTTTTCAAAAAATTATTGTGTATGTATCTCATTCATACAGATAACTATTTCAATAGAAAAATGTGCAAATTATGAGCATGAAATTAACTCGGGGAATAAGTAAATAATTTCCATCAAACCATGTTCAAATATGCTCTTAATCTTAAAAGTGCCTATATGTTGGTTATCTGATTTCTCTTGTAAATTAAATTTACAAAAAAAATATGTCGTGCTCTTGCACTGTCCCCATTTTGAATATGAAGAATGGGCGGACCAGGTTTTTGGTCTCTCTCAATGTTTGGTGAACAATAAACTGGGTATCTCCTTGAGAAATCACTAAGCAAGTGTTTGTTTCCACTACAAAAGGTCTCTATAAGAAAGTCCCTGTGTGAGACTTTCTTTAAGTACTGCAATGTAGAATAAAGCCTCCTTTGAAAGAAAGAGGAGTTTAAATGGATGTGATACCGCCCAAAATGTATTTTGGTAAATTTTTATGAGATATTGAAAGAATAAGACGTTGTGGTTTAGATAAGAAAAAGTAAGACCAGGGTAGGTGAATGAAGTTTAGGGGCAAACCTGTATTTGACGGAGCACGTAAAATCCTGCTCTGTGTGGATGAAGTACATATGTAAAAATAGACATCACAGTCGAGAGCGTATTGGAGACATCTTGAATGCATTAGAGTTGTTTCCAGTGTATGACTATTACAGTGATGCTATTACGATTTCTGCACATGTTTTCTGGTGAATATGTGTATGCATTTCTTAGGGCGTGTGCCTAGCAGTGGGATTTCTCGGCTAAAGAATATATGCACATATTGAATGTTAGTAGATGCTGTATAACAGTTTTCAAGGTAATTGTATCAATTTAAAATTTTTAAATGTTTGTTTACTTTTGAGGTACAAAGAGGCAGAGTGTGACTGGGGGAAGGGTAGAGGGAGAAGGAGACACAGATTCTGAAGCAGGTTCCAGACTCTGAACTGTCAGCACAGAGCTCATTGCAGGGCTCAAACTCATGAACTGCGAGTTTATGACCTGAGCCGAAGCTGGGTGCTAAACCAACTGAGCCACCCAGGCACTGGTAGTTGGATCAATTTAAACTCCCACCAGCAGTGAATAAAGTTTTATTTATCAACATCCTCAGCAACACTTGTTATGTAACTACAACTCTTTGGCCTTCTGATGGATATGTAGTCATATGACTGCTGATTTTTATTTGCATTTCCTTGAGGGATTAGAGCCACTGGACGCATTTGCCTGCTTATCAGATGCATGAGTACCTTCTCTTTTCCTGTTAGATTATCTGCTTTGTTCTTAGTCATGTGGAAAGGTTGTTCTACATTCTGAATATGGGTTTTGACAATTTTATGTATTGAAGACAAATGTCTTCAACTCTCTGCCTTGAAACTTTCACATTTATCTCTGTGAGCTATCTTAAGTTGATTTCATGTATGGTGGGAAGTAGGGTCAATATTCACCTTCAGTTTCCCTGTGGATGTAGAATTGGTCCAGGATATTTACTGAGAAGACCATCCTCTCTCACTGCATTACTGTGATAGTCTACAATTTTGTAGTTGTTATTATTTGAGAGATTAGGTAACAGTGTTAGAGTAGGCAAATCTTTACACTTTAACAGGATGCCTGGAGACCAGCAGAGAAGTCAAAGCTTGTTATTAGGAAAGTTAACAACCTTCCCTGGCAGCATTCCACAAACTAGACCACAAGAAGCCAGATCTAACTAAACAGGCCCAAGACAGAGAAGGCTGAGACCCTGATCATGTAAGATAGAAAAAGTGTGCAAGCCTGCTCCCAAAGAAATCCCCTCCACAAATAATAAATATTCCACCACAACCACCACCCCAACTTATTTAACAACTGTCAATAAAAGACAGAGACCCAAACCCCAGGCACAGTTCTCTCTGAAGCTCACCCACTCTTGCATCATAAACATGTACTTCCTCTCTTTTTTTGATAAACTTCACCAGCTCTACTCAACCAATGTGTGGTCGTCTTCAAATCATTTTCCTGTGATGAGACTCTGTGAAGAGTCTCTGGCGATGTCTGGATGTGGGCTGGGCAGAGTCCACTAAACCCAGAGATCTTCCTAGTCCACCCAGCAACAAAGATACATGTGAAAGATTATTTCTAAAATTTATACTTTCCATTTTTCTATATCTCTAGTGTGTACCAATACCTCATTGTCTTCATTACTTTCAGTTTCAAATAAGCACCAATAAGTGGTGTATAGGAGCCTCCGGGTGGCTCAGTTGGCTAACTGTCTCACTGTAGGTCAGGCCATGATCTCATGGTTTGTGAGTTTGAGCCCTGAACCAGGCTCTGTACTGTCAGCATGGAGCCTGCTTGGAATTCTCTCTCTCCTGCACTTTCTCTGCCTCTCCCCTGTGTGTATTCTCTCTAAAATAAGTAAACATTAAAAAAAATTTTTAATGAATGATGCATAATTACTCTAAATTTCTTCTTTTTTAAGATTTACTTGATGATTCTTGACTATTTTTATTTCCATAATGATTTTAATATTAGTTTTTTAATATCCATGAAATTAGTTATCTTGCCTTTTGTATTTGTTTATAGCTTTGAAAAATAAAGTTTTAATTTTTCATATATTAAATCTATAAATCTCAATCTTAAAGTTCCCTTCCTTAGATGACATTGGACAGAATATGTAAGTATCAAAAAAACAGTAATAATTTAGGGTTTCTCCATTTTCTTTATTTATACATCCAACCCAGTTAGTTGTCTCCAATTTATTTTGGTTTTAAATGGAAAATGGGGTAATGACTTTATGGTTTTCTTAGTTTCTATTCAATCTTCCAAACAAAGTATCAAATGAGTCTCTATATTACACACATTATCTGTTTTGTAATACAGTGAGGTTAAGAATACATACGATATTAAAAATCAAGGTCAGTGGGGTCCCTGGGTGGCTCAGTTAGTTAATCATCCAACTCTTGATTCTGGTCAGATCATGATGCCAGCGGCTGGGATCAAGGTGCTCATCGGGCTCCATGCTGAGCAGGGAAACTCCTTGTGATTTTGTTCTCTCTCTCTCTCTCTCTCTCTTTCTCTCTCTCTCTCCCTCTGTCCCTCTCCCCTGCTCATGCTCTCTCACTTAAAAAAAATGAATTAACAAATTAATTAATTAAATTAAAAATTTTAAAAATCAAGTTTAGTAAAAATGGAATATTTCTCTATTACAACTACAAATTTAGTGATCCCAGGATGGGTTAAAAACAGTGAATTTGAATAGTGTCGGTATTTGAATACTTGAAATGAATAATTTCAGAAAGTATATTTAGATAAATGGAAAATTTTCCCCCCAAAAATTGAGTTCAAAGTTTTTGTATCTGAATTTGAGTGATTTATTTTTTCTGGCAACCATTCACGATACTGGCATTTATCAAATATTCACTTTATGTAATATCTTTGAAATTCTTTTGTTTCTTTTAAAATTTCAAAACCCCCTACTGTAACTGAAAAGCTTATTGAGGTGACTGTTTGATATTATATTAGCAAGTAGATCCTAATTCAGTGTCAGAATTTTATTTCTTTTCCTTTGTGTATTTCTATTAAATAGTGGGATAAAATGAGAACCTTATAAAGAATTACTTTACTTAGTGGGGACATGGGGAAATGGATTTTCAGAAATAAGGATTACACTTGTTTAGGGAATGTTGAGTAAGCCTTCTGGAACCTACCATTTGTGTGTGTATATATAAAAGTTAAATTCAGTTTACTGCAAGAATGGAGCAGACAAATATCAGTGAGGCCTTTTGCTCTAAGGGGTGACTTCTGGGCTCAGCCTGTCCTCTGCCGCCACACTAATGGATTACAACTTGCCCCTGAGGGAAGCGTTCACTTCAGGACAACCTTTGATTAACCTGCTCAGGTCAAAAATATCAGAAGAATAAACAGCAGCAGAGAAAATCAAATGTTCCTGTGTAAAAATACGGGAGCAAAGATCAAATTGACAGGGCTTTAGATTCTCAGATTCATCAGGCTTATGAAAGTTGAAAGTCACAAACCTTTTTAAAGTTATGTTGCCGAAAGTGGTAGGGAGCATTATTACAGGAAAAAAAAGTTGAGACTTCTCCCATTTTCATTTGTCACTCGGGTCCACGGTGAGCACATCAATTCTCCAGAATCCACAACTGGGTGATATCATGTCTCTTATCAATTTGTAAAGCACTGACATGTTTTATTAATATGGTTCTAAGTCTTTAGCCAAGATATTAATAAAAAATGAGAAAATCAGACATGGTGGTGATCTCTGGTGCACCCTGTGTGATGAACCAATATAGTAGGCTATAAATGTTCTCCTAGAGCACATTTAAAAGCCTCTTTTTTGAGCCTCATTTCTGGGACAACATGTGCATTCCCTAAAATATTAAGACTCCACCCCAAGAGTTACATTGAAATATGAGTGCTTTGTTCTTTTCATTTTCAAAATGTGCTCATTATAATTCAGAAACAGAAATGATGGATGAGAACACCAGCTAGTTGACTTAATAGTGTTGACATGCTATTCTACATTTTAGACAGCCTCAGTAAACAAAAATAAAAGTATATTTAATAAATCCCATGCTCTCATTTTAGAAAAGTTGCATTACAAGATGAATTAAGAGTAATTGAAGGACATTACCTGTTCTTAAGCCTAATGTAATTACTTTATTATGGTAATACAAATTAATTTCAAATTACTTTAATTTTATGATCATTATATGACAGGTTAACTATTGGTATAAAAGAGATCAATAATCATTCATATACTAGAAAACATAAAAATATATGTAAACATTTCATATTCTAGAAAATCTTCTATAAACTGGAAAATCTGGTGATACATTAATGATTGTCTCTTTCCCTAGATAGAGATTATAAAATACAATTAATTATGATATCACAACTACCTCTATGAGTACATATTAGGTAATTCAATTTCACTTATTTTTTGTATATTTTATGTACCTAAATTTGCATCTATGATGTATCACATTCTGTTTATAGGTCATGCATGTTTTTTACACATTTGATGCCAAGAACAACTTAGCATGTTTTGCAATTTGGACTTTGAACATAATAATTTGTGGTCTTAGTTACCACTCATCTCTTAGAAGATAATTCAAAAACCATGATTTAATCCTAACCAAATCAAATTTATCAATGATTTATGTTACTCTAAATCATTTTTCATGTATAAAATTAAAACCAATGTTTCTGACATCATCATATATTCCCTTCAGTCTTTTATAACAGTAAAATACCCTGTTTCAGTCATATGTACCATGCCAAATCAATTGTTTGCTTCTTGTTTTTTCTTTCTTGACAGACAAGGTCACTTGGGATCTTACCTATGTGCCACGCCCCAAGCTAACTCTGTCTCTATTTTTAATGTTTATTTATTTATTTTGAGAGAGAAAAGGAAGGAGCACAAGTCAAGAAGGGAGAAGGGTCAAGAGAGAGAGAATCCCAAGCAGGTTCTGTGCTGTCAGCCCCAGAACCTGATGTGGGGCTTGATTCCATGAACAAAGAGATGATGACCTGACCCAAAATCAAGAATCGAAAGCTTACCTGACCAAGCCACCCAGGCACCCCTCCCAAGCTATCTGTATGTCATACTCTGATTTTATGAGTGGATGAAGATTTTCAAATTATAAGAGTATAAATTAAATGCCTGAGCATTTCAGATTTAAGACATTTACCTTTTACCTTTCACCAAATCTTTGACTCAAGGAGAAACTCTGATAAATTTATTATTTATTATTTTCATCCATAAGGTCATTGGCTTGAAAATCCTTCTAAGATTCTAGTACTTTCTACTCCATTTATTAACTTTGCTATTATCTTTAAGGAACCAGCCTACTTCTTTGAAAACCTCAGGACCATGGTACCCAATGATGGATCTTTCAAAAACTTCTTGCCTCATTATTTCTAATATTTTTATCATCTGTCCTTTTCTTTTATCTAACTGCAGAGTGTAACATAGCAAAATGAGCAATATTCTACATAATGCTAGTTGTCTTCTAACATCTTCTCCGACCTGAAGCAAGGCAGTGTTTTTTATATAATCATTCAGAACTTTTACTAACCTATCAGCTGTCACAAACCCATCAGCATTAAGCACTCAACCATATCCTTCACTGAATCAAATTTTCTTCACTAGAAACGGACTTCAGACATACCTTAGCTGCTCCCTGCCTTCATGTTCCATCCCCAACCTAAGAAAAAAATAGTGTTATTATTTGATATTATCCTTATGCAACTGACAAGCAAACAACCTTGTCTCACAATAAATCAGAATCCAAAAAAAGTCCGGGTCTTAAATCTGAACAAATAAAATCTATTTTTTTCTATAGACATACAATGTCACTGAATCATTTAGAAACATCACTAGCTACCCACCTATCTTTTATGATAGATTGTGTGAATGATGCCAGTAATAGTAAGACTATGCTAGTGCATGAGACCACAAAAGAAAAGAAGTAAAGCGATATCTTTAGTTCAGCAAAACTTTGAGACTGGGATGATTCGCTGATATTTTTCATTTAGTGCTGTCAGTTTTAAAGACACTTACTCTGCACTGGGAATTCATATTGGGGAGATTACTTGTGAGAATTTTTATATGGACTCTAATGAAATCATTAGAACGCACCTGCACAAGGGGCTCAGCCTAATTAACTTCATTTCCATGCAAACCTTTCAACATTGTCATGCCAGGATAATAAGAAATTATTTTTTCCCTCTATCGATGGTGGTGGCTGCCAAAACAGAGCTGCTCAGTAAGGTCTGCCATGACATTGCCTCTAAGAGAAGGCAGGCAGAGAGAGAGCAAATGTATAACAACAATAAAAAAGATTTGAGGGGTACCTGAACGACTCTGTCGGTTGAGCGTCTGACTTTGGCTCAGGTCATGATCTCGTGGTTTGTGAGTTCCAGCCCCGCTTTTGGCTCTGTGCTGACAGCTCAGAGCCTGGAACCTGCTTCAGATTCTGTGTCTCCCTCTCTCTCTGCCCCTACCCAGCTTGCACTCTGTCTCTAAAAAAAAAAAAAAAAAAGAAAAGAAAAGAAAAAAAAGAAAAAAAAATTTTAATCTGAAATATCAACAGCTTTCACTGCCTCTTAGATCCTTTATTTTCTCCAATACCATTCATTCACAAAATACAAAAAGTGCGGGAAACACACAAATCTACCACACTAGAGCTAGTTACATAATAAACAATAAAAAAGTGTCAGCTTCTTCACTTCTCATCACCTGGATTTCCTGATCCTCTTCTATACACTGACTGACTCTGTCAGTAATCAGGAAGGAACCCTTTAAGGAAGCAGGGAATCTCCTTCTAAACACACAAATGATGGTGTCACTTCACTCAGCCCTCTTTGGTTTCCACTCAATATTCTAGTTTGCCAGCAAACCACACAGCATTGATTTAATACATGATCATAGATACATCTCCTTCAGTACTCAGAATATTTTGGGTGCATTTAGTTAGAAGGTAGCTTCCCTGACCTACTCCAGTACACTACTTAGTTCTTCTGTGACTTGAACACAGCACTGCTAATGGTTCAGTCTCTAGAAAAGTACTGTCCTAGATTTGGATCATATTAGGCGAATCAACCTTAAATATTTATGGGTGTCAACATAGGTGGATATGAGAATTCTGTTATAGTCTATCAATGAAATGCTTATGGTTTCAGGTTTCAGGAGATATTTTGAAAATGTAGAAATAAGTTTTTTACAGACCAGAAAGTCTTAGGAGAAATAAATTTCTTAGAATAAATTGCAGAACTTTAAGAATGAGTAGCTCCGAATGGAATTTCTTGTCTATTCTGTATATTAATACTAATGAATTCTTAATCACAACCACCTAAAAGAAGGAACAAAGACAGAATGAAAAAGTAAAACCAAGTTATAGCTCATTTTTAGACAGAGTGGACCCAGAAAACAAATTTAATAGATATTATCCCCTTAGAATTTATCAAGGCAAATAAATATTTTCCAAATAATTGTGCCCTAAGAGTTAGGTTTACCTACAATTAAGTTTTATTTTTCATTACCATTTGAATAGTTAACACCTATACATCCTATTTTGTGACAACAAAAGCATTTTATATGATTTATTTTGTAAGTTCCTGAGAAATAAGGTCAATTGCAACCATCACATGCTTTTGATAGGAGTAACTAACATGAAGAAGAGGAAAGAGTATATAGGAATGATCTTGGTATTTATGTTTATTTATTTTTGAAAGACAAAGAGAAACAGAGCATGAACAGGGAAGGGGCAGAGAGAGAGGGAGACACAAAAGCTGAAGCAGGCTCCAGGCTCTGAGCTGTCAGCACAGAGCCTGACATGGGGATCGAAACCTCAAGTCATGAGATCATGACCTGAGCCTTAGTCAGACGTTCAACTGACTGAGCCACCCAGGTGCCCCTGATCTTCCTACTTTATATGTAATAATTCAAGAGCTGATAGCAAATAAAGCACCATTAGAAGAGAGAGAAATCCAGAATAACACATGGAATTCCTTAGTATCAAATTCTAATGATGATGAAGACCATGCCGTATTTTGTGGGGACAGTTAACACTTTGTTTTTCCGTCTACATGCACTATTTCTCATCATGGTATCCCAGCTTGGGTCATGGAACACCAGGACACCATTTATCTCAGAATCGGGAATAAAAGAATGTGCCCAGAAAACAAAGGCAATAAACATTAACATTTGAAACTAAAATCTATGGCTATATCAGTGACCTTTAATAAGTTAAGAATCACTCTCATACTCTATGGTAAAACATACTTATTGTCTTTCAAAATTTCTAAACTAAATGAGTGCATCTGCTCAAGAAGAAGCCAAGGAGAGTGTACAATGTGCATACAAAGTGAGGTCACTGGGCATTTGTCATGACTAGTGGTAAGTCATGGAAACACATGGCCTCACGCTGTGTTTGTGTTTGGGAATGAGTGAGAAATTCTTACTGTATTGGCACAGGAGAGGAAAATTCAAGAGATTTCCCTCCTGTTCATGGCATTACTGACATATTGTAGGAATAGTGAGGTAGAGGTCTCATTTGTGTGGCAGAGCTCACTTATTTGCGGTCATGAGTTAATACAGGAAGGTAGTGGAAGCTTTCTTCCTTGGAATTCAGGTTAGGGATTAGCCGAGGCAGAGTTGTTTACATGGTCAACTGTCTGGACAAGGGTATATTGAATCAAGAGAGATATTGGATTATCCTACAGACTCTCGGATCTTTCAGTGGATACTGGTGATACATGTAAGGACTATGTAGGATGACTTCCATAGGTAGAGATAAGGTAGCAGAAGATTAAGAGTTCTCAAATAGGGAATGGATTAGAATTCCCTACAAATATGAGGTGACATGTGGGTAAATAGCAGAAAGATGAAAGGGAGGAAGATATCCTCAAATGATGAGGAGAGCCAAGGAATCTTGGAATTTGACTAAAAATCCTTACAAAAGACCAATTTTGATACTCAGAAAGAATAGAGGCTTAAGACAACCAATCCAATTATATATAGGGAAGAAAACGTATCTTGTTGCATAATGGAGTCCGAAGGATGAAATCCATATCTATCCTTCCACTCATATTATTTCTTTTTTCTTTCATTTCTTTTCTTGAAACTCTGGCTAAAGTTGGGTCATAATGGGAAATATCAATAATAATGGATAAAATCACAATATTTAAGTTTTACTGTAAAACTCCTTTATCTTTAGGCAGAAAGAAGAAAGTAGCTCTACAATTTGTTTTTGAATATTTTTGATATGGTAATTCACAGCTACCAGCTTGGAATATCTCACCTTTCAAAGCTTTGAAGCATGGAGAATCTTTGAATATTTCAATATTTTTCTCTTGCAATGCAGAAGAGGAAAATCTGATTTCCAGAAGCCAAGGAAAAGAATTCCTTCAACACTTAGCCAATATTTAATTTCACAGAAGCTGGAGGAAATGCATACAGCCCTTGGAAAAGTAACATTAGCGTTATAAACCCAAACCTCATGATCAACTTAAAAATATGGCTTTTTAATACAGGTAGTTGAGAAAAGACAATTTCTCTATTGATGAAAATCCTGAGATTAATTACAAGTGTTAGATAATTAAAATTTTAATACATTAAATATTTTGAAAAAATTTTTAAGGTCAAGTATTTGGAAAGTGTCCCATTTCCTATTTTTTATGTTTATTATTGTTCTTATTACTAGTTCTTGTATGACAACACATCACACCGACATAGATAAAATTCTACATTTGGAGAGAAAGAAGGAAGTAAAAGTTCTGTGGGATTGAGAAATGTATCTAATTTGTTTGCTTTTGACTTTCCACAGTACTGGTAGAGAGTGTGCATGCAATAACGTTTAGTATATTTCAGATAAATAAAAACAGGACTTTACTGAAGAACTGCTTGAAGTTAGTCGATCAGTTGCATTTCGCACTTTTGAAAATAGACTTTTTCTGAGGGGTATTTATTTAGTTCTTAAATATTATTTTTGGGGGTGTCTGGGTGGCTCAGTCCGTTGAGTGTCCAACCTTGGCTCACATCATGATCTAACAGTTCCTGGGTTTAAACCCTGCATTGAGCTCTGTGCTGACAGCTCAAAGCCTGGAGCTTACTTCAGATTCTGTGTCTCCCTCTCTCTCTGCTCCTCCTTGACTCATGCTGTGTCTGCCTCTCCTTCAAAAATAAATAAACTTTAAAATATTTTTAAAATAATATTATTTTTGGGCACACTTGCTTATAGACACTTATAAAAATGGATGCAGTGAAAGCAACTTGTCACAAAAAATTATTTTTTTCATTTTTTAAACAAATATTCTCTAGTCTGTGGAAAACGAGATAATGCTTTAATTTTGCAATATACATAATTGTTCATAAATAAAAGCTGAACTGAACAAAAGACAGCCACCAAAAGAAATTTTTATAGACAGCCTGAACTCTTATTCTCTGTCTTCCAGCCTCTTAGGATAATTCTTAATATTTACAAATGAGGGGGAGCTCTACAAAAATGTATCAGAATATGGCACATCTCTGAGGCACACGCTCGTCACAAAAATATTTTTAAATGAATCTGCAGTGAAAACAGCAAGAGGATAGAACACAATTCTCGTAATCAGGAAGACATTTACATTTTCATAGAATTGGCATGGTTGAATAGATCAATATTCATATCCCAGCCCAGAGTAAGTCTATTTCAGATGAATGAGGGCAAACACGTTTTAAAGAGCAAATGAGAAATGGAAGTGTGTATAAGCAACTGAGCACATTATAATAATGACTGATGTGGACTTATTCTTATAAGGTCAAATAAGGATATTTTCTAATGCATGACTAAATCATTTTAATCAAGGAATATTGATGTGTAACTTCCAACTGAACTAAAACCAAACGTGTCCATATGAGTCAGGAAGGCATTTATATTTTAAGTTAGAATTAAGAAAATACAGAAATATCTAGTGTCTATTTGGGACTCAGAAAATCTCCTTATTTATGATAAATAAACCAAATTACAATGGAGATGGTTAAAATTAAGTTTTCCATATTAGGGCCAGACTATAACTTTTAGGGGGTTTAGAAAATTCTACAGAAAGCAACACAGAAAGAGGGGAAAGCCCAAGAGGCATCAATGGGCATTCAGCTATGAGCAAAAGAATCAAAGAAATAAAGGATACTGTTCAATTGTGAGACAAATAGTCTTTACAATAACGAATACTTGAAAAGTCAAAAATATGAGAAAGGTTTTTATGCAAGACATAGAATTAAAGGATTGGACAAAATGTGTAATGGAATAAGGGTAGACAGTATTTTGCATTTATATTAGAAAACAATGTGGAATTAAAATAGTCATCTCTATATCATTCCTTTGCTAAAAGTAGTGAAGGTTTTATAAAAACTGAGGGTTATGATTACATACTTGGAGGAGGATAAAATTGAGGTAAAACTTATAGAAGCAAAACCTCTCTGAATATACCAGTTGATATAGGATTATATATACCAGTTAAAAGATTTCTGCATTTTGAAATTTATAAATTAATGACACATTCAAAAATATAAAACAGTAAATCTTAAAATAAAACAGAAACAAATAAGTCTAATGGTGCATCAAATAGGCAACATACCTGCCCAGAGAATAAAAATAATTCCCCCAAAATGGAAAAAAATGCAATGCCCATTCGAAGGTATGTTCAAAAATGTTTTTAAATGATAAAGAAACTTAAATTTAACTCAGAAGGTCTATTGGCAAGAGTTAATTAGTATTATAAATTACTCACATTGAAGGATAAATAACACATAAGTAAATGTATTACTGATGTTAGAAATAAAGGTTTCACAAAAAGAGAAAATCTAGAATATATAAAATCACAAGTTTTTAAAAGACTCTGATAATAAATAGAATTTCAAATTTCAATATCATAGTATGATGTTTTAAAAATATTTTTTCCTGCACTGCTAGCCTAAAGAGTCTACAAGGTACGATACTTAAGCCTCTATTTCTTAATTTCTTTTTTTTAATGTTTATTTATTTATGAGAGAAAAAGACATAGTGCAAGTGGGAGAGGGACAGAGACAGAGACACACAGAATCTGAAGCAGGCTCCAGGCTCCGAGCTGTCATCACAGAGCCTGACACAAGGCTCCAACTCATGGACCATGAGATCATGCCTCAAGCCAAAGTTGGACACTTAACCAACTGAGCCACCCAGGCGCCCCTCTTAAGTTTTAAATCTCATTTTCCACTAAAGGAAACAGCCTCTGCTGAATCAACTGGTGCTTTCATATTCTTTATCAATCTGTCAAATTATCCCATGTGTTTCCTTTCTTCCCTGATATAAGAAGATGCAGAATTAGCATTTCAAATTGACTGAGTCATTTTCAGATAGTGTTAGACAAAAAATTCAAGGATCATCTTTTAATCTATGCACGAATGGAGCTTTCTGACGCCAGGGACAATGCTGAAGAGGAATCACAGAATTCCAGATAATTTTAAATTCTGTTAGAGCTAAGGAATTTTGAATAAATTTGAAAGAATAGGAGAAAGCTGAAGTTACCATACTTATATCGACCAACTAGATTTTAAATCAAAGACTGTAACAAGAGATGAAGAACATTGTATCATAAATAAGGGGTCTAACCATCAAAAAGTTCTAACAGCTTGGGAGCACAGAAATCAATTAATTACAAACATAAAGAAACTCATAGTACTACAATAATAGTAGGGTACTTTAATGCCCACTTACAGCAATAAACAGATCACATAAGCAAAAGGACAAAATGGCTTTCTTTGAATGACATACTAGATTGAGTGGACTTAACAGTTGTGTTCATAACATTCCATCCTAAAGCAGCAGACTATACTTTCTCCTTGAGTGCACATGGAATGAAGATTCTCTCCAGACTAGATCACATATCAGTCCGCAGCAGGTACAAAAAGATCAAGATCAGACCATGCATATTTTGGATCACAATGCTATGAACTTGAAGTCAACCACAGAAAAAATGAAGGTAAAGAAAATCCTACTAAAGAATTTCCAGGAAACTAAAGAGCACATTTTTCAAAATACATGTAAGTAAATGAAAATGAAAACACGACAGTCCAAACCCTTTGGGATGCAGCATTCATTCTTAAAAAAATCCTCAACAAAGTAAGGATAGATGGAACATACCTTAACTTCTTAAAGGCCATATATGAAAGACCCACATGAAATATCATTCTCATTAGGGGAAAACAGAGTCTTTTCCCCTATGGTCAAGAGCAAAACAAAGATGTCCATCTCACCACTGTTATTTAACATAGTCCTGGAAGTCTTAGTCTCAGCAATCGCACAATGAAAAGAAATGAAAAGGCATACAAATCAACAAGGAAGCCAAACATTCATTATTTGCATATGACACAATATTCTTTGAATAAAAACCTGAAACTCTCCACCAAACACTTGCTAGAACTAATATAAATTCAGCTAAATTGCAGGGTAAAATCAGCATACAGAAATCTGTTGGGTTTCTGTACACCAATGATGAAGCATCAGAAAAACAAATCAAGGAATATTTTATATATATATATATATGATATTCTTTGATATATATGTAAATATAAAACTGTATTTTATAACTATACTCACAGAGAGATACACAATGAGAGATGGATGAGGGAGATGGCTAGGTGGGTGATGGGCATTAAGGAGGGCACTTGTGATGAGCACTGGGTGTTGTATGTAAGTGATAAATCACTGAATTCTACTCCTGAAACCAATATTGCATAGTATATTAACTAACTAAAATTTAAATTAATGCATCAAAAAATAAAGAAAAATAAAAATATAAAACAGGAGAAAGAAAAAACATGGGAAGAATTAAGATCCATAATATATTAAAAGGGTTTCTAGGACGTCTGGGTGACTCATTCAGTTAAGCATTGGATTTTAGTTCAGGTCAGGATTTCATGGTTCATGGGTTCAAGCCCCACATAGGCTCTGTGCTGAACAATTGCTCAGAGCCTGGAGCCTGCTTCAGATTCTGTATCTCTTTCTCCCTCTGCCCCTCCTCTGCTCATGCTCTGTCTCACTCTTTCTCTCAAAAATAATAAATGTAAAAAGGTTTTTTTTAAATAAATAAATAAATAAATAAATAAATAAATAAATAAATAAAAGGCTTTATAAATCAGCAAGAAAAAAATGCAGCCCAAGAGGGGAAAAATGGACAAGGGATATGGTCATTCAATTCACAGAAGTAAAAAAAATCCTCACAATGGACCATGCGAGATGAATAGTTTCACCCCTCCATTGATCAAGGCAATACAAGTTAAAACACTGAAAAATCAGGGTCTTCTTTGCTTATTTAATAGAATATTTAAAAAAACTTTTTTTTACGATTTTTATTTATTTTTGAGAGACAGAGAGCGCAAGCAGGGGAGGATCAGAGAGAGAGAGGGAGATACAGCATCTGAAGCAGGCTCCAGGCTCTGAGCTAGCTGTCAGCACAGAGCCCAACACGGGGCTTGAACCCAAACTGTGAGATCATGACCTGAGCCGAAGCCGGACGCTTAACCGACTGAGCCACCCAGGCGCCTCAATAGAACATTTTTTAAATGTTAATTACATATACTATTGGAGAGGATTTGGAGAATCAGTCTTTTCCTGTCAGTTTTTCCTATTGATAAAACCATATATTGGAAATGTAATTTTGCAAGATTTGACAAAAATATAAATGGATGCATTTCTTTGAACCCCCAAAACCATCTAATTAAAGTTTATTATGTTATAATAATCACAAACATGGATGACAAAGTTAAGATAAACTGGGATAATCACTTTGAAAAACTCAGTCTGGCACAAGTTTATACATCTAAGTTTACACACTCCCTATTTAACATCAAGGACAGTTACAAAGTATGTCCTAAAGCACTCGTTCTCATTGTGTGGTCTTTAAGCCCCTGAGTGTCCCCAAGACTTTTTTATGGGGTTAATGATTTCAGAGCTATTTTCACAACAGAACTAAGGTGTTTAATTTTTTTTTTTTTTACCGCGCTGACATTTGCTTTGATCGAGCAAAAGCAGTGTAATTAACACAGTTGGCACCTTAGCAAAAATGAACGCAGTGTCACCAATCTGTACTCGCAGTTTTATTATTCACCACCACAGAGTACTTGGGGGAAAATGCCAGTTTTACTTAGAAATTCCAAGATAAAAAGCAAAAACAATAGTTGATTTTATTAAGTCTCAGTTTTTAACTATGTCCCTTTAATGTCTTCTGTGCAAGATGGAATTATTTGAGTTGCAAGCTGAACTTGCCACTTTATTTTAAGGAATATTACTTTAACTTGTAAGAATGACTGACAGGAAAATTAATGCCCTGCCGATAGTTCATAAAACTTAAAATAGTGAGCTTATCATTTCAAGGAAAGCCTTTAATGGTATCTGTTGTCATGATAAAATGTAAGCTTTCAGGTGATACTTAGAATTTTTAAATATATGTATCTCTCATCATGAGTTTGATAGCTTCTTTCCACTTAAAGATGTAGTTATGAAATAAGTGGGGTACTAATAAATTTGATTTAAAAATATTTTTCAATAAAAGATGCCATTTGGAAGATGTGCATAATAACTTGATGAATCAATATTTTCCAAATGACTAATGTATGAAATTGCAAGACCATAAATGGTTAAAAAGTCCATTCAGATTTCAAGAAAGATCAATGGACTTTAATGTGAACAGTGAAACAGTACACTGCATCCAAATCTTAAGGTTTTGCCACCTGCTGAGTTTTGTGTAGTGTCCATAATTGTCTGAAAAGCAATATTATGTGAGTCCTACACTTGCCAGCTACCTACCTGTGAGAAACTTGGTTTCTTCCCTTCCCACCAAATACTAAACAGTAACAAATTTAATTCAGAAGTAGACAGCAGAATATTCTGGTCTTTTATTATGCCAAACAGTGAAGAGATTTGCAAAAAATGTAAAACAATTTCAATTTTCTCAATAATTTTGTTGTTCCTTTGCAAAACAGAATCATAGTAGATCAACATATAATGAATGCATTATTGATATTTTAAGTGGATTCATACATATTTTAAATTATCTTTTTTAAATTTATAATATGCAAATGTTGATGATACAACTTACTTAGAAACTCTCCAAGGTCTTTAATAATTTTTAAATTGTAAAGCAGTGCACAGACCAAAATGTTTGAGAACCACAGTCCTAGGGAAACTCATGAAGTTGTGCAACAGGATATATATTCATATCAAACATAGAAATACACATTTTTAGCAAGATTCTTCTAATAGCTGGAAATGTGATATAATTCAGTGTCCACCAACATTTGAATAGAATAAGCCACAGTTTATTCTTAAAAATAGAATGGAACAGTGTCAGTGAAAAATGAGACTAAGTGAAAAAAGCAAGATCCAAAGATGTTAAATATAGTTCCATAGATGATGAAATTATAAAGATAAAAAATAATATGACCCTGAATAAGGCAGGCAGAATAGCCATTATACTGAGGAAAAGGTTTGTGACTGAGGTCAGGCGTTTTCAAAGCTTTTTGGCTATTGGCAACATTCTATTGCTTGATCTCCATGGTAGTTATATGGGTAATCACTTTACAATGAATTATTCAACACACCCTGTAAGCTCTGTATTAATTCAAAACAGTATTTGTTTAGCTGCTATTAGGGAGATATATTCTCATTGATTAGTGGGTTTCATTTCTGAATCTAATCACAGCTTTGCAAATGAAAAGAAGGTGAATTTAGGAATGAATCTGATTTAGATACAAAGTCTAATTTCACCACTTACTAGGAGAGAAAATGTAGCCTGGTTATTTCACCTTTCAGAGCTTCATAGTTTATTTTCTCTTAAACTAGGGGATAAAAAATTGCTTTATAGAATTGTTTTGAGATTTCAACAAGATGCTATAATACAGCAATCTTTGGTAACAAGAGTGTACTTCTATTCCTGTCTTTGACATTAAAGGCATCCCTGAAATCATCATATATTGTGAAAGCCAAGAGTATTTTTCAGCAGGTATGAGGTGAGGGGTCATCTGAGTTTGTTGCTTTTCCTGTGACAGCAGCTGCTTTCTGCTTTTGTTAGGTTGGACAGAAGTTGGGCGGGAACTTGATACCAAGGAGCAGAGCATTTCTTAAAAGCCATTACCTGGTAACTAAATCCAGGAACTGAGTCAGAAACCCAACAAGAATTCTGTGCATAAGAAGTAGTACTAGGTAGGGGTGCCTGGGTGGCTCAGTCGGTTGAGCAGCCAACTTCTGCTCAGGTCATGATCTCATGGTTCATGGGTTCCAGCCCTACATCAGGCTCTGTGCTGACCATTTGCTCAGAGCCTGGAGCCTGCTTTGGATTCTGTGTCTCCCTCTCTCTCTGACTATCCCCTGCTCACACTCGGTGTGTGTGTGTGTCTCTCTCTCCCACAAAAATAAATGTTAAAAATAAATTAAAATTACAAAAAGAAGAAATAGTATTTGGGAGATAGTGTCACCATTTAAAGTTCCAAATGAGTGGCAGGGCATCATTTGCCTGTTTATGAAATAATAAATACTTCAGATTAACCCTTTGAGATGCAGCTGTCTAGATTCTCAGTGTATGCAAATCTTAGAATAGGAGAATAGGCAACACATGAAAACACCTGTCAGAATGGATAAAATCAAAACAATAAGAAATAGCAAGTGTTGGCAAGGAGGTGGAGAAAAAGGAATGCTCATGCACTGTTTGTGGGAATGTACACTGTTGCAGCCACCGTGGAAAATAGTATGAAGTTTCCTCAAAATATTAAAAAAAATACCAGGTCATTCCACTACTGGGTATTTGCCCAGAGAAAATGAAAACATGAATTTGAAAGGATATATGTGCCCCTGTGTGGTTTTATTTGTAGCATTATTTACAATATCCAAGATATTTATAATAATCCAAGTTCCCATCCATAGATAAATGGAAATTCTTTTTTATGGCTGAGTAATATTCCATTATGTATATACGTATGTATGTATATACATAATGGAATATGGAATATTACTCAGCCATAAAAGAGAATGAGAATTTGTCATCTCTAACAACCTAGATGGACCTAGAGCATATTTTTGCTATGTGGAATAGGTCTGTCATGAAAGACAAGTACCATATTTCACTCATATGTGAAAACTGAGAAACAAAATAAACAAAG
The DNA here is from genome assembly GCF_006229205.1 of Suricata suricatta. Lineage (NCBI taxonomy): Eukaryota > Metazoa > Chordata > Mammalia > Carnivora > Herpestidae > Suricata > Suricata suricatta. Next base: position 52,249,944 of record NC_043701.1, on the reverse strand, counting down.
AAAAAAAAAAGAGATAAGCAAACAAACAAACAAAAAATAGACTCTTAATTACACAGAACAAACTGGTGGTTGCCAGGGGGGATGTGGGTAGGGGATGGGTGAAATATGGAAAGAAGATTAAGAGTATATTTATCTTGATGAATACCAAACAATGTGTGGAATTATTGAATCATTATATTGTATGCCTGAAACCAATATAATGGTATGTTTATACTTCAATAAAAAAGGGGGAAAGACAATAATGACAATTTGAATCTATACATAGATGATTTAGGTCAGTTGTTCTCCACAATTTGTTGTCAGGAAACCCTTTAAAAGAAGATGGATATAACCATCAAAGTTAACCATGTTAGAAATTAAAATGACAAATTTCAACTATATGCATGAAACTATTTGTTTTATAATAATAATAAACTCATTAAAGAATAGCACACGTAACATACTTTATGAAAATAAACTATATGTCCAAAATAAAAAAAGTGTATATATATACACACACACATATATATATATATATACATATGTACACACACACACATATATATGTATATTGAGAAGAATAGTATTGCTTTACACTTTGCAAACCTGGTTTAATCAACAATAATTTGATTCATACTTGTTCCTGCAGTGACTGTTTCAGTATCCTTCACTAGAACCTCTGTTAAACTCCACTGCCCACCGACAAGGCATGGGAAAGAGAAAAAATAAAAAAATAAAAATGCATTATTCTGAGAATAGTTTTTCCCTGGAAGACTTCTGTCAAGGTTCCAGGAGCACTCAGGTTCCCCCAAGAAACTCTCTGAAGCTGGTCAGTTTAGAAGCAGAACAGGGTCCCCAGTTTGTCCACTAAATCTGTTCAGGATGCTGCCGTATTGGGATTTGTGGTCTTGCCAAACTGTAATCTTTTTAATGATAGAATCCATGTTAGGTAGAGAGAAGTAAGAGCAGGAAGAATCAAAGGGCATCAGAAGTAGAAATGGGATTCTAGACTGCTCAGATATTTTCTGGCGTGATGTGCTGTGAGGCCACCCACGCAGCATTTCCTCCATCTGGCTTATTATCTTTGCACTCTTCAGCACGTGTCAGGGTGCCACAGCTTTAGATTAGTCTCAAACTTCCTTCCTGTCACTGATCTGTCTAGATGACTAAGTCGCTTTATTTTCAGAATGAACTTAACAACTTCCTTGGTTTTTTTTCCTGTGATACATTCACCTGGCTATTGAGGGCAACATATCTACAGTGAAACATTGGCTTGCGAGCTTAATGCAGTCCGGAAACGTGGTTGCAATCCGAACCACTTATATATCAAAGTGAATTTTCCCCTAAGAGATAGGGGAAACTCAGATGATTCATTCCACAACCCAAAAATATTCACATAAAAATGATTACAGTGCTGTAATATAATACAATATATAAAGAAAATACAAAATTTAAAGAAAAGTAAACAAATGAACCTGCACTTACCTGGGAAAACCTTCACAGCCGGTGTGAGGCACACGAGAGAGGAGGGTTATTGTGTAGGACAATTTTCACTATCGCAAACAGAATCACTGCTATCTATTGGCTCAATGGAATCTTTTTCTTTTCTTGCAACTTTAACAAGGAACGTACTCAATGACCTAGAATGAAGCAAAGCATGCCTAAACTTACTCTTGATGGAAACGCAAAAGACTTAGAGTAAGCACTTTGAAGTGAGAAACAATACTGTAGTGTGCTGACTTCTGCCAAACAACACAGCCTGAGACCGACCATCCAAGCATCACTCACAATCCTGCAGCAAGAGAGAAACAGTGACAGAGACAGACAGAGAGAGGGAGAGAGAGAGAAGCAGCACTGGCTCATTTGTGTCATGTGACATTCAGTGTCACGTATGACTAGTATTGCCAGGCATAGCTCATTTATCAAGTTAAAATGTATTAGAAATGTTTGCTCATCTTGCAGAACACTCACAGAATGAGTTACTTGCAATCCAAGGTTTTATTGTATATTTCATTGATGATCAGCACTATGAAGAGTCAAGTAATAGCCCAAAAAATTAAGAAGCATTTGCAACTCACTTCATTGTCAGGACACTATAACCAGAGAGGTAAATGTGATAAAGACCACAAGACCATTTACCACCACCCCGACACACACACCTTTGCCATAGTGCTGACCATATCATTTACAACATGCGTCAATGAACTCTACATAGCTACTCTTGTGACCTGAGGAGAAATAAGCAGGATTTGGACTCTGATTTGAGAAGGTAGGGAAGGAGACAGTAAAACAAATGCCACTGCAACTGCGGTCACTTGCATGGAGGGGAGCCCCTGAAAATAGAATAGGTGTGTTTTCTTTATTGGAATCTAGGTGAGCAGACTGAGTATGGATATTGTTCAATCTGCTGATATTTGTTTGTTTGTTTTTTTGGTATGGAAAGAAATGTGTAAACTGTTGGGAGGGAAACCTGATGACTTGAATTAATCTCCTCTCTAAGTGTTGGGTACAAAGACACCTGGAAAGTGAGTCTTTGGCAAGTATGTTACTTACCTTCTTTATACTGATTTTTACATATAATTTTTATATATACTTCGTGAAAAACAAGATGAGCATAGAGAACATCGATAGCTCCTATTTTCACGTAACACATGACATTTTAGCAATTTGGAAGTGCCAGTTTCTAAACAGAATAGTCTCCTAATGTATATGATCATTTGCATAACAACCAAACAGAAAACCCCTCCCTTTTACAAATTAAGTCAATAACCAGAGCTGTGTCTGTGCAGGCTGACCACCCTAACCTAAATTTATTTTTCCTCAAAATAAAAATTTTTATTAGACAGTGTGTCTCCCACATTTTGTGCTAAAATAGTTAAAGGGAAAGTTGGCAGGCAGTAAGCATTTGTTATTTTTTTATTAAAAGTTTGTTTCAATGTTCATTTATTTTTGAGAAAGCCAGACTACAAGCCTGATATGGGACTTGAACCCACAAACTGTGAGATCATGACCTGAGCGGAGGTCAGACACTTAACCGACTGAGCCTTGGAGTGTCCTTAAAACAAGTTGTGCTGACAGTATTAGCGCCAAATGTTCAGGAGCTACAACAGGAGCAGCTGGGGTGGGACAACAGCTAGTTCTGGGAGTGTCCCAGCTCTTTGAAACCCATGCTAATTCCATGTCACACACAGGAAATACCTCTTTGTGAGTGTGAGACACCATAGATAGTCGTGTGTCACTTCCAGGCCTAGCAATATTCTAGGACATGAGTTCCCCACACTTCAGATTAAGAATTTACAGCAATTGCTAATATAGTACTTAACCTATGATTTTCCTAATTCTTAAAAAAAAAAAAAGGCTTTCTTTTAACTCTGAATCTCTGTAGCCTCACCAAGATTAATTGAGTTATACCATTTCAGATTTAACATCTAGTCTAAGGTTAGCCATTGAAGGATTTAGTTATTAAAAGTGATATGCAGATCTTCTATTGAGAGAAATAATCCAGGGCGCCTGGGTGGTTCAGTCAATTAAGGGTCCAACTTTGGCTCAGGTTATGAACTCATGGTTGGTGAGTTCAAACCCCAGGTCAGGCTCAGTGCTGACAGTTCAGAGCCTGGAAGTCGCATCAGATTCTGTGTCTCCCTCTCTCTCTGACCCTCCTCTGCTCACGCTCTGTCCGTCTCTCAAAAATAAATAAACATTAAAAAAATAATAAAAAAGAGAAATAATCCCTCCACCTTCTTCACAAGGATTTGATTAAACCATTAGTTCTCAAAGGGTGATCCCTCCACTACCTAAGAATTTAATAGAAATGCATATTTTCAATCCCACTCTAGACTTAATCAGAAACTCTAGGTTTGAAGTCCAAGAATCTATGTTTTAATAAGTCCATCCATCAGTAAGAGGGCTTATTGAAACACAGATTTCTGGACCTGGAGCCCAGATTTTCTGGTCTAGTCTTAGATGGGCCTACACTTCATGCCCTATTGCTGTGAGACAGGGTGGAGAGAACGAATGGATGGATCCAGGAGGACTCTGGGGGCTATCTAGACCTTTCACTCTACAGATGACATGCAAGGATGCATGTCCTTGGCAAAGCCAGTCAGTGTAGGCCAAGGATATGTGAGATGCTGGAAAAATTAGGCCCCTGAAAAGGGAATAGAGGAGTTTGAATATTCTGACTTTGGCAGTAGGCTGCAGAAAAATTATGCAGGGTGAAGTGAGGTTTGGTTACAGGACAAGCCAGGCATGAAATGAAGCCATAAAACTGAGATAACCCTAACCCCATTTTGGGGGAGACTATCAAGAGAAGATGACTGCCAGGTGATTCTCAAGCTGGACCCCAACTATGGAGGGCTCCTTAGCCCTTCCTTTGTCCTTGGAATATGCATTGCTTTTCCTGAGCAGATGTGGCCTCAAGGACAGCTTTGACCCAGTGGCATGGTGTGAAGACCATCTGCCTGGTACATATGACCAAATCCTGTTAAGATCTCTATAGTAACTTAACAATTTAAGGGTGGGGGCAGAGACCTGCTCATCTAAGGACTATCTAAGACATAGTCTTATGCTAGTTCCCTTGTCTTGCCCATCTGGCACTGTCTGCCCCTGTCTTCTGTCTCTCCCAGCCCTCTGCTTAGGGGTCAGTTTCAGATCTCACCCAGGAAGCCCCCATGGGTGACAACCAACACTTGGTGAGCCAGCCAGGGAACCAAAGAAGTGGGCCTTGGGAAGGAAACACCTGCAGAGAAATCCCAGATGGGTTGATGCTTGGGGACCCCTGTGGTAGATGCTTGGGGACCCCTGTGTGAGGATGGGGACATACTGAAAATGCTGGGTGCTCTGAGGATTTTGTTTGAGAGGCAAGAAAGAAACCCAGGGAACTGAGGAGAGCAAATTGGGCATGTGGTGACTAAGTGTGAAACAGGCATCCTTGAGCCCCTTCAACCCTAATACAGGCAAAAGCAAAGACATAGGCACGGCAACTCCAGCCAGCGGGGCAGCCCCACTTCAGGACACACTCATGATACAGGTACCCAGTTCCAGCAAAAGCATCCAGGTGTGGTTAATGTGGTGATGGTAGACATAGCAGGGGGTGGGCATGGTGGATTGTGATGGATTTTCTCTGACCAGGCAGGAGGCAGAGAAAACAAGCTCCATCACCACCCACCTGCCTTCCAGCGGACTTGCATGTCACTTAGTCCCTTAGAGAATAGATTATTCTGGGGCACCTGGGTGGCTCAGTCGGTTAAACTTCTGACCTAAGCTCAAGTCATGATCTCACAGTTCATGAGTTTGAGCCCCACATCAGGCTCTGTGCTGACAACTCAGAGTCTGGAGTCCATTTCACATTCTGTGTCTCCCTCTTCACTGCCTTTACTGCCCTCAAGCTCTGTCTCTCCCACCTCCAAAAATAAATAAAAACATTAAAAAAATTTTAGAATAGATTATTCTATCCTGCAGGGAGGTGTCACTAATGAGGAGGACCTCCTGGGACATGTTTGGGACCCTGGAAATACATAAAAGAGGGACAATAAAATCTTAGGAAGCTGAGCACAATGCATAGGACAGTCCCCTACAATGGAGACTTCTTAGACCCACAATGTTCCCAGTACTGTGGTTGAGAAGATCTAATCTAATTTCACAAACATAATAGATATAAAAAAATTAAGTATGTCAATCTGATCCACTTCCAGATTGTCCTTTTTAAAATTATCCATTTTAATTCACAACTTATTGTGAATTTGATAAATGAATTTCCATAATGTTAACAAATATAATTAATCAGTATGAGCAATTTGAATCAGTAGATAAACATTAGTACCAGTAAAATATCGCTTACTTGTCTGAGGAAACTTGGCCTGAACTCAGAGGCTTTCTATCTCTTTATTTCATTTACTTTCAGAAGTAGAGGTACCACCTCAGAAATACTCCTCATCATTCTTATTTATTAGTTTCAGCAAAATAATAGAATGTATGAAGTAACGTTCACATGTATTTGACTTTTATCTCTTGCTCATTTAGCTTCAGCAATGATAGAAAAAAGTGAAAAAGGATTTACTAAAAGCACTTTGGGATTGCCTAGCTTCCTCTTTATCACAGAAATTGACTTTTAGCCAATGTTTTACTCCTGTTGGCTTCAATTACATAAGAATTAATTTTGCCTGGCAAGGTTAGTCAGCACATACTTAAGGTATAATATTCTAAGATTTTGGTAGTAATTCATTTATATGGTGTCTATAAAATAGACTTAAAGCTATCTTGAATTTAATTGGTAGGTCAATTTTTTATACCACTGACTATTGAATCACCATAGCCTTTTTTAAATAAGTTGAAACATATATCGATGTTATGACTATAGATGATGCTTTGCATACTGACTATAAACACTGAAGAACTATCACAGAAGCCTCCAAATAGAGCTTTCCCTAAATATCTAACTGAATATTGTTATGCCCAAATCGCAGAATCCCCACCAGCCGAGATCATCAAGGAGTCCAAATCACGTATGCAAAAGCAAGGGGTGTTTATTCGGGCCTAAGCTCGGTCTCTCAGACCTCACCAATGCAGTGGATCCATGCTGAGAGCCCCGATCAAAGACTGGATAGGGTTTTTATGGGGTTTGAAAATGGGGGCTTACGGAAAATTATGTCATAGGCACAGTAAACCAATCATCATTGTATAACAGCCTTTGCAGCAATTCTAACCATACACATTGTCCAGAGTGTTCGTTACTTTTGGCAGGACCCAATCATGACCTTTAGTGCTTTTTTGAAAATAACCAATTACAGAGTGGGTTAAAGACCCTCATGTGGGGTGAATAACTGGTACACCTAGCATTAAGCGATAAGTACCTATCTATCCTATCTATCGTTTCCATCTTCAGGCCTGTCCTTAGGAATGTTAAGTGTATTAGCTGGCTGCTTCTGACTGGATGTTACTAGGGTGGTCGCTTGTTGAGCAATATGTGCCCTTCCCTGTTATTGTCTAATGATTCTGGGAAACCAAAACTTAGGCCTTTAAGCTCAGTGGGGAAACTTAAAGCCTGTCATGGAGTCAGCTTGGTTCAGACCTGTATCCTTTCAAACATAACAATGCAATTTTTGTTAGGGCTTCCTTTAAAAACAGTGTAAGTATGAGACGTTGATGAGAGATTTGGACCGTATAATTCCCAGGCGTGAGTTAATTACATGTTTACATGACAGATGTTTCTTCCCTTTGTGGAACTAAAATTCTATGAAATTCTATGACCATTTGTTTCAATTAATCATATATATATATATATACACACACATACACACACACACACATATATGTATGTGGTATGTGTGTATGTATATATGCACATGCATATATGTATATACACATGTATGTATATATGCATGCATGTGTATAAATATGTCAAGTATGGATACTACACTATAATATTATGCTATAGGTTATTATATATAATATGCATTCTCTATATCATCCTATAATAGTGATAAGGTTCATGGTGATGAGGGGGTTTGGAGGTGACAGCCAAGAAAGAATTCTTGAAGACGTCTTGGGTGGAAAAAGATGATTTTATTAAACCACAGGGACAGGACCCTTGGGCAGAAAGAGCTGCACTGGGGTTATGGAGACTGGCTTGTTATGTATTATGGAGCTGAGGGAGGCTTCCAGAAGTACTGTGATATGCTAAAGAGGACTCCTGAAATGCCAGGGGCCTTGCTACTGTCAAGCTGACTCCTTTCCCTCCCATAAGGCATTAACATTAGGAAGGTAAGGGGTTCCCGGAGAAATGTTACACTCTGTATTTGTCTCAAGTATTTGTCAGTGGGTTTCAGATTATAAAGAAACTTAATATTACCTGCCATTTTCTTCTTGCCTTTGTTCTCCACATCACCATGGAAAGGAAGGTGATATTGGGGGCTCCAAGAAACTAAGTCTAAATGTTTCTGGAGATTAGGCTATTGATAAGATTGCCTTTTTCTTGTAATTTACTAAGGCATCTGTAAACTGATGGGGGCTCCTGTCCTGCTTGACAGTGATCTCTTTTCAGTTAATCATTTGTTTTCTTTCTTTTCCTTTCTCTTGCGCAGCCCGGAGTGCCTGAGGAATGTCACACATATCACACCTGGGGATGGGGGGGGGCATGCGAGCCTGGCCCTAAGCTTGCCTTATGGTCCTGTCTATCATCAATAGTGAATTGTGAAAATTCAAGCATACAAATCATAAAACATAGTTAGTCTTCTAAAGTGTATAGATTTGTCTTAATTTGTGTACATAATTTGAAGGTCTATTACATACCCATAAATATGAATGTTGCTTCATTTACTGTTGTTTCAGGTAACTCCATGATTAAATTTAGTGTGAGTGAAATAAATATCCAGGTGTCATGTGATGCCTAACACACCCCCCCACAAACATATGTATTTATGTATTGCATAGAAGACTATTATTTCCCAGAAATCTTTTTAAGCAAAACAGAAACAAGGATTCTAAACACTAAGGAACAAAAATTAAGAGGATAAAATCCTGGGTAGCATAAGTTTTTTTCTCTCTCTTTATTTAAATATCAATTATAAGTTTAAATGGAACCTTTCTCCAGACTGCACAAAAAGTAATCATTTCTCTTATGTTTTGATGAAAAATTTGTCTGACCACTGTATTCTGCTCATTTTGTCTTTTAACCAAGCAAGTAGGAAACACACTGATTTTTTTTTTTTTTGGTTTTGAGATTGAACAAGTAGCGCTTTAATTTTTTTGTTTATTTATTTACTTATTCATTGAGAAACAAAGACTAAAATAGTGAGTAGGAGAGGGTCAGAGAGAAGGAGAGATGGATTCCTGGGTGGCTCAATTGGTTAAGCGTCTGACTTCAGCTCAGGTCCTGATCTCACAGTCCGTGGCTTCGAGCCCTGCGTCGGGCTCTGTGCTGACAACTAAAAGCCTGGAGCCTGCTTCAGATTCTGTGTCTCCCTCTCTCTCTGCCCCTCCCCCAATCATGCTCTGTTTCTTTCTCAATAATAAATAAAAACATTTAAAAAAAGAGGAGAGAAAGAAGTAAAGAGAGATGAGAGAGAGATGAAAGAGAGAGAGAGAGAGAGAGAGAGAGAGAGAGAGAGAGAGAGAGAGAGAGAGAGAGAGAGAGAGAATTCCAAGTAGGCTTTGCACTGTCAGTATGGAGTCCATGCTGGGCTCAGTGCAAGGCTCAAACTCACCAACTGTGAGATCATGACCTCAGCTGAAACCAAGAGTCAGATGTTTAACCAACTGAGCCACACAGGTGCCCTGAATAAGTAGCATTTAAAAAATACTCTCATAGTTATTTAAATATATATAGAATCTATGTATAGAATAACATGTTCATATATTCATATATTGATTTACTAGGATTTTCTAATTACCTTAGTTATTGATTTCTAGCTTATTCCTTCTATTATCACATGAAATGCTATGAATTAATTCTGTGCTTTGAAGTTTGTTGAGACTTGCTTTATACGAGCCATATTTAGGTTAAATTTAATATTGTCTCCTGAACACTTATCAGAGTCAGGTAGATGATAGATAGATAGGTAGATTTTATATTTTATTTATGAATAATATAATATACCCATAAATATGCCACTCATTCTTTGACCTCCTTTTGTGTGATGACTTTTCCCCTCGTTAAAGTAATTAAACAAGAGGCCATTAGACTGAGGTGCCTCTGATGTCTTCTTAGCCTCTTTAACCCAACAAAACCTAAGCCAGAACAAATTCCTGTAAATGCCTGGAGATTAAAAAGAAATATTAATCACAAACAGCCAAGGAGTCTTTCTGATATAAGGCAACTGCTTAAGCTATAACCAATGAAAACATTTTCTTGATTTGTTTGGGTGTCTTCTCTATACAAACCTCTCCCTTATCCCCTCTTGATGATGCCTAACTGATTTCTGGTTGTCATTTCCCAATTTGAATCAATGTACCCCCCAAATAAACTTTTGAAAAATTTATCGTGCCTCCTTGTATCTTTCAACACCGTCTTCAGAAATTATTAACCTTTACTTCCAGATCATGATGCTCACGAATGTAAGAAAAACATGTTCTTGTAAAGAAAACAGATTGACAATATTCTGTCCAAAAAGATTACACAAACTCTTATAACTGAAAAATAATTTCCTTGTTCACTCTCTTCCATTTTTTTTCTTTTGTAAATATTCACACATACGCGATTTAGTAAAGTGAAATTATACTAGACATCTCTTTTGAGACATTATTATCCCAAATATAACTCCATGAATATATTTCTACAACAAACTAGATTCATGTTATCATTTGTAATGGGCACATGGTATTACATATATCTATATGTATATGCACATATATATACATACACACACATATATATTACATATATTTCTACTCTGTAGGAATTTGACAGTCTATTTTTTCACAGAGATGTATACTAATAAATAATAATAATGAACCAGCCTCAAAGGAGAGGCTTTTTTTTACATGTATGTGTGTGGGGTACATGTGTGCATGTTTCTGTACTGTTGATTGCAAAAAATATACGCAAAAACAAAAACCCAAACCTTTAAAAGTTATATACGTTGATATGTCTGTTTCCTGATGCACCTTAAGAAAAGTTACCTTCTTATAAATTCATGTTTACATGGAATAATGCATTTGCCCATTCATGTTGACATTATATCTCCTCCTATAATAAAAAACATATTTTCTTCAGACACTTTCTTTAAGTTACTGCAACTCCCTCTCTTTTCTTTGGGGTCTAAGGTGAGGCCAGCTCATTTCAGAGCTAATACCACAGGGAAAATAGCTCAGGAGAAGAGCGACAGTGGAGAATTTATTAGTTTCTGATTCTCTACTGCTGGATGGTAATTCCGCCATGCGGTTCCTTGCAATTCCTTCTGGGCTGGGAGAAAGGGCGTGTGTCACAAGAAGAAATTGAGTACAATGGACTGATGGGAACACAGGTGACTCTTTCTTATATGCCATGAAACATATTTGCCTTTTCCTTTTCTTATAGTCAAGAGAGAATTGAGTGCATGAATTACCATAAGAACACTAGAATGTAAAGTGTCTGGGGGAAAAATTCTCTTTTGTTTTATGAGAAATTTTGAATGTTTTTTAAAGAAAGTAAACATTTATATATCTTAAATTGTAATAAATGTTAGTTGATTGTTGCTACTTGTTGAAATATTAGTCTTTAGTCTATTATAATTTTATATAATTTTCTTCACTGTTGAAAACAAGCACTGAGACATTAATGAATTCAATTTAAAATACTAAGTTGGCTATTATTGAAAAAGACTTCACTGATGAGTAGTGCAACCCAGAAGCACTGATTTTTTTCTGGAGCAATCCAGAAAGTTCAGAATTTAGAAATCACATAAGTGTGTGTGTGTGTGTGTGTGTGTGTGTGTGTGTGTGTGTGTGTTATCTCATGGAATTCAAAATTCAGACTGGAAAAAGGTTTATATAGTTTCGAATCATAAAAGACATCATTCTGATTAGAACTTCTGGTATAATTAAAGTTATTTCAAATTATGACTGCTCATTTAGCAATAAATTAACTATCTTGCATGCCACTTGTTCCAGTTTTGTGATATGGAGTAAAATTATATTTATTCTCGAGAAAATGTTGGTCGACATTTTAGGTTATGAAGAGATTATCAGACACATATTTCCATATATTTCCAAACGCATTACCCATCTCAATTCAATATCGATGCTGACCAAAAATATGTTCCTTATTTGGATGAGAAGTCCTTAGTTCCTATACATTTTATAGTAAAATATTTTTTAAATATATTACATTTTTCATAATGAATATGGATATTTAATTAACTATGAGCTAAAAGCTGAAGACATTAAATTTTCTCAACATAATTTAATATTTTTTACATTTATTTGATATTTTTGAGAGACAGAGTATGAACAGGGGAGGAGCAGAGAGAGAGGGAGACAAAGAATCTGAAACAGGCTACAGATTCTGAGCTGTCAACATAGAGCCCAATGCAGGGCTTGAACTCACAAAACATGATATCATGACCTGAGCTAAAGTCCAATGTTCAACCAACTAAGCCACCAGGTACCCCTCAATATCATTTATAAATCTTAGGTCTCTACATCCAAATACAATATCTAAAAATTACTTTACAACACAGTTTTCCACTAAACTTAAAAGTAACATTCACATAATATAACCAAGATTATAAAGACAGGTTTTGAAATCAGAAAAATTGTGTAGTGAGGCAGCTTGAGATGAGAGAAGACTCTATAAACTCATTTTCTTCACTGTGGCTTGCCCTGGTAGATCAAGTCTTTGTCAACCCTGGTAATTACTGAGTATTTTTCACAATGGGTCTTCTGGTGAGTACAGATTTTTACTATTCCAAAGATGATATTTCTGATGTGAAATGTTAATTCATATGGGAAAATGACTGAGATATTTAAAGAGTTGAAACAAGTGTAGGGCTTTTTGCTCAATGTCCAGACATTTTTTTCTTGAAATTTGCTTTTTATATATTTTTTTCCATAATATTTTATTGTCATATTGTTTTCCATACAACACCCAGTGCTCTTCCCCTTAAGGGTCCAGACATTTTGATGTATTTTGTCAGGCAAGCCGATGACAAGACACACATAAGCATATGAGAAGTGGTAGAAGGAAAGAAAAGGACCTTCGCACCCTGTGGGTGAAGACTCAGAGTCAAGCATGCCATCCTAGATTAGAGGAAGCAGTTAACTCGGAAGGCAGAGGTTGTTGGAACACTGAACATTTCTAAGAAATGCCTGCTTTCAGGACTGGTCTTGGCTGAATGCTGGAGCTGAGCTCTTGGAGTGTTCTGTTTGTGAAGTGCTTGAGCCTGACAATTTGAGCCATACCATATGAGTGTGTCCAAATAGTTTAGGATGGATATCTAGTTTTAATCTGGAAGTATGAAGACTGAGTAACCAAGGTAAAAATACATAGCTGCTGTATTCCTACCTGATTGACCCCCGATAAAAACTCTACACATCAAGGTTCTAGGGGGTCTCTCTGGTTGACCCCACTTTGTAGGTGTTGCTAATTTCTCCCTTTGCTAATTTCACTCTGCATCCTTTTGCTGTAATAAATTGTGACCGTGACAACTTCTGAATCCTGTAAGTCCTTCTAGTGAACCTTTCATCCTGATGTTCTTCAGGATCCCAACACAGAGAATCTATAGACATTCTTAACCCAAATATATTAAAGCTCACCATGACTCCAATACCAACATCTTTTTACCATAAAATTATTTTTTATGTTGAGCTATTTTTTTTCTTCTTTTGCCTAGCTACTTATGACTGACTACAGCAGGGTACCCCATGAATCAAAAGGTATTACCTGATGCCAGAAATAATATACTGAAAATAGAATCGCTATAACCTTTGCACCAGACTCTGTTAAAATATTTTGGACCTTTCCATTAATTGTCTGGGAATTGTTCATTCACTTTGAATATTTGAAAGGGCATGCATATATGTATGTGTCAATAGACAAATCATTCAGTGTAATTGTGCAAACATCTGAACAAATGTATTTCAAGCATGCATTCTTGTTTAGACAAATATTATTATTATTATTATTATTATTATTATTATTATTATTATTATTTTAGAGAGAGAGAGAGATAGACTGTGAGTGAGGTAGTAGGGCAGAGGGAGAAAGAGAAAGAATCCCAATCCATGCTCAGCCCAGAGCCTGAGGTGGGGCTTGCTCCCACAACCCTGGGATCATGACCTGAGCCATAATCAAGAGTCAGGTGTTCAACTCATTGAGCCACACAGGTGCCCCTAGACAAATATTATTTTACTGATATGGAAAAAATGTTCATTATATTAAAATGTAGTCAGTTTTTTTTTTTTTTAGCAGTACTTAAGGTCTATAAAATCATCATAGTGAATTAGTGAATATTGAACCATTGCTTCTAGACAAAATATACAGTTAAATTTTCAAAAGTCTCTGATCACAACATATTTGTCAATAGATCAATACATAACTATGTATTGTGTGTAACCATGTGTATGTTTAAAAATACTATATATATATATGTATATATATATACATATATATATATATAGTTGATTCATTAACATGGAACTCATGGTCAACTGTGCTATAACTCATACACAAAGTTTTCTAACAGACGTTTCCTCTGAAAAGGCACTTAGCCTATGGGCTGTATTTATGAATCCTGGAAAGCACTTTAACACAGATTTAGGTGGGGAGGGGGGACATTTTAAATGAAACCTCCAGTGAAAGGCACAAAAATGCCAAAAAATAAAAAAAGTAAAACTAAGTAGACTGTGAAAGGGACATTTATTTGCAGTATAAGAGCTGAAATAAAAAGTCAGAGCATCACAGGATTCCACCTCAATTAGAAATGTACATATCCGGAGACAAATTTTTCACCGCTTTGTGTGTTTTCAAGAGTATTGATTTGGGGATTATAAATAAAGATTAGCAAGTAGGCAAATTTACAAATACAAAATCCATGAATATTGAGGACTATATATTATATTAAATTTAAAAATTGATTTTGGCTCAAGTTATGATCCTAAGGTCATGGAATCAAGTCATGTGTCAGCCCCATGCAGAGCATGGAGCCTGTTTAAAATCCTCTCTCTCTCCCTCTGTCCTCCTCTCCCACTGGCGTTCTCTCTCTCTCTCTAAAATATAAAAAATAAAATAAAAATTAAATTTAAAAATTAAAAAGTGAATGAAATATGATTGTAGTTTGAGGCAGTTGAATTGTAATTTACATTTTTTCAGTCTTTTTATCTTACAGTTCTTTTATAATGAGTACATATTTTCTTAATGTTAACAAACTGTTTCTTTATTGTGAAAATTTGCCTGCACATAGGAAAAACTAGAAAACATCAAAAATTTCAAAAGCACTTCTCATTCTGTCAAAACTCTAGTCCAATTATGGGAAGGAAGAAACCAATATTAAAGTGTATCTTTATTCTCCCAGAAATTTTTATTTATACTAAGATACAGAGTATATCATTAAAATTTCATACATATAGGGGCGCCTGGGTGACTCAGTCGGTTAAGCCTCCGACTTCGGCTCAGGTCAGATCTCACGTTCGTGGGTTCGAGCCCCGCGTCAGGCTCTGTGCTAATGGCTAGCTCAGAACTTGGAGCCTGTTTCCGGTTCTGTGTCTCCTTCTCTCTCTGCGCCTCCCCCTCTCATGCTCTGTCTCTCTCTGTTTCAAAAATAAATAAAAAACGTTAGAAAATTAAAAAAAAATTCATACATAGAAATTGTACAACTTGTACAAATTGATTATGATATTACAAAGAATAAGTAACACTGAATATTACCTGTAAAATAACATGCATCTCGTATTATCTTAAAAGTAAAAATAACAAATATAATACAAAAACTTTACCGATCTGATATATGAAAAGTTGCATGTCTTTGCTAATATGACATGTCTTCTTATTCAATTTGGAGGGAAATTAAATATCTTTGGATATATTTTGTAGAATGTAATGCTTTCCTTTTGTCAGTTGCCTACTCATAGTTGTGCCTTGTTACTATTCATTGTTGCTCTATTTCTTAATGATTTAGAAAGATTTTTATATATAAGAAAATTATCATTTTGTTACAAATGTCAAGAATTTGCTTTCTAGTCATTTGCACTTTCACTAATGTGTACCAAAGTGTTTAATATAATTTCAACTTATATAGTTGATATGGATAATATGTCTTGTACCTTCATATTAAAATTTTCTATACTTATGATAGCTCAATTCTTTGGAGTCATTCATGGTTTGAACATAGCATATCAGCCATATAATTAACTATTAAAAATAAGGAACAAGGTATCTTGATTATTTTCTTTTTTTGTGTGAGTTAATAGTAAATGAATAAATTATTTTCAAGGCCCAAGCTACAAATATCACTTAAGATATACTTACATAATCTGAGTAGTTCTATATTTCTTAAATAGCTTGAGTGTGTGGTTAAGTCACTTCCAACAAAGAAAACACCATTACTGGATATATTTATTGGCAAAGTCAGTCAAACTTTAAGAATAAAAATGATCTAAATTCTACACAAAATCTTTCAGAAGATTAAAGGAGAGGAGATATTTCTCAATTTATTTTATAGGGGCAGCATTCATATGCAATCAACACCAAAAAAGATTGTAGGAAATTAAAACCATATGCAAATACCCTTAATGAATAAACACAAATGTTCCTTAAAGATATATTAACAAGTCACTTCCAGCAATATAAAAAAATAATAATACATAAGACCACTGGAGTTTATCCTAGAAATGCAAGAATAATTAGAGTTTAAAAAGTCCATCATTTCAATTGTCCCTGAAAATAGACCAGAAATTCCATAATATCATCTCACTCCATATGCATAGAATATTTTACCAAATTCGCTATCTTTTCTGGATGAAAACTATCAGGAAACTAGAAGCAGAAGGGATGTCCTCCACTTGAAAAGAGAAACAAAATCTACAACTAACTCCTCTAATGGAGAAAGACCGAATTAACTTTAGAGGGGGGCAAGTCAAAGATGTGCACAATTACCATCCCTACTGAACTCAATGTCCTAGCCAGACAAGAGATGTAAGAAATGTATAGTTTAGAAAGAAAGAAATAAAGTTTTCTCTATCCACAGATGACATGATTATGTACATAGAAAAATCCCAAAGAACCTTGCCAGATCCATTCAACTTATGGAATACTCTGCATAAGTCAAAACTATTGAGATGAAAAATAGGTTAGTGGTGCCAGGAGCTGGGAATGGAGAGGGGGATTGATTGCAAAAAGGGGGTGGTTCTAGTCTATGTCTTAATCATGGTGGTGGTTGCAAGACTACATCAATTTGTTAAAATTCATGGAATTGTTCACTAAAAAGAATAATTTTATTGTATGAAAATTACATCTTAATTTAAAAAATGCATTGAGTTTTCCTACTGGCATATTTGACATGGATGATTTTTAACTGTGTACTAAATTATATGTTTCTTATACCTATAGCATTCCTATGATCAGTTTCTCTAAAAATATGCCAGTCATAAAGGGTTGTTCTGATAGTAATTTTTAATATATATCAATAATTGATGCTAGTATCCTGTCATCAACCCTTTTTTTCCCCCAGAATATTCTTGGCCAGTTTCAACCACTTAATTTTTCATATGACCTTTAGAAAAAAATTGTCAAGATTAAAAATATCTGCTGTCACTTTACTGAAATATAATTAATGTTTTAGATTTACTTGGAGACATATGACAGCTCTGCCATGTTAAGTCTTTGTATCAAAAAAATCTGTATTTCTAATGAGTCTGAATCCAATAAAAATATATCTGAATTTATGATTATTCAAAATTGTTTTGCTTGAAGGAGTTTAAGCATTTCTTTAAAAATATGCATTTAAATGTGATCATTATGAGCAGTTACAACTTAGGTATTATAAATTGTTTCTGGGTTATTTATTTTAGATTGTATTTAAATGGCTATTAATTAACATATATCATACATCACCCAGTGCTCATCACAACAAATTCATTCCTTAAAACTCATCACTTGTTAAACCCATCCCCTGACCCACATCCCTTCTTATGATAATTAGTTTGTTCTCATTGTTGAGCCTTTTCTTGGTTTGCCTTTCTCTCTCTCCTTTTTCCCCTTTGTTCAATTTTTTGTCACTTAAATTTTACATATGAGTGAGATGATACAGTATTTGTCTTTCTCTGGCTGACTTATTTTGCTTACCATAATACTCTCTAGCTCCATCCATGTCTTTGCAAATGGCAGGATTTCATTCTGTTTTATGACTAATATTTCATATATATGTAGTATATATGTTATATATATTACACATGCATTATATAAAATTTATATATACCACATCTTCTGTATCCATTCATCAGTTGATTAACATTTGGGCTATTTCTATAATTTGCTTATTGTACTTAATGATACTATGAATATCTGGGTGCATATGTCTCTTTGAATTAGTGTTTTTTTATTCTTTGGGTAAATACCTGATAGGGCAATTGCTGGATCATAACGTATTTCTATTTTTAACTTTTTGAGGAAACTCTGTACTGTTTTTTATATTGGCTGTACTAGTTTGTACTAGTCCACTAACAGTGCAAGAGAGTTCCCTTATCACATTCCCTCCAACACCTGTTGTTTCTTGTGTTGTTGACTTTAGTCATTCTGTCAGGTGTGAGGTAATATCTCAATGCACTTTTGGTTTACATTTCCTCCATGGCAAGTGATGATAAACATCTTGTCATGCGACTGTTGGCCATCTGTATGTTGTCTCTGGAAAGATATCAATTCATGTCTTCTACCCATTTTTAATTGGATTATTTGTTTTTTGAGTGTTTAGTTTTATACTTTCTTTACATATTTTGGATACTAACCCTTTATCAGATATGTCATTTGCAAATGTGTTCTCTCATTGTCTAGGCTGCCTTTTAGTTTTATTTCTTTCTTTGTTGTACAGAACCTTTGGATTTTGATGCACTCCCAATAGTTTACTTTTGCTTTTGTTTCCCTTGCTTAAGGAGACATATCTAGAAATAAGTTGACATAGCCAATGTCAGAAAAATTACTGCCTGTGCTTTCTTCAAAGACTTCTATAGTTTCAGGTCTCACATATAGATCTTTAATCCATTTTGAGTTTATTGCTGTATATGGGGAATGAGAATGGTCCAGCTTCATTTGCTTGCTTCTTCCTGTCCAGGTTTCCCAACACCATTTGTTGAAGAGACTTTCTTTTTTCCATTGGATATTCTTTCCTGCTTTGTTGGCTATATATTTATTATTTCATTTCTGGGTTTTCTATTCTGTCCCATTGATCTATGTGTCTGTTTTTGTGACAGAACCATATGGTCTTGATTATATTACAGCCTACTAATATAGCTTGAAATCCAGAATTGTGGTGTTCCTAACTTTGCTTTCCTTTTTCAAGACTGCTTTGGATATTCAGGGTTTTTTGTGATTCCAATGATATTTTAGGATTATTTGTTCTAGTCCTGTGGTATTTTGATAAGGATTGCGTTAAATGTGTAGATTGCAGGGAGTAGTACAGAAATTTTAAGAATGTTTGTTCTTCCAGTCCATGAGAATGGAATGCCTTTCCATTTCCATGTGTCATCTTGAATTTCTTTCATCAATGTTTTATAGTTTTCAGAGTTGTGGTCTTTCACTTCCTTGGTTATGTTTATTCTTAAGTATTTTATTGTTTTTGGTGACTTATAAATGGGATTGTTATCTTTCTTTATCTTTGTGCTTCTTCACTATTAGTGTACAAAAATGCAACAGATTTATGTACATTGATTCTGTATCTTACAACATTCCTATATTCATTTATCAGCTCTAGTAGTTTTTTGGAGGATCCTTTCTATTTTTTAATATTTGTTTGTTTGTTTGTTTATCTATTTATCTGTTTGTTTAGAGCACAGACAGGGGTAATGCAGAGAGACAGAGGAAGAGAGAGAGAGAGAATCCCCAAGTAGGCTCAATGCAGTTAGCACAGAATCTGATGTGGGGCTGGAACTCATGAACCATGAGATCATGACCTAAGCCAAAGTTGGATACTTAACCAACTCAGCCACCCAGGCACCCCTGTATATTATAATTTAAAATAGAATATTATGTCATAGAAATTTGGTAAAACTCTAAGTTTTATTTTTCTTTGAAGTTATTTTAGTAGATTTTTTTCTTCGTTTTTATTTTATTTTTTTAGTATTTTGTGTATCCCCCCCCCTTTTATTGTTTCCTCTTCAGGAAAATCACTTGTGTCCACCTTTCATATTCACCCCTGTTTAATAACTTTATTAATAATTTCTTTTATCATTTCCCTTATTCCTGATTTTAACACGGACTAATTTCTTGAGTCTGATTTTATTATTAGTAATGTCTGCTTTCCATTTGGATTTATCCAATGTCCCCTTTATTTGTGTCTCTTTCATTTCTCTCACAGTGGATTTTATTTTTCTCTTATGTTTTATCCCTCAACTTTGCAACATCTGTTTTCCCCTCCCACTGTCTAAAATCTCTGACCTTTTGATTCTGAGATAGATCCTTCCCCATTCTTTTTCTTTCACTAATTTTCCTTTTGTTTTTATTTGTTTATTCTTTCATTTTTTTAATGTTTATTTATTTTTGAGATAGAGAAACACGTAGTGTGAGCGAGGGAAGGGCAGAGAGAGAGGGAGACACAGAATCTGAAGCAGGCTCAAGGCTCTGAACTGACAAGCGGTGAGATCATGACCTGAGCTGAAAGTCAGATACTTAACCCCCTGAGCCACCATGGCACCACATTATTTGATTATTTTGAGTTGTTCTTTACCCCTCTTTTTCCTATCATATTTACTCGTAGGCTAAAGATGCGGTTTTATAAAAGATCAAAAGGGACCTTCCTATCTTGGTCAAAAGTGACTTAACAATAGGGTACCTGGAATGAGGACAGGGGCTGGGGAGAGAAGTGATGTATGACATTAGGCAGAGTGTTCGTAGAATTATATGTCTGAGCAAAGCCTCTCCATCCTGCCCACTCTCATCCGGGTTCTCAGCACTCTTCATCAGGCTCACCAGCGGACAGGAGGTGAGTGGCCCCCAGGGATGGTGCCTGTACTTAAGAGGGACAGTTTTATAAATTTATTTACTTTACGACTACTGTAGATAGCAGCTGAAAAGACGATTGTCTCCTCTACCTTGAAAAATAAGACCTTGCTTCTCCTCAAGGAAGCTTCGTGTTCTTTGTTGTCTGTGCCCCCAAGAGATGTTGGTGATCTCTTACAGCCAGCAGGAACTCCAACTGTCTTCATGCTGAGTCAGGAACTATCCTATCTTTCAGCCCCTTGGATGCAGCAGAAACCTGGGTGCTGTAAGGGGACTGATTCTCCACCCATATTTCTGGGTCCCTATTAACCAATTTTGTGAGTATTTAAAAAAAATTGCTGCTTGTACAAATAACTTTTATTCATTTTATTTCTTACTTTTATCTGGGTTCATTAAGTATAACTGATAAAAATTATATATACTTATGTTGCACGACATGATTTTTTAAAAAATTTTAATGTTTTTATTTTTATTTTTGAGAGAGAGAGAGAGACAGTGTGAGCCGGGGGAGGGGGTGTCAAAGAGAGAAGGAGCCACAGGATCTGAAGACAGGCTCCAGGCTCTGAGCTATCGGTCAGCAAAGATCACTATGTGGGGCTCGAACCCACGAACCATGAGATCATGACCTGATTTTTTAAGGTGTACAATGTGATGCTTTATGTTTACATGTGAAATTACTGTAATGAAGTTAATTAACATACCACCTTTTATAGTTATGTTTTATTTTGAGGTGAGTAGACATAAGTTCTATTCTCTTAGTAAATTTTAAGCATACAATAATCACTGTACTGTATATTAGCTTCCCAGAAGTTATTTATCTTAAAACTGAAAGTTTTTCTTTTTGACCAACATTTCCCTATTTCTCCTCATTCCCAGTTGTCAGAAACCACTATTCTACTCCCTGGTTCTGTGCATTTGACTTTTATTGATTCCATATATAAGTGAGATCATACAGTATGTGTCATTTTGTGTCTGGCTAATTTCACTTAGCATATACATTGAACATCATACTAGCTTTATATGCACGATCTCCTTCCTCTTCACACCAACCCTGAGACATAGATATGTTTATCTCCCAGTTCACAGAGAAGTAAAAACTAAGTTATTTGTCAACAATTCAATAGTGAAACATGGGCATACTGGCTTACCTTCTGTTTTCTCTACTGTGCATGCTTCTTCTCTTTTTGTGTTCATGTGTATTTTACTGAAAAGATAGTAAAACTCTAACAGGGTCGTTAACCACATAACACCTTAATCTAAAATTTTATATATTTTTATATCTATTTAGTTTTATTATTTTTAGAAATAAAGGAAGATAGCAACAGATATCTAATATGTAGAAAAGGTAATGAAAGAGATGACAAAGAGAACACAGACTTAGAACAACAGAAGAGCAAAGGCGTAGAATTTTGGCAAATTCATTTAATTCTTAGAACACATTCTGTCTGTTTCCATGAACTTGATTTCTCTAGACCTCATGTGAGATTCTTAAGCACAGAGATAATTATCTAATTTAACTGTTCCTGGCAAGTACTCAGGGCTGATGGCTTCAGATTATTCTCCATACTCAGTTTCGTCTAAAGTCTTTGGTTCAGAAAGACTCTCACTGCTTCCTGTTTCAGAACATCCATACAACTTTCAGCAACTGGGCAGCAAGAGTGACTCGTGGCAACAGGCTATGAAAGTAGCAAAGAGTAAATTGAGACAACTTTCGCATTTGGGTAAGAGTTGATGTTAGGTGATGCCTTCTCATACAAAAATTAAAAAATGATAATAAATTTCCGTTTCAAATAATGCATACTTGGAAGAGGAAGAAAAACTGGAAAGAGTAGTGGAATTTGTAATAGCAGTACTTCTATAAAACTTACTCAGTCTGTGAGATGTTTTACCTAGAATAACTCATCCAATTCTCCCAACAGTCCTATGAGTCAGATTGTGTTCGCATCCTGTTATACTGATGCTCAAAGTCAGTGATTTGAGGAGCTGAATTAGAGCCACCCTGGAGACCACAGTGTGTGCTGTTAATGGTCTGTGCTTTACCACCTAACTAGTCTATGGTCCACATTTAAACAGAACATCTAAACATAAGGGCATAGACTCTTTGGAAGTGACTCTTAAAACCCACATTCTTAACTCACTCAGCAAAAAATTTATTGAGTATATACCAGATGTCATATGCTCAAGACATAGATTACTATAGTTAAAAAATTCAAATATTCAGGGGTGACAGGGTGACTCAGTTGGTTAAGCATCAGACTTTGGCTCAGGTCATAATCTCAGGGGACCAGAGTTCCAGCCTCACATTGGGCTCTCTGCTGTCGGTGCAGAGCCTTCTTTGGATCCTCTGTCCCTCTCTCTCTCTGTCCTTTCCTGCTCTTTTTCTCTCAAAACTAAACTTCTTTTAAAAAATACATATATTATGCATTTATCACTATTTTGCAGGGTATGGACAATAAGCAAGATGAATAAGAAAATTAGAGAATGATGATAAATGCCATGAAGAAAAATCAGACATGTGAGGAAGAGTCAAGGAAAGTTATAGTCAAGATCATTGGAAGCACACTTGATAAGGTGACACCTGAGTACACACCTGTGTGACATGTGGAACTCATGTTGGGATTCCTTGACAGAGAGAATAAGTGCAAAGGTCCAGAGGGAGCTTAAACTAGGTACATGGCAATAACATTGGTGCAAAGTGGCCTTGGTCAGGTTATATTTTGAAAGCAGAACCAAAAAGATGGAATGAAAAATTTTATGCATATAAGAGAAAAATAAATATGTGAGAGGAGTCAGAAATCTCTGTATTTTTTTTAGCAACAGCAATTGGGAGTATTCAGTTTAAAGAAACTGAGGGGAGAGTGGGTGGAGAGGTTGGGGTGTTCTGCTTTGATTGAGGTGTCTGACATTTCATTGGCAATGCCAGGGAGGCATGGGTATATGGATCTGGTGTTTCAGGGTCGGTCTGGGATAAAATAAATATTTTAGAGCAGAGTTGATATTTCAAGCATGGAGCTCTCGATCGGTTCATCAATGGAACATCTGGGGAAAAAGTAAAGGTTTGAAAATTGCTGGCTGAATTCACCCTTTTAGATGATGGTACTTTGGAACCACTAATTTTTAATAAGGTTAAGAAGAAGCTGGATGTGTGGATTTGAAGACAAAAAACAATTTAAGATAATTCAAGATAATTAAAAAAGTCAAGAGTTTTGCTCATAAATGGAGGTCAACAAAATAAAATGCTGCATAGATGCTGGAAGTAAAGTCAATTGATATATTGTTTTCTTTTTCATGACGAACTAAATAGCAAGATGTATCATAAAAGAATTAACAATAGAATAGTACAAATCAGGTCACCAAATACAGAGGTGGGATTGTTGCTGAAGCAATGACTTTCTGTGGGCAAGAAAACTTGGGACCTAGTGCACAGGTGATGGGTATTTTGGAGGGGAGCTAAGTGCCATGGATTGGATGCTGGCAGGTGGGGATTCATGGTGGTAGAAGCTTGATGCTGGTTCTGTTATGTGGAGGGGGATAGCCGAGGTGTTGGGGCTGGAAAAGAGTGAAGAGAGAATAAAGTCAGAATAGACTGGGAGAGTAAATAGATTAGGAAAACATATCATTGACAATTGTCAAACTATTGTTATGGTTGCTTTTTACTTTATCCTCTAGAAGCATTTTATATGGCATTAAAAAATCTTCTATTAGACATTATTGAATATTTTTTCTTCCTTCCTTCCTCCCTCCCTCCCTCCCTTCCTTCCTTCCTTCCTTCCTTCTTTTCTTTCTTTCTTTCTTTCTTTCTTTCTTTCTTTCTTTCTTTCTTTCTTTCTTTCTTTCTTTCTTTTTTTCTTTTTCTTTCTTTCTTTCTTTCTTTCTTTCTTTCTTTCTTTCTTTCTTTCTTTCTTTCTTTCTTTCTTTCTTTTCTTTCTTCTCCTTTCTTTTTCTCTTTCTCCTCTCTTCTCCTTTCCTATGTTTGATACACAATGTTACATTAGTTTTAAGTGTACAACATAGTGATTCTACATCTCTATACCTTGTGCTATGCTCATCACAAGTGTAGCTACCATCTGTCACATACAACATCATTACAGTACCATTGACTATATTCCTTATGCTGTACTTTTCATCCCTGTGACTTATTTATTCACTACCTGGTAGGCTGTATCTCTCACTCTCCTTCACCTATTTTGCCCATCCTCTTACCCCCTTCCCTCTGGAAGCTATGCATTTGTTCTCTAGGTCTGATTCTGCTTTTGGTTTGTTTATTCATTTATGTTGTTCTTTAGATTCTACATCTGAGTGAAATCGTATGGTACTTGTCTTTCTCAGTGTGACTTCTTTCATTTTGCATAATACCCTCTAGATCCATCCATGGGGTGTAAAATGGTAAGTTCTCATCTTTTATATAGCTGCATAATATTCCATCATATATATTGTACATAAATGATATATATTATATAACAATAATTATATGTTATACATACATCCCCACCAAATGCTATTTCTTGTTGTTTCCTATCTTTTTTCGTGTAGCTATTTTGACAGGTGTAAGGTGATATCTTGTTGCAGTTTTGATTAGTGTTTCCCTTATGTTTAATGATGTTGAGCATTTTTTCCTGTGTCTTTCGGCCATTAATATGTTTTCTTTTAAAAACAATTGTCTATTCATGTCTTCTACCCATTTTTTCTTTGGACAGTTTGGTTTTGTTTGGCATTGAGTTGTAGAAGTTCTTTATATATTTTGGATATTAACCCTTTATTGGATATATAATTTGCAAATATCCTTTTTGGTTCAGTGGGTCGCCTTTTTGTTGCTGTTGTTGTTTTTATTGTTTCCTTTGCTGTGCGAAAGATTTTATTTTGATATACTCCCAATAGTTTATTTTTACTTTTGGTTCCCTTTTCTTAGAAGATATGTCTATAAAAATGCTGCTACTGCAAATATCAAAAAATCACCACTGTGTTCTCTTTTAGAATTTCTTGGTTTCATGTCTCTCATTGAGTTCTTTCACCCATTTTGAGTTTATTTGTGTATAGGGTGTTAGAAAATGGTCCAGTTTCATTTTGTCCCTGCATGTTGCTGTCCAGTTTCCTCAGCACAATTTATTACAGAGACTATATTTCTCTTCAAATATTTTTTCTTATCCTATCCTTTCTTTATAACAAAAATTGGTAAGATTTCTAGGATTCCTGGGTATCTTTAAAAATGATAACCTAGCTGTCATTATTCCTTAGGTTCCATTGTTCCATTAACATTTTGTAAAAATTTATTAGTAAGCCTTTTTTGAAGTGATTCAGATATTTAGTCATCCAACCCAGTCAGATTTGTGCCATTCTACTTTGCCTTTATGTGAGGCTTTGCCAGGGGAAGAAAAGTCTGTTGTAACCTTTAGGTCCAGGCATCTCATTAAGGAGAGTAAAATGAGAAGAAAATGACAATTACACCCCCTGGGAGATTTTTAAAATTAATAATAATTGTTCATGCTTGCAGCGCAGATTATTGGCAGTAAATTGGATTTGAAATGGGGAGACCTCAAAAAGCAATGTTATTTAAACAATTCCAGATAATCAGCTCTTTCCTTCTCAGTGGGAGCTTGTTGGCAGGGAAGACTCCATCTCTCCAGAAGACATGGAAATAAATTAACTGCAGTGAGACACCAAAGATTCTCTAAGATATTTTTCATGGAAATCAGAGTTTGTTGGAAGGCATAACAATGGGTGACCATCATGATTCATTTCAGTGTTGAAAATTGGTGATGGAATCCCTTTCAATCTGACTGTAACTATTTTCCCACTAAAATAATTTTTATTCAAGACACCTGGGTGGTTCGGTTGGTTAAGCATCCAACTTTGGCCCAGGTCATGATCTCGCAGTTTGTGGGCTCAAGCCCCACATTGGACTCTGTGCTGACAGCTCAGAGCCTGGAGCCTACTTCAGATTCTGCGCCTCTCTCTCTCTCTGCCCCTCCCCTGCTCATGCTCTGTCTCTCTGTCTCTCAAAAATAAATAAACATTAAAAAATTTTTAATAATTCTTATCCTAAAATGAAGTAAACTATGGTTATAAGTCATCAAATGAAATTTTGGAGAATATACTCTTTGACTAAAGCAGATATATGTATGTATATATATTTCTTTATACATATGTAAACTATATATGTATATAATAAATTTTACCTCTGCGTATTTTACCTGTGTTTCTATATTGATAATATGCAGAATATTGAACAAAATTTGAAATCGCCTATTTTACAGCAACCAGATGGGTATTAACAGTTACATAAGACTTCCACATGACCAAAATTATATTACAACACAACATTTCAAATGGTCACTTAACAATGTAAGGGCCATTAGGAAGGTAAACTATACTCTTCCACGATCTACATCTTGAGAGCTGATGCTAGTCCTTCCGTAAGTGTGCCTCACACGTTATTAAACTGTGTAAGTATTTCCAAATTACATTTCAGACTGCTTCCAATATTTAAAATTTCAAATGTTATATTGACAAACATTTCTAGAGATGACACTGTAGAAACAAAGATGTGGAAGAGTTTGTTGAAATATGTTAAAAGGGATAAAGACCTTCATCGCTATTGACAATTTTTCTTTCAAATGTGCCTATTTAGACTGCTATCTGTGTTGAGTGTGTGAGAAGGGCTATTTTGCTGAAAATTATCATTCTTACAAATGAGACAGAAACCAAGTATCGTTTTCTTTATAATGTAAATGACTTTGATTTCTGATGTTTGAGGCCAATGTTGTCTGGCTTCTATATATGTGGAATTGAAATTCTTCCCAAGACTTTGACAGTTTTTGGAGGAAAGGAAATAATGGGGGAAATCTAATACTCCCACACCCTAGTCTCCAGGTTGCTGAAAAGACATTTTCTTATGAGGGTAGCCATATATTTCTTAGTGATGATAATGAATCTATATAATCACCATATCATTCCTATCTTGTTGCATAGAGGTCATTTCTCCCTGAATTCTAATAAGATTACAAAGTAGATGTTTTCTACAATGTAATTCCTTTCTCTGCAGCAAAACTTCAGATTGCAAACTTCTCTTTCTTTTTCTCCTTGGATTACTTCATTTTCATTGTATTTTGCCAGCTGCGTGATGTCATTTTTCCGTTTGCTCACCTTTTCATAAAGTTTTAGCGAGTGCTGGAATTTATTGTTAAATGTCTTTAAATGAGCCAGTTCCAAAATTACCCTTGATTGCTGAGAGAATTAAATCTTCCTACTTTTAAATTTGAGATTATGTCTGAAGTGCACCGCTTGGAGCCCAGATTTTGTTGGCTTCCTATCTTTTATTTAGTTTATATATTTTTGCATCATGGATTGTCTGCTGATCTTGCCCCCCATCTGATAAACTCTTTCCGATTCTGAATGTTCCAGCAGCCTATAAGGATCTGTTTTATCAGTCTCCTACATAACTCCCCAGCCCCATTTCTGTGCAGTTCCCTTCCCCTCACTGTCTAGGTTACTGTTCTGGAAACATTATCACCTTCCTGAAAGTGCCATGATTTTGTTCATGTCTCATCTCTGCACATATGTATTTATCTGACTGAAAACTCTATCACTTTTCCTAATTAAAGGACAAATGTATTCAATGTGCTGTCACTTTTCCCAAAATATTTTTTTTATTACAAACTCCCTGCCCAGAACTTGATTTTCAGACTCTCCTATACATTTTCATAGCACACTCTTCATTTATTTCTTTTTTGATGCTTACATTTAAATTAATTGTCCTTATAGATGACTCTTATATGTATCTTCTAGAAGGGTTCAGATCCTTTATAGTCACTGTGGTAATCATCTTTGTATCTCATACTAATACACTAATATCCTTAACACATAGTACAAAGTTCTTTGGGAGTTGCTTAATAAACATATACTTTATTACAAGCTAAGGAATTTATTCTTGATTCAGCCTGTTAAGATATTTTGTTGCAAAAACCTAAGTTGATAAATAAAGCAGCAGAAATTACACACACACAAACACACACACACACACACACACACACACACACACACACACACACTCCCCCCCGCCAGCCCTGGCTGATGTAGTAAGTCATGTTTAGAAGCTCCAAAGCCATATACAATATAAAAGTTATCTCATGTGCAAGAGCAGAGAAGAACTTACTTTGCCATGTTAGCACAGTCCTACCACATTCTTTTAAATTCTTTTTTTTTTTAACATTTATTTATTTTTGAGAGAGAGAGAGACAGAGCATGGGCAGGGGAGGAGCAGAGAGGGAGAGGGACACACATTGAATCTGAAGCAGGTCCTAGGCTCAGAGCTGTCAGCACAGAGCCTGACACAGGGGTCAAACTCACTAACTGTGACATCTTGACCTGAGCTGAAGTCAGACACTTAACCAACTAAGCCCCCACTCCTACTATGTTCTTGATGGATATTCAGTGCAACCCCCAAAGCATATACTCTTGCTGTCTCAAAAAGACTGATTGTCTTTCCAGACATTCTTTATCAAAGTGAAATTTGCTTGTGCCTGCTTCTCCATGTCTGTTCTGAAGAGAATTGCCACCTGGGTGCATGACCAGAAGTGCCCCGTCTAGCTGGTCAGTCGGCGTGGGTCCCGAGGGAGGGAGTGAGAATAGGTCAGGACAGGAAGCACAGAGAGTGGAGGCCAAGCAGCATTTCTGATCAATCCACTCTCCTCTTTATTGAGAGACCAAGCATGTCTTCTAAAGGGCAGAAGGCGGGCAGTTGACGTGAGTTAGTTGCTAGGAAACAAGGGTGGGGACTGCAGCAGCGTCAGCACACCACCCGAGAGGCTAACAAGGCAGGCTTGGGAGATAAACAAGAAGGCCTCAGCTGAAGGTGATAATGCAGCTCAGCTGTGCGGGTGGCTGATCTTGTAGGCCAAGGCACACGTCTTCTGGCAGCTCTTCTGGCAGCTCCCCACACAGAAGAAACTATATTGCATTTCTGAGGTTTTACTCCAAGGACGGTAGGAAGGAAGGCAAGTCTTTGGCTCAAGAGGTAATGGGTAATGTTCTTTTTATAACAAATAAATAGATAACAACTATTCATCATATACTTAAAAAACTGAAATATTCTAAAAAGTTATCTTCTCATGACAATCAATAATTGAGCTCTCAATCTCTAAGGAGCATCCTCTCTCTTTTTTCTTAGAGATGGTCAGCTTAGAGATGTGTACTCCCCACAGTAGCTCCATCCACTTCCACACACTGGTAATCACTTTCCATCACGTGGTCTTCACACAGAAAGAAAAAAAAGGAGTGATTTTTTTTT